>NC_081414.1:479972508-480305008 GCF_030272615.1 Cryptomeria japonica | reverse complement strand
CATCAACGAGGAAAATAATGCGTAAACAACATACATTGAAACTCAAATCAAAGTATAACACACCATAGCATAATATCTGAGTAAAATATCACCATATAATGTATCCACTAATATCCACTTAAAAATCAACTATATTCAAAACGAGTATCTAAAAAGTTTGATCGAGGGAGGGGTACTACACAAACTTACTACGCTAAGGCTATCTAGCAGATGAGTGTGCCGATTTACATTGTGGTTAGAACACATCCTCTTCTCTCATAATGTCTTGAGCTCTAGCCATTTCCATGGCTTCCTTAGTTAGTCCTATGTTTTCTGCCACCACCTCTACTTCCTTCTGGATCTTCCTCTTCTAGGTCGGTTTGAATAACTTCTGATGTAAGCTTGAGTCCTTCTCCTTGAAAGTACCAAATCTTGCTTCTTTTCTATCAACTGGCTAGCTCAACAAATGTTGAGCATAAAAATTAAGGGTCATTTCATCAACTTCATATCCCATTAGAAGAATCCATACTATCCTTGGCTCAACGAATTCCATTAAACATTGATCTTTATCAATCATGAAGCAAATGGTTTGCTCATATTTCTCTACAATCTCCTTGGGGATTCTTTCTCTGCTCTTCATGGAGGCTTGAAATGTTTTGAAATAGCCCCATAATGCGGATATTCTCATTGTGGCATCTCCTATTCCCCACAATCCTTCCTTGATCAACATTGCCACCAGTCTATCATAGGCCCATTGGACCTTTCCTTTTACATTGGGTATCTCATTCAAGAAGTATAAGGCCAGGCATGTAAGAAGAGATCCATACTTAAAGGTGTGCTTCTTGTCTAGATTAATTTTCTTTAAATTACTCATCAATTCATTCAGAAGAATTGTACATAGAACATACCTCATGTCATCCTTGAGCATTTGATATGTTGAAAATATGGTAGTTACAGAGACAAAGTTTTATCTACTTTCTTGATAGATTTTGTAACCAACCACCATCGATGCAACCTTACATCATGCTCCAAAATGTCATTGATAGTCTTTTCTCTATTGTTGAACTTGGAACCGGTAGTGGCTATCACTGTGTTATTCCATACCTTTCTTAGGCTAGGTACTTCACCGGTTTCACTAAGGCATGTCACCGCTTGAATTGCCCGTTTAGTGATCTTATGAGGCATGTCAAGCCATATGAACTCATCATGGACTCGACATAATATACCGGATCCACTCTGCTTCATCAAACAATGGAAAATGGACGAACTGCAAAAAACCCTTGACTTGAAGAACCTTATACTCTAGTTTGACATTTCTCAAACTATCCATCAAAATTTTGTTATATAAGGTTAGCATATCAACACTACCAACCTCCTCAAGATCACAATGGATGTATGCCCTAACATCCTCATTGTGAAGGATGTCATAGGGTACTGAAGAAAATGCTCCTTCTAGATCATCTTCAACAAACTTGAAATGATGTTTCTTGAAAATAGGTATGGCTCTATCCTTAATTTCAACAACCAATGGGGTAGCAATTCCAGATACTGATGCCATTTGAATCTAGGGTTTAAAACGGATAGCTTCGTGAAATAGATAAATACCTTAATTCATAACTGGGTGGAAGAATTTGTCTTTGGATCGTTGTAAACTTGGTTAAGATCACCAAATCACTTCACTTCACTGTACTTCTCTATTCCCTTGGTCACATTGTGAAAAGTGAACTTTTGGAGTGCCCTTTTAACCTTTGGAAACCTAGTTTTGTGTTGTAATATATGCTTCAACCGATTACCATGATATTCATGAAATCACTTATCGGAACCTCAAATCTTCATCCAATCTTCTGGATAACATCTACATACATGATTTAAACTTTATGCAACCTTCCGCAATCGGTTACAAATCTCCAAAGAAGGGGGTTCTATGAATTTGAATAAAAAAACTCCTCCTAAGGCAAAAAAGCCCTAGTTATCGAATGAGGTTCCATCACCAGATGGAGGTGAGGAGCCATTCTATTCATTGGAATCTTCTTTCTTAACCCATATATTCTTGTGTTGATATTTGATTTCTTCTACTTTTTCTTTGTCTTTCTCGTCTAATTTGCCTTTGTTTACCAGACCATTATTTTTACTTCTACAGTATTTTGCAATGTGACCAGTCTTGTTGCATGCACGACAAACAACATTTCTCTGCATAGGTCTAAAATTCGTCTGATTTGGTCTCATCTTGCATTGGTTAGAGATATGTCCAAACACCCCACATGCATAACATCTCTTGTTTTAAAAATTGTTTATTACTACTCTAAACATATTTGACTTGTGACCAAAATTATTGCACATGAAACACTGACCAGTAAAGGTAGTACCATTGTTTATATTTTTCATTCCATCATTCATCCTACTTATGCATTGATTTTCCATATGACAAAATTTATTGCAAGTAAAACATCTACCATTGAATTTATGAGAATTAGGTTGTCATACTAGAGGATTCTTGTTCTTAGGATTTGCATTGCTCTGTCTGAAACCAGAGGATTCACCTTTTTCATATCCAAGTCCTCTCATGTCTTTTCCATGTCTCTAATTTTCTAGCATCTCATCAAGCCTTGCTGAGCTAGAATTGAATTTATCTTTGTATTCATTTGCAGTAGCAAGTTCATCTCTTAGGGCAACAATTTGTCTTTCAAGTTCTTGTCCATCATTGATTGATTATGTCAACTCAAGCTTCAACTGATCATTCTCATAGGTAAGTCTAAAACATTCATCTGATCTGTCTTTCAGTGATTGAGTCAGACTTTCTTCATTCTTCTTCTAATCTTCAGTCTCCTTAGTCAACTTCATCATAGTGGATTGTATTTCATTCTTCAATATAGCATTCTCTTTAGCAAGCTTGTCACATTCATCAATTTTGTCTCGATTCTCCATGCATTGTTCTTCCTTCTCCTTCAATTTTTCCATCATCTCTTTTCTCTTGTCTCTTGAAGTGTTCACTTGATTTTTCAAATCCTTAATGAATTCTTCAATTGCATTCAAGTTTCTCTTTGAGTAACTTATTTCATTTCTTGTTGCACCAAGATCCTCAAGTGCCACACAAAGTTGTCTTTGAAAACCAGAATCCATTGATGCAATCTCCTGGACCTTCCTCAAGAGGTTAGGATTCCTCAAAGGAATTAGGCACTGATACTTGTTGTTGGAAACAAGGATCACTGAGAGGGGGGTGAATAAGTGATCTACCAGCAATCAAATTTTCTGACTTCAACTCAAAACAACGAAAGCATGTGAAAGAAAGTAAAATGCAGAAACACAAGATAATCAACCACAAAATCATAACACCATAATTTTTACGTGGAAACCCAAATGGGAAAATCCATGCTGGGATTTGAACCCACAATATTATTCAGCTATGGCTAGTAGCAAAACAATATTACATAAAGGGAATGCACTTGCATTTAGGCATACTACCTAGAGCTCACTGCTCAAGTATAAAGGGCTACAACCCATAGGAAGTTTGACTGCCTTACAATTGATTATAAAAAGGTTACAACAGGTAGTGAATTGGTAAATAGCATCTAATTATACCAAAAATTAGTTCCAATTAAGTGCAAAATGATCTGTTGCAACTGATCTGCTTATATGCTCTGTCCTACTCTACAACTACTCATCAGATCAACCAAAATAAAAATGTGCACATGAAACTGCACTCAATCGCTCTAAAACAGTCTACCACATCACATCACATACATACTACATCATTCAAACTGGTCTTTTATATATTGTTAGTCCCAACCGGTGTTGAGAGGGGAGGGGTGAATCATCACTTTACTAGTTTTAACCAATTAAAGCTTTTAACTCAATTTTTCACTAACTTAACTTTCATCAATATAAATAATTACTATAGAAGAATATGCATGTATGAAAAGATACACAGTGACACCAAGATTTATCTCGTGGAAACCCAAATGGGAGAAAACCACGGTGTGAGTAGGAACTCACAAATTTTGTACTCTTCTGAAGTATGCCCAGTGAGGAGCCATCCCTGTTAGGAGATTACAAAGACACTATTAGGTGCCACCCAGTTAAGGGATTTTGGTTAAGGCTTGTTAGTTGCTTTACCCTATTAAAGGTAGCCTCATTAAAGGTCTTAGGATCATCAATTAAGATGACACCCGGTTAAGGGATTTTTACAATGGGACCTGTTAAAGTCCACCATATTAAGGGATTTTAGTTGCAATGGTTAGAAAGCAACAGAAAGATGATCTACTGGAGTGGCTACTGATATCTTGATCAAATCACACTAAAAATCATACTCTATCTGCACCGGTTGTATCTTCTTTGCGCAACACTAGTTTTCTGCTTATACTTTCGGCTTTGCGCTTTGCTGATTCTTTGACCCTTGGCTCTGCACTCTGTTGTTCTTCTGACCCTCGGCTTTGCACTCTGTCAATCTACCTCACACACTCTCTACTTTGCTAAGTCTTTTAGCGCTACCTCTCACTCTGGTCTTCACTTTGGATCACCTTCTACAGGATCTGTACTTTGCAAATTTTACGATCAAGAATATTTTGAATGAACTCAAAATAATTTATACATTCTTTGTCGTCACCTTCAGGTGTTTCCTTAATCAATGCAATCACAGATTTTAGATGATTTCAAATTCAAAAATCTCCCACTCTTTCTCTATGTGCCCTGCAGCAACTTCGCTAACTACTCAACCAATTTTGCCACTACATTCCCCAAAAATAGTTACTTCTGGGTCGGGTTCAGTCATATAAATGTGAACCAGAAAATCCGTAAGTAATCATGGCTTAACTGCATGATGACTTAAGTTGACTTCACCAACTTTCAATTTGGCATAGACACATGCTCACCAACTCACCTTTTGCCACCACAACTAAATAACTGATCACCGCTCCAAGATTTATGGTGATCACCTATCTTCCTTCCCCCTCACCGGTGTATCGGTATACCACTGCACTTTATATTACTGGTTCATCCTTTGATTGCCAATTTTTTGTGCTAGCATCAAGTTTATTTCCCTATTTTCCAATGAGGTTCCGATTTGCATACAACCTCAAGCCTTCTTTCCTAAGTCACCTTTTGTGACTTCATCATCATCAGAATGACCAACCTGAACATTTGACCTCAACAACGATCTTCTTGAGTGACAAGTCGGTAAGCTTAGTCTATCTTCCGTTGAACTAATTGAACTTTGGTCATCTATCTGTTGTGTTGTTTTCATGTGTTTATAAGTCATCACCTTTACTATTGAGATACACCACTCCACCGATACCACTCCACCGGTCAGTGTTAGACATCAGTGACAAATCTCATCACATTTATCGGTTCTCTAGATTAACTAGTTTTGTCAATGCCAACAATCTCCCCCTTTAACATTGATGGCAACACTTCAGAGTTTGTCTTATCAGTTGCATGTACTTTCTTCATTTATGTACCCAATCATTACTTCTACTCTTAGTAATGAATATCTCCCCCTAACACTGGTAATACTCTATTTCAGCAACTTCAGCTCAATCACTACTTACCAATGCCCAAACACTATAATCATATCTCCCCCTTTGACAACAATGCCAAAGATGCATTTTAGTAGACTTACAAGATTGCTCCCCCTAACCGAAGTAGTCCACACTTATCAATCTAGTCTTAGAGATTTTTTTATTTTTTTAAAAAGAAATCATACCAGATTGATATAGAGCCCTTTTTACTTACTTTACTGCATGTAGGGGCATCACCCCTAACTTACCTCTGAGGTATTCAAAGGTATCCTTTTGTAGTGGCTTGGTGAAGATGTCAGCCACCTGCTCTTTTGTTGGTATATACTCCAACATCACTTCCTTTTCTTGAACTTGTTCCCTTGGATAGTGATATTTGATAGCTATATGCTTTGTCTTGGAATGCATCACCAAATTATAAGATATGTTGATGACACTGGTGTTGTCACAGTGAATCACTATCGGTCCAGTTACCTTTTCTTGGATACCTTCCAATAATTGCTTGATCCAAACTATCTGTGTTGATTTGATTGCAGCAGCCACATACTCAACCTCAACTATGGATTGAGATATGAAATTTTGTTTCTTGCTTGTCCAAGACACAATCCTATCTCCAAGAAAAAATGCACCTCCACTAGTGCTCTTTCTATCATCAATGTTCCCTGCCCTGTCTAAATCATGAAGACACTTAAGCTGAAGTCTCCCTTATGTGGATACCAGAGACCATACTCATCAGTCCCCTTTAGGTATCTAAATATTCTCTTGATTGCCACCATATGAGTCTCTTTCGAATTTGCAGAAAATCTGGCAACCAAGCCAATAGCTTGTACTATGTTTGGTCTATTGTGTACTGCATACTGCAACTTACCGATCATGGACCAGTAAAGTGTCTCATTCACTTCATGAGCCTCATCATATTTAGAGAGCTTGCAACCTGTGACCATTACAATTCCAACAGGTTAGCAATCTTCCATTTCAAACATTTTCAGAATATCCCTTATGTACTTGGTCTGGCTAATGAATATGTCATTCTTTAGCTGTGAGACTTGCAGACCAATGAAGAATTTTATATCGCCAATCATGGACGTCCCAAATTATTGCTTCATTTGTTCTATAAAACCTCTTCTCAGTACATACCTAACCCAGTCGACATGAAATTGATCAGGAAAATCGACAGCATTAGACAAACCCTTGGTCTTCAGAGGTAGATATTCTGCTTTCAACTGATCATTAACACAGAACCCTTTAAATTCATTTCGAATGAATTTGTCTCCAAGTTCTTCCATCTTTCAATAGATGTAGGAGCGAATGTCTTCAACCAATAATACATCGAAGGGCACAGATGATAAGGCACTGGTCATGTTGATCTCAACGGCTTTCATCAGATGCAGCTTGAACTCAAGTTGAGGTTCTTTGATAGCTTCAACCAACACAGGAGTCGATATCGATGCTGCCATGATGACCTTAAAACAAATTTCTCAAGCGAGGTTTTAATAACTTCTCCTCAGAAATATCCAACACCACTATCAATCTACTTGAACTCTTCGCACAAATATTACTAGCAAGTTTTCAATCGCCTTTGGTGGCACAAGAACTTGCGAAAGTTTACAAGAAATTAGGATAAGTGAAATGTATTGACATTTCCTTATTTATCCATTGAGATTTATCGGTGTTATGATACAACGGTTAGTTTTCAAACTTACAACTTAAGGTACACGGATTTACTCTTTACCGATTGTTTGTTACCGATACTGATACACAAACAACTACTCATAGGACATTCTTAAACCAATAACCTTCTTTTTTTTAAACTATCTTTTATGGATCTCAACTATGCAGATAGACATAACCTTTTATATATATATATATATAAAGGGGATTCAAAAAGTAATCTTACCATATGTGCTCCCCGTGAGCATCAATATGCCTAGTTTGAAGAGGAACTGTCATCACTGGTGGATGGTGACTTAGTTTCTATAGGACTTTCTCCTTCTTTGATTTTGTCTCTCTTAATCCATGTCTTTTTCATTTCATTCTTCACCTCTTCAATTGTCTTATTTCTTTTCAATTCATTTTGTCCTTTCTTCTTGCCAGACCAGTTCTTGTCTTTTGGCTAAGTGACCGGTCTTATGGCAATTGAAACATGCCATACCAGTTGTCCTCCATGATCCTGCATTATTTCTCTACCCCAATCTCACCTCTACAATTTGCTGCAACATGACCAAAATTACCATAAGTGGAATAGGTGACATTGAACTGATTATTCCTTTTATTAGGACTAACCGGTTTGAATGGTGATCTTGATACATTTGACTTGAGCCTGCATTCTTCATATTTGTGTCCAAACTTATTGCATGTAAAGCAATGTCCATTGAATCTTCTTCTATTTGACATAGTGCTAGATTGAGATCTACACTCATAAGCAGTGTGACCATACTTATGACAATTATGGTAGTAACCATCAAAGGTGAAAATCTTCTTTTGACTAACCGATTTGTTTCTATAGACATCAGACCTATGACCCAGCTTACCATAATGATTACAAGAAGATTTGGGAAACTTCATACCTTTCACTTTGAATGATTCTTTCTATCATCTTTTATCCTTTTGGATTTAGATGATTCTCCAATTTCCATAGGACCTATACCGGAGTAACCAAGACCGATTGTTTCCTTTGTTCTTCTCTAAGCCTTCAACTGTTTATCTATCTTCTTAGAGCTTTCATTGAATTTCCTCAGCTTCTCATTTCTCTCATTTTTAGCTTTCAACTCACTCTTTAGTTGTTCAATCTCTTTCACCATCTTCTCCTTTTATTCTGTGTTGTCATGCAATTGCTTATGTATGTATTCATTCTTCTGAATGAGAATTTGGATTTCTTCATCTTTTTCAATCATGATTGCATCATTTTCTCTCAAGGCATCTTCAACAAGCCTTTTAACTCTTTCAGCTTTTTACAAAGCTTCTTCTGCATCTCTTTTTCCTTCATCAGCACTTTTGTTGGCTTCTAGTAACTCAATCATCCTCAGGACCTAACTTTCATGTTCTCTTTTGAGATGTGTGATTTTTCCAATCAGCTTCTTGTTCTTTTCCATGAGTTCTGAGACTGCTTCTTTAGCTTCTTCAGATCCACTCTACTTAGAGAGTTGATCTATGATGTCCTGACTCTCATTTAGTTGTTGAGCTAGTTCCTTTCTTTTTGCAAGATATTTTCTTAGTCTCTCTTTCAACTAAGAAATAATTTCATTTGCTTCATCAATCTGCTTCTGATACCAATTGTAGTACCCCTCCTCGATCAATCTCTTTTGTATGTTTTGAGTTACTTCAGTGATTGTTTAGTGGAACATTATTGTATATTGATTTGGATGCTATGCGATGTTATTCCATGCTTTATCTGGATTTATGGTGTATGATTTAATGCAGTATCTCAGTGCTTATGATTAATGTTATGTTATGGATCATTATCATGGACTGACACTTTTCCCTTATATTGTGATGTGTTATTTGTATGTTGCGTGTTTGCAAGTGTATTGGAATGCGAAGGGATGATTTTCCTTCACTCACTCTGGTGAGATAGGGAACGTCATGATTCTCCTTCATCGGTGTGTGTGCCATATCTGTATATATATATTGGTCTATATGCATGTGTGGTTCTTTAGTGCAGGACATTGCAGGTACTAGTACCGGGTAGGTACGGGGTATTGACTCCACCTGGTTTCACAGGTGTAAGCATGCCTTATATATCCGATGGGAGTGGAGGAGATAGTTGTTGTACCCTAGCTTGATCGTAGTTACACTCGTGTGAGTGTTGTCAGTCGGTTGTGTTTCCCCATCTAGGTGTTATGCGTGTCATGGTGCCTTGGTTTGGTCATTTGAGAGTCATCATTTGATCATTCTTGGTTTGTGTGTTTCCGTTTATTTAAATGGTTATTTAATTTAAATGGATGATGCTATCTTATGTTGGCATAATTATTTAATTATTATGCTCTGTGATTATTGATTTGTTTAAATTAATGATTGCTAGATTAAATGGTTAAATGGCTTAATTTATTGTGTAAAGTTACATAATGTGTTTTGCGGAACGAAATAAATAATTGCCTAGCCATTTAAATGAAAATACTTATGTTGGAAGAAAGTATTTTTGGATATAGAAATTTATAAAAGCTTTCCTTTTTGCCTTTTCATTTGACTTTTGCTTTTTCATTTCAATTGTTAGAAAAGAATCATTTTTGGGAAAAGGGGTAAATCTGATTTTTTTACTTTTAAAATATTTAAATCTGATTGGTTGGGAAAGTTTTAACCTGGAAGTTTAGGTTAAAAGATAATTTTTCAATCCATTCCAGAGGATTCACGGAAAGGAGAAGAAAAGAATTTTTGGAGACAAAATTCTAGAAAAACTTCTTGGAGGAGCTAGAAAATTCGACCTGGTTTGCAAGATTGGGGTTTCTTCATCTCTTTGCTTTCTAATTGCTTCAAGGTTGGAGGTTCTCTTCTTTGTTTGAATTTGTTATTTGAAATTGTAAGTTTGCTTCCTGTGTGTGGAAATCTATGTAATTTGCTTGTAGATGCTTGTGGAATGTTTGGAATGGAAGAAAGAGTGTTTATTGTTGTTAAGTTTGTTTATCTATATCAGAAGGTTGCATTTAGGAAGGAAATGGTTCGTTTCTCTTTCTGTTGTGTGTTTGATCTTGAAAATCAATTTCTGTTCTACCCCTTCTATTTGGAAAGAATGAACTAGATTTAGCTTGCTGTGTACTTTCTTGTTTCATGTTGCATAGATTTGGGGTTCTTGTGCGACTAAATTTCATCTTTTACCTTGCTGGTAAATATCCATTTAAGAAAATTTGGATTTGGCATTTTGTATGTGTGTGTCGTGAAATGTTTTGATAAAGAATCATTTTCATTTTAAACGATTGGGTGTATGGATTTTATGCCTTAGGAGGCATGTATTTTATTTGTTTTATTTTCTTGCCTTTCCCCACCCCGTGGCAGGCTAGTCCCACCACGCGGGATGGTAGTCTATGCTGCCCACATGGTAGCAGTACTACCGGTCGGTAGTACTATGGTAGTAGTACTACTGGTCGGTAGCTACTGCTACCGATGATAGCAGCGCTACCGGACGGTAGTCACCGCTATTGGTTGGTAGTAGTGCTACCGGACGGTAGTGCCTTCTACCGATCGACAGTGCCTTCTACCGGTCGTCAACAGTACTACAGGCAGGTAGTGTCTACTACCAGTCGGCAGCAGTACTACTGGAAGGTAGTACTTGCGGCCCCTGGCAGTGGCACTGTTGCGGGTTGGTTTAACCCCCGCGTTACCAGGTACTTTACCGATTCCAACTGGTCAATGCTTTAACGTTAATTTTAATAAATTATATATATTTTGGAATGGATTTTTGTGTTGAATAAATAAAGGTAATTTTCATGTAATATTTATTATGTGGATAATAAATTTATCAATGAGAATCAAGGCATGAATTAAGAATTCAAATTGGTTAATTTTGGTATATTCTGGAAATGAATTAAAATGCATGTTTGGAATTCATGTTTTTATTTGATTGAATGTTTAATGTGGATTTCATTTCTGATGGAATATTGATTTGGAAATTGAATAATGTGACTGCTGGAAAGAGTTTTTTATTTAATTTGTCAATCAATGATGTTGCAAGTGTATAATGTATTATTTCTGGTCTGGGGTTCAGTCGTCCTATGGTGGTGTATTTGGTACCTTTGACCAAGTGATATATGTTGGCTTTATTGTCTTAACCATGTAGTGTCTTTGCCTTATGGTTAGCCAAGAGTTAGTATGTCCTTGTTTAACCTCTTGTTTCTGATAGTGGTGTTATGGCTGCCTGCTTCGCCATAGGGTCCTCGGGGAGTGACCATGTTTGTTTTGTGTCCTTTGATAGAGTGGCTTTCGCTTGGGGGTTGCACCCAAAGTGGTAAGCATTACGACCTAGTGAAAGTCAGATAATAACTAGTAATCTAATGAATTGATTAGGTGGGTAGTATCATAACATTAATAAAGATAATTGTACCTCGTGCATAAGTGAGTGCTAGTACAGGGCTCATAATGTTGCGAGAAGGCCTAGAATGGCAAACCAACCACCTTGTCTTCATGAAAGGCTGGTAGGGTCCGCATGAAACTTAGTTGGAACCAGAGGTTTGGGAGAGGTTAGCAGGATAGTGAGCCAAGACCTGTGGAGGTTGTACCATGGTATCCATCTTAAGCTATGCAATGACACTCTCTCATTTGGTTCGCTTGTGTATTTGTGATGTTGAGTTACCTGGTTCTGTGGAGTCATATTGTGTTGTCAAGGATTTGTATTATTTTGTCGACCATGTCATGCCTATGCTTGTTTGTGGGTCCTTAGCTATCTCCTAGCACGATGGGGTGATTCCATTTGGGAATTACATGGTCGGGTGGTAGTGCCACTTCCCATCGGATGTTCGGATTTGCACCTTCATGCGAGGATTGGCTTCACAGATGTTCCTATGGTTTGTGACTCATGATTGGAGATTATTGTTATTTGGAGACCTATGTGGTCATTGTATTTTGATCTTTTGTAACCTTGTAATTGGATGAGGTGTATCCTTATATGTATATTAAGAAGCTATATTTTGGAAGAGTAATGTAACCCTATGTTGGGATGTTTTTTATCAGTTTCCTTTATGATGTTTATAAATAATTGAAGTGGAATTATATTGTATCCTTTCAATCTTTCAATGATGAATCTTTATGTACTTATGGCTACTTGTGATCACTGAGTTAATGATGCATATGTGGGTTTATGGTTTTGTGGAATTTATTTTGGGAAGATTAATTCTTCGTTGGTAACCCTTAATGAATTATGGTGTAAGTCTTTCGCTTGTGTTATCATGCATGTTGTGTAAATGTACTTATGATGTTTATACTTTAAAAAAAAAGATTGTTTCACCCTTGTTGTGGGTTTTACCTTCTGAGTTCCTAGTGGGGCATTACACTGATATCCTTCCATGATATTTTTCCTCAAGCTGTCAAGCTTCACTTCAAAGGACCAAAGTTCTGATACCAATTGTTAGTGCCAACCGGTACTGAGAGGGGAGGGGTGAATCAGCAATTTACCGGTTTTAACCAATTAAAGCTTTTAACTCAAGTTTTTACTAACTTAACATTCATCAATATAAATAATTATTGTAGAAGAATATGCATCCATTAAAAGATAAACAGTGACACCAAGATTTATCTCGTGGAAACCCAAGTGGGAGAAAACCACAATGTGAGTAGGAACTCACAAAAATTGTACTCTTCTAAAGTACATCCGGTGAGGAGCCATCCCTGTTAGGAGATTACAAAGACACTATTAGGTGCCACCCGGTTAAGGGATTTTGGTTAAGGCTTGTCAATGCCTTTACCCTGTTAAAGGTATCCTTGTTAAAGGTCTTAGGATCATCAATTAAGATGACACCTGGTTAAGGATTTTTATAATGGGACCTGTTAAAGTCCACCCTATTAAGGGATTTTATTTGCAATGGTTAGAAAGCAACAGAAAGATCATCTGCTAGAGTAGCTACTGATAGCTTGATCAGATCATACTTAAAATCATTCTTTATCTGCATCGGTTGTATCTTCTCTGCACAACACCATTTTTCTTCTTATACCTTCAGCTCTTCACTCTGTTAGTTCTTTGACCCTCGGCTCTGCACTCTACTAGTCTTTTGACCCTCGGCTCTGCACTTTTCTGGTCTACCTCACACACTCTTTTCTTTGCTAAGTATTTTAGCACTACCTCTCACTCTGGTCTGCACTTTGGATCGCCTTCTAGAAGATTTGTACTTTGCAAATTTTATGATCAAGAATATTTTGGATGAACTCAAAATACTTTATACATTCTTTGTTTTCACCTTCAAGTGTTTCCTTAATCAATGCAATCACAGATTTCAGAGGATTTCAAATTCAAAAATCTCCCACTCTTTCTCTATGCGCCCTGTAGTGACGCCGCCAATTACTCAACCAATTTTGCCACCGCATTCCCCAAAAATAGTGACTTCTGGGTCGGGTTCAGTCATATAAATGTGAACCAAAAAATCCGCAAGTAATCATGGCTTAACTGCATGATGACTTAAGTTGACTTCACCAACTTTCAGTTTGGCGTAGACACATGCTCACCAACTCACCTTTTGCCACCGCAACTAAATAACCGATCACCGCTCCAATATTTATTATGATCACCTATCTTCCTTCTCCCTCACTAGTGTACCGGTATACTGTTGCGCTTTATATTACTAGTTCATCCTTTGATTGTCGGTTTGTTGTACTAGCATCAAGTCTTGCCAATGAGGATTTGGCTTGCATACAACCTCAAGCCTTCTTTCCTAAGTCACCTTTTGTGACTTCATCATCTTCAGAATGACCAACCTGAAGATCTGACCTCAACACCGATCTTCTTGAGTGACAGGCCGTTAAGCTTAGTCTGTCTTCCCTTGAGCTGATTGAACTTTGGTCATCTGTCTCTTATGTTGTTTTCATGAGTTTATAAGTCATCACCTTTAATACTAAGATACACCACTCCATCGGTTAGTGTTAGACATCAATGACAAATCTCAACACATATACCGTTTCTCTGGACTAACTAGTTTTGTCAATGCCAACATATATATATATATATATGGATCAACAAGATTAATCTCCCAAAGGTCGGCTTCCAAAAGTTGCATAACACGTAACATGAAATGTATAGCTACAAGTCAGCTTCAATCTTTTCAAAAAAATTGTACTTTACCCAAAACATATTATCACATGCTTCCTATAGGTCTCACATAACTTCCAAACATAATTCCAGCCACCAAAAATAACTTAAACAATCTGGACACACATTGCATCATCAAACATGAAGAATAATCTGATTTGTTTCTCTATGAGATACCAAATCTTCAAACAAGTTACAAAGTCAATATCAGAGGGTAGATTTACATGATAACAGGCTTCTAATACTTAATCAATCAACCCTGATCACAACAACCAAAATCTGCTTCACCAAAAAAAGAAAAGTGCTCTCAAACCTGTACATTGAGCTTCACCGAGCAAACTGATCACAAAAGATATACTCCAGATTACCGATTAATCAAAACTTCATACTAGATCAAATCAATAGGCTGAGTCGCCATCAATGACAACTCCTAAGCATCTACAATCATCAGATATTTCCAATCTTCATCGGAACATAAAATGCCAACAATATCTTCCCAAAACTTGATTTTTCTACCATCACCAACCTTCCACCCTATGCCTAAATTTGCCATATTTCTGGCCTTAAGCACATTATTCTAGAGATGTGACCCAAAAGGAATAGCAGAGGAACAAATGAACTCCTTAAGCAAAGAGATACCATGCAAATACTTACTTTTCCAAATAGAGTTCCACTCCCTTTTCTCTTTATATATTCTCCAAATTTGCTTAGCTAGAAGGGCCTTATTAAAGATCTTGATACTTCTGATGCCAAGTCCCCCCAATATTTTAGGCCTACAAACATATTCCTAAGAAATCAATTGAATGTGGTTCCTCTCCTCAACTCCCGACCAGAGAAAATGTTTCTAAATTTTCTCAATGATCTGCAAATTTTGAAGGAATCTTGAATAGACTTAAATCATAGACAGGTAAATTTTGGAGAGAAGATTTCAAAAGTTGAATCTTACCGTCTTGGCTGAGTAGGGATCCTTTCCATCCATCAAGCTTCTTATTAAACCTATCAATTAAACAATTCCAAAAGGAATCTGACGGCTTTGAGCATAGGGGGCGACCAAGATAAGTAGAAGGAAGAGATCCAAACTCGAATCCAAGGATGTTAGCAATCCTTCTCTATATTTCCTTGGGAGTATTAATAAAAAAAGAGAATTATTTCTCCAATTAATAAGATACCCCGAATCCTGACCATAAAGACTTAGAATATCCTGTAGCATCCTAGCTTCCTTGATGGTAGAGTTGCCCAACAAACTAGTATCATCAACAAACTGTTGGTGAGAGAACACCAAGTTTGAGGATGAAGGATTCAAACCCTGAACCGCCCCTTTAAAAACTAACAATTGTAAGTATCTCCCCAAACTTTCTAACATAATAGTAAAAAAAATAGGAGAGAAGGGGTCACCCTATCTAAGGCCTCTGGAAGGCTTAAAAAAATGAGATGGAGAGTCCTTAACAATCATAGCTAAGAATAAGTAGAAAGAAGTTTCCAAATGAGTTGAAGGACTCTATTTCAAAGCCAAACGCCCTTACAATTTTAAATAGAAAATGCCAGTCCACCTGATCATAGGCTTTGGATAAGTCCAATTTCATAAGGAATCCTTTCTTTTTAGAAGCTTCCAAAGAATGTATATTTTCATGCACAGTAATAATTGAATCAAGTATATGTCTGCCTAGTACAAAATCATTTTGTTGAGGGGATATAACTGAAGGCAAAAGGACCATTTAAGTGTTGAGGTTAAAAATTTTGAGATAAATCTTATAAAATAAATTTCAAAGGATAATAGGGAAAAATAAATCCATAGAAGTAGCTCCCAAAGACTTAGGAACCAAAACAATAAAAGTAGAATTCAGCTCATGAAGTAAATTCATGGCTCCAAATAATTCCTTGATAACATTAACAACATTCAGATCCACAATATACCAAAACTTCTGAAAAAAAAATGGGGAAACCGTCAGGGCCCAAAGCTTTGTTACCTTCAAAATAAAACACAACTTTCTTAATCTCCTCCTTAGATGGAATGGTAGTCAAGAATCTATTATGATCTCCTCCCAAGATAGAGGAGATAGCTTTTAACAAATTGTCTTGATCTTCCACGTTCAGGTTAGGATTAGCAAAAAGGAGAGAGGAGAAGAAACAAACAGCTTCCCCACAAATGTCCTCTTCCTTATTCAGAACCACACCATCAATCAAAATGTGGGAGATCATCTTAGATACTCTATGTATAAGAGTTGTCATATGAAAAAACCTAGTATTTTTATTACTACCAGAAAGACAAAGTGTTCTCGATCTTTGCTTCCAAATTCTTCCTCCTTGGCAATAATATCATGATATTTAACTAAAATATCATTCTCCATGGATAGAGAGACAAAAATATACCCCTCCAATTGAATCCTATCTTGGATCTCTTTAAGCTCAAGTTGGATGGCAGACTTCAAAGAAAAAATATCTCCGAACACCTCTTTGTTCCAGTGCTTGACACAATCTTTTACAAATCTTAATTTTTAGCAACCTTGAACATTATAATCCATCCACAGAGATATTCCACCATTTCTTAATACAATCCTCAAGCTTAGGGTGAGACAGCCACATGTTTTCAAACCTAAAATGAGATGGAGAGTCGTTAACAATCACAGCTAAAGAAGAAGTAGAAAGAAGCTGCCAAATGAGTTGAAGGACTCTATTTCAAAGCCAAACGCCCTTACAATTTTAAATAGAAAATGTCAATCCACCTGATCATAGGCTTTGGATAAGTCCAATTTCATAAGGAGTGCTTGCTTTTTAGAAGCTTCCAAAGAATGTATATTTTCATGCACAGTAATAATCGAATCAAGTATCTGTCTTCCTGGTGCAAAACCATTTTGTTGAGGAGATGTAACTGAAGGCAAAAGGACCATTTAAGTGTTGAGGTTAAAACTTTTGAGATAATATTGTAAAATAAATTGCAAAGGCTAATAGGGTGAAATAAATCCATAGAAGCAGCTCTCGAAGATTTAGGAACCAAAACAATAAAAGTAGAATTCAACTCCTTAAGTAAATTCATGGCTCCAAAGAATTCCTTGACAACATTAACAATATTTAGATCCACAATATGCCAAAACTTCTAGAAAAAAAATGGGGAAACCGTCAAGGTCCGGAGCATTGTTACCTTAAAAAAAAAACACAACTTTCTTAATCTCCTCCTTAGATGGAATGGTAGTCAAGAATCTATTCTGATCTTCTCCCAAGATAGAGGGGATAGCTTTTAACAAATTGTCTTGATCTTCCACGTTCAGGTTAGGATCAGCAAAAAGGAGAGAGGAGAAGAAACAAATAGCTTCCCCATGAATGTCCGCTTCCTTATTCAGAACCACACCATCAATCGAAATGTGGGAGCTCATCTTAGATTCTCTATGTTTAAGAGTTGTCATATGAAAAAACGTAGTATTTTTATTACCAGCAAAAAGCCAAAGTGTTCTCGATCTTTGCTTCCAAAATTCTTCCTCCTTGGCAATAATATCATGATATTTAACTAAAATTTCATTCTCCATGGATAGAGAGACAAAACTATACCCCTCCAATTGAATCTTATCTTGGATCTCTTTAAGCTCGAGTTGGATGGCAGACTTCAAGGCAAAAATGTCTCTGAACACCTCTTTGTTCCAGCGCTTGATACAATCTTTTACAAATCTTAATTTTTTAGCAACCTTGAACATTTTAGATCCATCCACAAAGATATTCCACCATTTCTTAATACAATCCTCAAGCTTAGGGTGAGACAGCCACATTTTTTCAAACCTAAAAGGGAAATTTCGCTTTCCTGAAATAGCATCAGCAACAAAAGTAATGGGAAAATGATCTGAGCCAATCCTAGGAAGAGCCGAAAGGGAATAGAAAAACTTAACCATCCAATCATTTGAAATAAGGGCTTGGTCTAGGCGTACTTGTATCATCTCACTTCCAGCCCTCCTATTAGTCCAAGTATAGCTTGCACCCTGAAGAGCAACATCATGCAACACTTGGTTGTTGATGAACTCCATTAGATATAGTCTTCTCTCCATATGAACTTGAGATCCTCCAAAATTTTCCATTTCTTGAAGAGGCATGTTAAAATCTCCCATAATTATCCAGTTATCATCCAAAAATTTCAAGCGACCGATTTCCAGCCTTTTCCAAAATTTGGTCCTGGCAACTTTCGTATTAGGAATATAGATATTAGATAAAACCCAGGAGAAGTCATCCCTAATATGATGAAACCTAATAGAAATAATATTCTCCACCACATTAAGAGGCTCTCCCCTAATAAAGTTAGTGTTCTAAAAGACATTCCTCCCTCGTGAAGCACCCTCAGAACTGTTGCCAACAACCCCATAGTTTTTGAACAACTTAATTATTTCCACCTTTTCCTTAGACATTTTAGTCTCCTAAATCAAAACAATATCTGGTTTATGATCTCTCACTAGATTTTAGAGAATATCCTTCTTATGGAAGCCATTAAGCCCCCTAATATTCCATTAGATGAATTTCATTTCTTACTTGGGGAGCAAGCCTCAAAGATGGTTTTTTGCCTACCATCCACTAGATTTTGACAACACTCTTATTCTCTATGCCATTTATCAGATCTTCTACCTAATGGGGAATTTGGAGTCCCAACATCAGCCTTTGATCTATTCCTTGTAGACATGCCATCCTGAGGAACACCTTTTCTTACTTTCTTTTTCTCAGCTAGCATATAGGAATCCTCTTCTTCCAAGACATTATCTTCATACTTCTAGTTCTCCTTTTCATCTTTAAGAGAGTCCTTTTTCCCCTGCAACAAAGTGCAAACCATTTTTGTCTTAGCCAGAGAAAGAGGAAAAGGGTCACCATCAAGGAATGTGGATTTAACAAAATCCACAGGATTCTGAGTTCCATATTACCTTTCTTGGCCATTAGCCAGACCATAACCCTATTGGGAATCATCCTCCCCTAACAGATCTTGTTCCTTTCTGTTTATCTTAGTAGGGGATATAAAATCACCATCCCCATTACAATTTTCTCCCTCTGAAATTTCTCCTTCCTCCAAATGCACCTCCAAGTAGGGTTTCTCAAGCTCCTTGTGATCTTCCACGTTTCAGATCTTTTCCTGATCCAAATTAGACTCTTTACCATGGATACCATCTGATCTATCTTCTTCAACCAACCCATCTCTTTTTGGATTCAGATTTGGATGGGGGGAATCCCCCTTCCCCACATGTTGAGTGTTTGGGATCTCCACATGATCAGGGTTCTTGTCAAGACAAATTTCACGATCATCTCCTTCTTTCTTATTCATGTTAGCATTATTCTCTCTCCAAACCTTCTTCTTAGTCATGTTTTTTCGCGCTTCCAACTTATTTGTCTGCAAGGGACACTTTTTCACCCAGTGCCCAAATTTCTTACAAAGGATACAAACAAAGGGCATTGTTTCAAACTCAACCATATAAACCTTTAATTATTATTATATTACAATTGTTATTATTAATATTATTATTATCATGAAGGTTACGATTGTGATGATTTATCATGTTTATTATGCAATTTTGTTGGAAATGGGTTTTGTCATTTTCAAAAAGAGCTTTGGATTTTGGATGGGAGGAGTTTTTGATGCAGGAGCATCCCCGGTTCATTGCAATCTTGCATCAACCAAAAACATTTTCCTTTTTGTTTGCAGTTTCAGTTTTCCTTTTTGTGTGTCTTGAATTTTGGCTCACCAGATCCTGTGGAGTTGGAATCTACTTGAAGACTTGATCATCTTTCTTGCTTCTAGACCGCATCGCATTTGGATCATTTTTCTAGCAAGATATCATTACCTGTTTCCATGACAGTTTCCTATTACCGGTTGATGGTCCTTTGTTACCAGTTGCCTGGACCTATTCTGGTGATCTACCCAAACCCCTTTCAAAGATTACGGAGCCTTGGGTGTTGATTATGATGTTCCTTGTGTGTGGCCAACCTTTTCCTGCAATATACGTTTCATCCTTTGGATTTTTTGGAGGAATCTCTTGGTGGAGGTTGACCTTGTTATTTTGCATGTTAGGTCTTGTTCTTCGGGTTTTGATCCATTTGGGTCGATTGGATCCTTTGGATCGATATATATATTTGTAATTATGCATTAGAATGTAGTCAATCAGATAATCAAGTAGCTAGATTATGCATAGAAGATAGATCTTAAGATTCAAGCTCTTGATTGTGACCTATTCTACCAGGCCTGTGAGTCAGTATGTTGTAACCCAGTTGTTACCAGTTGGATGTAATCAAATTTAATGTAATAAAATAATTTGTTCTGCATCGCTTCCATCATATCTTTTTGTTTTGTTGTGTTTACTCTTGCTGACTAGTTTGAACTAATCTCTTTTAGGTCCCTCCTCATTGGTGAGTGCGGCGGTGACTGCTTAAAGTGGTATTAGAGTGAAGTTTCATTCTGAAGGTTGCATGTCCCGAAATTTTGTTGTAGGGTGGCACATTGTAGATCTGACCTGTAGCTGCAGAGGACTAGCATGAGTGATGACGCGAAGAGGAGCTATGAATGGTGGAGCACATGGGAATGCAAACCCTACTATAATGAAGATGTTGTAAGGAATAGCAGCCCGGTTAAAAGTCTTGGAGACAGCCCAAAGAAGAGGCCGACATATTGAAGATGTAAGTGAAGATGAAGGAGAAGAAGCCCTAGTAGAACAAGAAAACCTACCGATGGTTGATCCAGATGAGGAAAGGTTTTTGAGGGTTTTGAGTAGGGTGAGAACTAAACCTCATTTTACCCCACCAAAATATGATGGGAAGTTAGATCAGATGAATTGATGGATTGGATCACAGAGATGGAGAAGTATATCTATTTTGAAAATACTGCAGTAGAGAGGAAGGTGAAATATGCCTATACCCAACTGAAAGGTCATGCATCTCTTTGGTGGGAGCATTTGAAAGTTGATAGACAAAGAAGAGGTAAATAGAAGATTAAGACATGAGATCGGATGATTGCTAATTTCAAATCAAAGTTTGTGTCGATGAATTATCAAGTGGATTTGTTCTGAAAGTTGCAGAATTTGAGATAGAAGGAATCTAGTGTGAAGGAGTACACCACAGCATTTTACAAGTTGAATATCAAATCTGGACATGTTGATGATGAAGTTGAACAAGTTGCAAGATATTTAAATGGATTGTGGATGTCTATACAAGATGAACTCAATTTGATCAGATCGGAGAGTGTTGAAGAGGCTTAGTAGTATGCCCTAAAGGCAGAAGAGAAGTTAAACAAAAGACATGAGAAGAGGTAGAGAGGCAGAGGTGGAAGGTTTACGAGAGGAATATTTCACAGAGGAAGAGGAACTAGTATAGATTAGAACAAGGACAAGGAAGTGAGAAAAGAAGGTAATTCATACCGGAAGGATGATAGAAATTTCTACCGGATGGTTAATGGAATGAGAATTTTGGGAGACAAGACGAGGAAATTTAGAGGAACCTGCTTTAAGTGTGGAGGAGGACATCATGCATTCGAGTGTAAGAAGATAGAAACTACTGGAAGAGCAGCAGTGGTGGAAGAAAATCCCACCAGATTGGACAATAAACTCGAAGATGGAGAACTATTGGTGATGAGGCGAGCTTTGTGTCATACCAGAGGAGATGAAGAGCCCTTGCAGAGGAAGAATTTATTCAAGACTAGATGTAAGGTATCTGGTAAGTATTGTAAATTTGTTATTGATAGTGGTAGTTCAAATAATCTTGTTTTAGAAGAGATGGTGAATAATTTGAAATTGGAGAGATTGAAACACCCTAAGCCTTATCAAATAGCATGGATTCAAGATGAACATAAGTTGTTACTAAGTCAGCAATGTTTGGTGAATTTAAAATTGAGAATTATCATGAAGAAGTCTTGTGTGATATTATGCCTATGGATATTTGTCATCTTTTATTGGGTAGACCTTGGTAGTTTGATAGACAAACATTACATGATGGGAGGAAGAATAAATACACTATGTGGCCAATGTGATGAATCAAAACTTGTTGCCTTTGGAGAAACCATTGAAGAATGAAGTTTATACGAATGATAGAATCTATTTAGTAGATGGAAGGAAATTCATGGATGGACTAAGACATGAGAATGTGTATTCTGCCTTAATTCCTAAGAAGACTGGGATACCAAAACCAAAAGGAGAACACCCGGAAGAGAAGAGATTTGCTAATAGAATATGAGGACATCATTTCAGATAATGTACCTAATGGATTTCCACCCGTGTGAAGTATTAGTCATTGCATGGACTTGGTTTCTGAAGCTAGTTTGCCTACCAAAGTTGCACACTGGTTGACACTGACAGAAAAGGAAGAACTGAATAGAGAACTGCAGGAGTTGTTGAAGAAAGGTTTGATCAGGGAGAGTCTAAGCCCCTGTGCAGTACCAACAGTATTAGCACCTAAGAATAATGGAGAGTCGAGAATGTGTACCGATTTAAGAGCAATAAATAAGATCACAGTGAAATACCAGTTTTCTTTGCCTAGGATGGATGACATAATGGATTGTTTGAGTGGAGCAAAATACTTTACAAAGATATATTTGAAGTGTGGATATCATTAGATTAGGATCAAAGAAGGTGATGAGTGAAAGACAACATTTAAGACAAATGAAGGACTGTATGAATGGTTAGTGATGCCTTTTGGATTGACTAATGTACCAAGTACTTTCATGAGGTTGATGAATGAGGTATTGAAGAAATTCTTGGGTAAGTTAATTATGGTGTATTTGGATGACATTCTGATTTTTAGTAGACAAGAGAGGAGAATTTGTTGTAGTTAAGACAATTTTTGTAGAGGTTGAGAGAAGAGAAGTTGTTGATCAATATCAAGAAGTGTACTTTCATGAAGGATGAATTAGTCTATTTTGGATTTGTGATATCTGAGGATGGTTGAAGATGGACCCTAAGAAAGTGAAAGCAATTGTTGAATAGCCTACACTAGAAAGCATTGGAGAGGTAAGATCATTTCATGGATTTGCTAGTTTTTACCGGAAGTTTAACAGAAATTTTAGTTCAGTTTGTAACCCTATGACTGAGACGATGAGAGGAGATTAGAAGGAATTCAAGTGGACCACCAGAGCAAACAAAAATTTTGAATTGTTGAAGCAGAAAGTGACTGAGCAGCCTGTGTTGGCTTTACCGAATTTCAATAAAGTATATCAAGTGGATTGTGATGCAAGTGGAACAATAATAGGAGCAGTCTTGAGTCAGGAAGGGAGAGCAGTAGCTTATTTTAGTGAGAAATTGAATGATGCCCGGAGGAGATATTCAGTGTATGATTAGGAGTTTTATGCCATAGTTCAAGCCTTGAATAAGTGGAGACATTACTTGTTGCCTAAGGAGTTTAAGTTGTATATAGATCATCAAGCTTTGTAGTATTTGAATAGTCAGAGTAAGTTGAATCAGAGACATATGAGATGGGTAGAATTCTTGCAGAGCTGCACCTTTGTGTTGAAGCATAGCAGTGGGAAATCTAACAAAGTTGTTAATGTAGGTAGGAGAAGAAATTTGCTGACAGAGATGACAGTGACAGTATTAGGATTTATATATTTGAAGACCTTGTATGATGAAGACCCGTATTTTGTAAAACCTTGGAAAGCATGTAGAGAACCGGTTATGGTAGATAGAAGCAAATGGTTGGATTATTTCATTCGGGATGGGATGTTATTCAGAGTTCAGTTGTGCATACCTAAGAGTTCTATGAGGGAGAATCTAATAAAGGACAAACATAGTGGAGGTTTAGCTGGACATTTTGGCATTGACAAAATAGTAGCATTGGTGAGTGAGAAGTACTTTTGGTCCCAGATTCATAAGGATGTTAAGAGATATCTACAAAGTTGTAGAGTTTATCAAGTTGCAAAAGGTAGTAGTCAGAATGTGGGATTGTATAAACCTTTGACAGTACTGGTAAGACCTTGGGAGGATATAAGCATGGATTTTGTATTTGGATTGCCTAAGATACCGACAGAGAATGATTCTATATTTGTGGTAGTGAATAGATTCTAGAAGATGGCTCATTTCATACCTTATAATAAGACATCAGATGCATTGCATGTAGCAGACCTATTTTTCAAGGAAGTGGTGAGATTGCATGGATTACCTAAGAGCATAGTTTCGGGTAGAGACACTAAGTTTGTTGGCTTATTTTGGAGAGCACTTTGGAAAAACATGAAGACATATTTGAAGTTTAGTTCTACTTTTCATCCACAGATTGATGGACAGACAAAAGTTGTTAACCGGAGTTTGGGAAACTTGTTGAGATGTTTAGTGGGAGATAAAATTGGAAGTTGGGATTTGATTCTTGCACAAGCAGAGTTTTCCTACAACAATTCAGTGAATAGAAGTACCAGAAGAAAACCTTTTGATATTGTTACTGGAGTGCATCCTAGAGGTATATCAGAGTTGAAAGACATTAGCAGTGAAGGTCGGAAAAGTGTAGAAGCAAAAGACTTTGCAGATCACATGGTAGCATTGCATATTCAGATTAAATAGCATTTGGAAGACATGAACAACAAGTATAAGGAGAAGGCAGATGAGAAGAGGAAACATAAGGAATTTGAAGTTGGCGATGAATTGATGATATATCTGAGAAAAGAAAGATTCCCAATTGGAACTTATAATAAGTTGCAGATGAAGAAGTTTGGAACTTGCAAGATTTTGAGGAAGTTTAGTTCTGGAAATGCATATGAAGTGGAGTTACCGGATAGTCTAAGTATTTCACCTATATTAAGAATTGTACATCTTCATGAGTACCATGAACTATAATCCAGTGAGAATAGTCTTACAGACTCAAAGAAACAGTTGCCCTAGAAGGAACTGGATCAGATTGAAGATATTTTGGATAGTAGGATTGGGCGTAGTAACCAGAGCAGTGAGTATAAGGAATATCTTGTGAAGTGGAAGGACAGACCAGTTGAAGATTCATCTTGGATTTCTCAGGGAAAGGTAGACCACCTTGGTTTTCCTCTGACCCTGACAAAGTGAGAGGCTCACTTTTTTTTAGTAAACTCAGATGTCTGGTGTAGGAGCATCCTTGGTTCATTGCAATCTTGCATCAACCAAAAACATTTTCCTTTTTGTTTTATTTTCTATTTGCAGTTTCAGTTTTCCTATCTGTGTGTCTCAGATTTTGGCTCACCGGATCCTATGGAGTTGGATTCTACTTGAATACTTGATCATCTTTCTTGCTTCCAAACCGCATCACATTTGGATCATTTTTTCGGCAAGATATCATTACCAATTTCCATGATAGTTTCTTGTTAGCGATTAACAATCCTTTGTTACCGATTGCCTAGACCTATTCTAGTGATCTAACTGAACCCCTTCTGAAGCTTGCAGAGCCTTGGGCATTGATTCTGATGTTCCTTGGCATGTGGCTGATCTTCTCCTATGATCTATGATTTATCCTTTGGATTTTCTTGAGGAATCTCTTGGCGGAGGCTGGCCTTGTTATTTTACATGTTAGGTCTTGTTCTTCGGGTTTTGATCCCTTTGGGTTGACTGGATCCTTTTGGATAGCTATATATATTTGTAATTACGCATTAGAATATATTTAATCAAAGAATCAAGTAGCTAGATTATGCGTAGAAAATAGATCTTAAGATTCAAGGTCCCGGTTGTGACCTATTCTATCAGGCCTGTAAGTCGGTATGTTGTAACCCGATTGTTACCGATTGGATGCAATCAAATTTCATGCAATAAAATAATTTGTTTTGCATTGTGTAATGCCCCACCAGGAACCCTAAAGGAAAAAAACACAACTAGGCAACTAAAGGGTGAAATAAATTTTTTTCTAAAGATTAAGTGCATTAATTATAACCATAACACGTTTAATAACACAGCAGAAGACTAACACATGATTTTATAAGGGTTACCAATGATGATTAATTCAAGAATTATATTAACACCATGGTTAATCCAATTGTTCATTTTAATTAAATAAATTGAATGCTTAAGATAAAACCTACACATACATCTAAATTCCAAAATGAGAGAACCAAAGTATTCCAATACATTTATTTATCCATAAACCATCTATACAAAAGATCAAAGCAACTGAATTAACAAACCTTCCATTGACATAATATTACAATATCCATAAATACATGGCTTCCAAAAATACAACGGAATCCAAAAGTTACAATATCAAGGTTACATAAAAGTTTGATACAATGACCACAAGGTCTCAACTAAACAATGATCACGAACAAGAGCTGGTACATGAACCACGAACCAAGAAACACCAGCGAAGCCTTTCCTCACCTGAAGATACAATCTAGAACATCTGATGGGAAGTGGCACTAGTACTTGACCATGTGATCCCAAAATGGAACCACCCCACCATGCTAGGAGATAGTAGAAAACCCTCAAGCAAGCAAAATAAGACAAGTACGAAAGAACTACATGACTTCACAAACATCCATGTGACTCAATTCATGAACACTAGTGACTCTAAGGAGAGAGTGTCATCGCATGGCTTATGGTGGTTACCATGGTAGGCCTCTATAGGTCCCGGCCCCCATCCTGGGTTATCCTGGTAACCTCTCCTGAACCTCCAACTCCATCTAAGTCTCATGTGGACCCTACCAATCCTTTCGTGAAGACAAGGTGGTAAGTTTGTCATTTCAGGCCTTCTCGCAACATTATGAGCCATGTATTAGCACTCACCTATGCATGAGGTACATTATCTTAATTAATATTTATTCTACCCAACTCCTAATCAATTATTAGGTTATCACTTTTTAACTGACTTTCGATGGGTTATCCTGCCATCCACTTTGGGCGCGGCCCCCGCTCGAAAGTCACTCTCTCTCATAGGACACTAACAGGAAAGATCTCTCTACGAAAACTTTATGGCGAAACAGACAGCCATAACTAATCCTGACAAACCACAGTTGAAGGATACACAATCGCTAACCCATGATTGACCATTTGGAACATAACACACAATGGTTCACATCAACGGGGTTATACAACAACACTTGACCAAGGAGATATAACAACATATGACATAATGACAACTCAACCAGAATTGCAACGAAATTAAGTTTGACTGCAAATAACATTTACACAAGATCCTCATATAGGCAATCTTTTCTTTAAACAACCAAAAGCATAAATAACTTGCAATTAAAGATTTTCCAGAAAATAAGAAAATACAACTATATTAATACAAAGAAATCAATTTTGTCATTTGTCTAATAAGATTAAATCAATCACATAAAAATTAACCCCCTAATTATATGTTCATGATTACTTTACAAATAAACCCGATTAGATTGTATCAATAATCTAAATTAAATTCCAAATTAAAAATTATATATAATAATATAATATAATTACATAAATATATATATTCTACGAATATAATATTATATAATTATATCACATTAAAATATATAATAAAAAGAAGATTTAATTTTGAGATATCTTTCATTTTCGAAATAACATAATTAAAACCACAGAAAATACTATATACATATATATATAATATTATTATTATTATATTTTTTTTTTTATTATTTTTTTATTTTATATATATATATATATATATATATATATAAACATAAAATAACCCAAAAACCAGTAAATTCTATTTTCAACCAAAATTTATTTCCAATCAAAATTGTAAAAAGGAAAATTAATTAATACATAATTTCTCCAAAATAATATAATAAAACAATTTCCCTTAACGTTTAATAACTCAATAAATTTAATTAATGATTAAATTTATTTCTAAAATAACTAAATAACTAAATAATTCCACAGAGATACACAAATTTAAAAAAGGACTACCATAGCCAAATATCAAAACAAAAAAATCAAACAAGAGGAAATATTTTCTCTGGTAAATCCCATTCCTCCCAAATCTTGCAATTTTCATGCACAATAATAATCTTGGCAAAATTTGCCATAATAACTTTTCCAAATCTTCTCAAAACTTTAATCTAAAAACACCCAGAAAATAACTTCTTTCCATAAAGCAAAAATTAACTTTAGGAATGGACTTTAGCCAAGAACAAGAAATAATCAGACAAGATTTTAGATTTGACAAACATCTTAACACACACATCATTCATAAAGAAGAAAGAAATAAAATATTTTCTTTAAAACAAACAATCAAACGAAGCCACCCAACCTGGTATAGCTTTCCTGGAAGAAATTTGTAGAAGAGAACCAATCCTTCAACAAGCTTCCAAATAAATTTCTCTTCACCTAAATCCCTGACATGTTTCCCGTGTCTCCAAAATAAAGACATATTCCCCCTTTTTAAACTAAAATTCTAGGTTGAATATATTTTTTTTTCCCAAAAACCTAAATTTAGTAATAAAAGCAATTTTCTTTTCTTTTCTAATTTTCTAACAAGGGATAAGTTAACATGCAATAATTAAAAATCATTTTTCTTTCTTTTCTTTTCTCATCCAAATTAATTAATTTTCTAAATAGAGAAATTAAAGCAATACTTTAGTTCTAATTAATTCTTTTATTCATTTATTTATTTATTTATTCTTTTATTTATTTAAAATTCTAGGAAACAATAAATGAAATTAATCTAATTTATTTTTCACTAAAATTTAAATAAAATATATTTCCAATATCATGCAGCTTGCAACTTAATTTAATAATTCCTTTTAATTAACTAAATGTATAATCTCAATGCATAAAATGCATAATTCAAAAATACCAACTATGAGATAACTCCATAAATTTAATTAATTAATTGAATACACTAAAACACACAAACTGAACAAGCCTCAAGCAAATTCTCATAAAAAGATCAAACAACAAAATATGAAAGCCGAACAAACTGACAGGACAACCAACTGACGACATTCACACAAGTGTAACTGAGTAAAATAGGGTCAACTTCTACCTCCCCCACTTCCATCGGAAAATATAAGGCACACTCAGACCTATGAAGCCAGGTGGAGACGATACCCCATACCTACATGATACTTGTATCTGCAATATCCTGCATCACCGAACCACACATGCATATATACAATATAGAAAACATAGCATACACACTAATGAAAGAGAATCACAACGTTCCCTGTCTCACCGAAATGAGTGAAGGAAAATCATCCCCTTGCATCCAATACACTCGCAGAGATGCAACAAATAATTTCACATTGCATAGATAAAGTAATGTGTCAGTACATAGCAATAATCCATAAAATACCATAAATCACAAGTACTGAAATACTGCAAATAAATTATGCATCTCATATCCAGATAAAGCATGAAATAATGTCATATAAGTCTGAATAACACATCATGGTAATGTATCCAATGAAAACAAACAATAATAAAATATGAGTCTAATGAGCTCAAACGAGTAGGGGTACTACACATTGCCTCCATCATATCTTTATGTTTCCATTGTGTTTACTCTTGTTGACCGATCTGGACTTATCTCTTTGAGGTCCCTCCTCACCAGTGACTACTTCAATTTTTGTGTGTATGTCTGAGGATTGGAGTTGCTTTTAGAATTTGTTTGTTGTGATGCATGGAAGGAGGTTGTTGTTTTGTGGAATATTTGGCTTGGTTGTGCATTTTCTCCTTCAAATTTCTTGTCCATTTCTTCAAGTTTCTAGGTCGATGGTTTTGATCTAATTTATTTTTAAGGAAAGATTGCATTCTGAGTGTTTGGAAAATATCCTGTGTATTATGGAAATTTTGTGTGTCTCTTATATCTGGAAATGAATGGAATAATTTTTACTGTCATCTCCTTTGGAGGTTATGTATGTGATTGCATTTATGTGCTTTTTTCTTCCCCGTATCTATTGTTTGGATGGAGGGGTTTCGTTGCTAATTCCTTGGAAGGCTATGTTGTATTGCATTCCTGCGTTTGGATTTTTCAATACTTTGGTTTACCTAAGAGGTAGTTCTGAGTTTCTTCTTGCTTCTGGGAGATACATGTGTATTTAGAACTAGTAGTTTTGTTCCCACTCTATGATTGTTAATCTTTTTATTGGTTGTAAAATGCCATTTTTCTATTGTGTTTGAAGTCAGAAATGTATCCAGGTCTTGTTTCTATGTTAGTTGTTTACTTTCATTTCCTTCTAAGTTGTGTTTTGGCTCCTTTTGTAAATACACTAAAATGAATATCATATGCGCCATTTATTTTGTCGTGTGTACTATTTTGTTTAATGAATGCACTATTATATTAGGTATATGCATTGTTCTAATTTGTATATGCGCTATTTTGTTTCATGTTAGCACTATTTTGAGTTTTATATGCGCTATGATGGTTAATTTAAGTTCTACTCTAAGTGATAAATGCACTAAAATATTTTGTAAAAGCACTAGTATAATGTGTGGATGCACCAAAGTTTTTTGTAAAGGCATTGTTCTTCTGTTTTGACCTTTCCAATTGATTTTTTGAGTCTATGTCGAACCCTGAGAGGCTTGTCTTCGAGATTTTATGTGACTCCCTATAACGTTTTCCAATTTCAATTTATTTGGTTTCAAATATTTTTAAATCATTTTGTGCATTATCTTTGAGAGAGATTGATGTATCGTGCTATTGAGATTATTGGTTCCATGTTTGATTTATTGCATGAAAGTTGTGAAATATGGATTTATGGTTTAGAAGCAATTATGATCATATTTGATAATGTAGATCAGATTTTGATATCGATCCAATGTATAAATTTTCTTGAGGAATTATGAGGTTCTTGTCTATGAGACATGATTATGATAATTCATTATGCAAGCCATGGATGTTATGATACTGTTGTTATTATTTTGTTGTACCCTAGGTTTTAGGAGCATATTAGGGGGAGTGGCTTCCAAGCAGGTTTCGGGGCCTAGGAAGCTACTAGGGAATCTCATTAGAAGTTTCCTCTCAAGTGAGTGTTGGAGCCCGTAAGTAGTTACCAGGGAATCTCATTGAGAGTTGGTTAATCTAGTGATAACATTAATATAAATCTTTGGGTTAGGTTTTTCACACATTAATAAGATAAGATATTTGTTGGAGCCTCGACATACCTCATGTGCTTGTGTAGACTGACGATGGGATCTCATGGCCTAGAGTGCCCGTTTATACTTAAGATGAGATTGGGAAGGCCTCTATGGAAGATTGATGTAAGGAATTTAAGTAGTGGAACAACTTCCTACACTACCCTTGAGAGGAGGGTATTGCAAAAAATTTTACAAATAAGTACAATAGTTATAGAAACTTAACAGAAATAGACATAATAACATTCATACCACAACACAGTGATTCACGTGGGGAAAACCCTTTTGGGAGAAAAAACCCACACTCCAAAAGCCACCCAATATATTATTTAACAATAAAAAATAGATTACAATATACTTGCAGAGAAATCTCTTTGCAAGAGTACCACTAATCAGAGATTCAGAGATAACTCAATAGACATAAGACTCTTGCACACAACCTCTATCTCATGCACCTAATATATAGGAGATACAATACTAGAAACTATCAAACCATATTACAAAACCATGGGCTAAAACCACCTAATAAAGTATAGCCGACCTTATCTCCAATCTAGATTCCCTAAGACATGTTAAACCACACATCAACATGTGTCCCTCCCTTTTACAACTCATTTATGTGTTCAATACATTTTATATTTCCTATTTCAGGAGTCCAAACTTTCGGAGGCCATAACTTGTGAACTGTGTATCCAATTGGTGAACCGTTTGAAGCACCAGAAAGATCACGAAGTGCTCTATCACCTCATAAATAACTTTTTCATCTATGCCCACTTTTAATGGCATTTTAGAGGGTCTAAAGTACCCAAAATTAAGTTTAAACTTTTCATTGCACCCCTCCAAAATGAAAACTTTAATATATCTTCAAAACTAGTTGTGATCTTGCAATGAAACTTTATCGGCATGCTTATCTATCCAACCAAAAGATTTGGGGAGAATTTTACACCATTTCATGCTTGAATGAAAACTTAATATAAATAGTAACCACATTTAAATGCAAGGTTGAGACACCATTTTCCCAAAAAATTGACTTCCTTGTCTTCGTGAAATGTTGAGTTGGTTCCACATGTGCATCAATGGGCATCGAGGTCTGGAGTTTTGGAGAGGGTCGGACTACCAGGGAAACCCATGTTGATGGCATCTCATAACACTCTTCCCTATATGTGTGCTACTACCTTAACATTTGTTTGTGCAGAAGCCTTTGGTGAGTTTATATTTTGATTGAGCCTATGCCTTGTTGTGTTTTGGTTCTTGTTTGGTGTCTATTTTTTGTATATTTTGGTATTCCCTTGGATGTTTATTTGTCGACCTAGGTTGTGTGTGTGTGTGTGGCCTTATGTCATTCTCCAAAGCATGGGGGGTGGACCTTTTTGGTTCCACATGGTTGGGTGGTTTTATGCCTTCTTCCTTTGGGATTTTCCTCGCTAAATGTTTGTGTGCGTGATGGATGTTACTTCTTCTCTATAGTTTCTAGTGCTATGGATTTATGATGCGAATATAATCTTTGTTACCTATAAAGATTAATCTATGACCTTGTAATTATATATCATCCATGTGATCATTATATCATGACATTCTATTTTTAATGAATGGTTTATATCTGTTATGTATTCCATGTATAAGAGATATTATGTAATGTAATGATTTTTTCATATGATCATTCTATGTGGAATTGGTGCTAACTATTTTATTATAGGGTTGGATAGTTTCTATCATTTTGAATATTTAAATAGCTTAAGAACAAATAGATATTTGTGAAATAAATTGAATGTAGTAACTTAGTAGTGTTAGATAAGTTATATCCCATGATTATAATTTTATAGTAAATGGTAACTTTTCTATGTTGTGCGCAATGGTTTAAGTACGAATATCTCATGCTTAGTTTAGTTTTTTCTTTATTAGTAATTATATTAAGAACAATGGAGGATGTGAATTGGATGTTAGAGGTTATTTCTATTCGTTCTAAGTGTTATGTAATCATGTAAGTTTAGATGTACGTTGTTCCCTAAAGAATATTGTGATGTTGTATCTTTAATTTTTGCTTGTGCTCTTAAGATGTTGTGACATTTTATTTAAACGTATTGTTACTTCTTTACCTTTAAAAAAATGGTTGTTAGTTGACTTGATCCTCTAGGGTTTCTTGGCGAGCTTTACATGATGTCTCACTTATACATGAGCTTGCATAATGTTCTCATTTAAAAAAAGGGATGTATCATGTAATATTGATTGTGTTAATCTTCACTATTCATTATTCATTTGCAATAAAGAAATATTTATTTTGTGTGTTCATGTCTATTCAAGTTACTAGTGTAGACACCTAAAATTGACTTTTAATTAAATAAATACTTGTTATTTATTTAATTATTTTATTCTAATATCATCTATTTCTTTTCTTTTCTTTTTTTCTTTTTATATGCCCAGTAAACTTTTTAATGTGACTAGTGACACTGGCACGACACGCCCTCCGGCTCCATGTGAATGCTTTTGACTCAAAGCTATGAATCAGTGAGGCCACAAATGGGGGACCCCATCCCCACAATTCACTTGATCAAACCTGCGAGCCCAACGACCCAATGAATCACAAAGCATGCGAGCTTAGTGGCTCAACAGGCATTTGAACCTTGGTGTTTGTTTTACCAATGAAGTGTTTTAACCTCGACACTACATGTCTGAAGACCCTAATATCATCTATTAATTAAATAAATATTTATATATATTTAATCAATTCATTAACATTTTCCACTATTAATTAAATTATTTTTATTAATTAATCAATTCACTAAGCCTCTTCTTTCTAATTTAAATAAATATTATTATTTGCGTAGATCTCACCTCTCTCCTAAATTAAATAAATATCTCTATTTATTTAATTTATCTATACCTTTTCTTTATTAATTAAATCAATACTTTTTTTATTTAATTAATTCACTTACCTTTTTCCTCTTTAATCCTAGCCCTCCAATTTGTTCACGTGGATCATAATAAAAAATTGTAGGCATGTGACAAATGTCAATTGTCTCATCTTTCACTTTGTTTTTTATCCAAAGTCAACCCACCTCTTAATCTCCTCCCTTCATCTTCACTTACCCTCAAATAGTATTGATTCTCTTTCATCTATGAGATCTTGTCCATTCATAATTTTGCCCCTTAATCCAAACCCTCCATTTTTAGGACAATCTCTTTAAAAGAGGTTTCTTCCTCTCATTCCTCATCACACATAAGTTGAGCATACCTATACTCTACCAAAATATAGATAGAGCATACATCATCACAAGCATAGCCTTACATCATCATAACCACATTCATTCTTCCTTGAGTTCTTGTGGAAGTGCAACAAAAATTTGAGAGTGACACCATCAAATAGAAGATCATGGAAGATATGAGAACAATGGAGACAAGCCTATCATGGATGTAAAAATATAATATTGGTTGTTTTATGTTTTATTTACATTGCATGATAGTTCTCCATTGGTTGTTTGTTGAATGCATTTGTAGATATAGGGTTAGTGCTTGGCTTTGTTAGGGTTTAGAAATAGGACAGAGTTGAGCATACACATTTTGGCATGTCTGGTGGGACTTGATTTCCCTATTGAATCTACATTTTGGAAGTATTCCTAACCCTATATTGTCATTTTATTTTTCAAAAATTGTGAGACTAACCTTGTGCAGCTAGGGTTGAGGACACGGGCCTAGGGTTTACAACTATTTGTTCATATCAATCAAATGGCTATGAATTTTGTACAAAAAATTATTGTCAATTGGAGATGGTATAAGGAGATTTTAGTCAAAAAATCAAATTTTTTGGATTGGTTTTGAGGGTGTTATAATTTTTTTATGATTTTTCATAAAAAAAAAATATTTTTTGGGCAAAAATCGGCAAATTTTTCAAAAATTCTTACATTTTTTGAAATTTATCAAAATTATAGAGGGGGTTTGCTCTTTGTATTTTTAATTTTAACAAAAACTAATTAACAAAAAAATAGATTTTTAAAAATTAAGGGTTTTCCATAAATTTGCTCTCTAGGGCTCAAATTAAGAATTTTTTCTAAAATATTTACATTTTTGGAAAGCTCTCAGAATTTAGCAAGGGGTATTCTTTTCATTTTTATTTTTGGAATCAAAATAAAGCCAAAAAAAAAATGAATCTTGTTGACTAGGTCAAAAACAAAAAAAAATGAAATTGTAATCTTGTGATGAGCTTATATTTCATTGCATCATAAGATTACCTTATCATGATTTAAATGGTTTTATTATCAGTTCTAATATCATATGAATCAATTCATGCATAATATTTATTTGATTTGGTTATCATTTTTGGCATATTTTCACACACATGGATTTGAGGATGATAAAAAGCTAGCTTGAAGCTCATTTATGGATCAAAGGGTTTCAAACAAAGGGGAAGAATTAAAATCAAGGTGCACTTGTTCTAAATATTTTCATTTCCATTCTAAAATTGATCATAATTCTTTCTTTAAATCAACTTGTTTGGTGTGTCTTCTACATATTGAAAATGGGCTTAAAATTGATCATACTACACATTTGGATTTGGACTTAAAATGAAAAAGTGTCTTTTCATCCCCAAAATCACTTATGTATGGTCTCCTCTTGGATCCCAACAGTAACCTTGAGTGTTTAGAAATAAGTGATCTTGTTTTCTTTTTTAGGAAGTCTTCTTAGAGAAGTGATCACTCTAGGGGACAACCTCAACTCTCATGTTTTTACGAAGTATAAATAGCGAGGGTGAATCAAAATACATGCCTCTTGAAAGTAGAACCTTGTCATTCTAGGATAAGCCTCTAAGAAATTTATACCTTAGAGTAATGAAGGTGAAAAGTGGGTTATCCTTTCCTTCCAACTATTTGACAAATTATTCTCTTTCATTTCATGGATTTAGGCCTCAACATACCCTTGTGGTATATAGAGGATACCCCTAGTTGAACTTGTAAATCCTATAGTTGAACCTTTTAGCCATCATTTCTTGTGTATGAAAGGATTGATACTCCCACTTGAGTAGGCTTGTTGGTGTGTTTTATGTGCTTGAATGTTTAGACCACCTTCCCCACTTGAAACCAAAAGGGGACACATCATCCAAATTGAGCCATAGGTTTTTGTATTTTGTATTTCTTTCTTTTTGAGTTTTCACATCTAAAAAGAAATCCAAAAACACCATAAAAATAAAAAATCCAAAAAAAATATAAAATTCAAAAAGCTATAAAAATTTTAAAAACCAAGAAAATTAAAAAACAACCTAATCATGTCTTATGTATTTGAAACAAGGTCATAAAATCTACAAATAAACATCATGGATTGGTGTTACACATTTCATGGGGAAGGTGAAGAATTTATCCCTCTAATTCAACATACATCACTATCATACCAACCTCTATTCTCTTATGTGACCATACAATCACAACCAACCTATCAATCCAACTTACACATGTCCCAAAACTTGCATCAAAACTACATACCTCAACAAAACAACTCCTCCACAAACACAAACAACTGAAACCCAAATTTCATGGATTGGTTTGAAAAAATAGTTATGGAAGTTATAGCATCTAGGCCAAACCCCCAAATCACACATCAAAAAACCAAAACTAATGCTCTACCCAATCAAAAATCCACATGCACACCTATCACTTCAAACAACCAAGTCAATAACCAAAAGACAATGTCAAAACTAGTTAATCAACAATGTAGAATATTGACACCTTTGGAAGAGCCAATGGAATCATCCTTGCAAAAACTTGTTGTCAATAAACTTATCACACTGCCTGAGGCTAGAGTATTTGAACCAAGAGTAAAATTTCATGGTGGAATGATTCTGAGTTTTGTGAATATCGTCGAAACAAAGGATATAAAACTTCTGATTGCTCAACATTAAAAAATCTCATTTGGGATCTTATTGATCAAGGTGACATTATTATTGAAGAACATCTTAAAATTTTCCTGAATGAGGAATTAGATGTATATGTCAAGATACTATTTCCAAGCATGATCAAAATAATCTACCGATTTCTAGCAATGGATTATCCCAAAACAATCACACCAATAACATATCTACCTCCCATGAAGATATTGGCCCACAAATAGCCTCCATTTCTCCCACCTGTTGGAGCTCAAAATTGCAGGTTGTCAAACTCTAAGAGGATACCAAACTCTATGATCAAGTTAGACAATCAACTTAGGCCAACTAACAAAATAACCAAAATGGATGTAATTCCCTGCTCTTCAGGCTTTGCTAGACATATGCGGGTGTACCTTCCGATAAGTAGATTTAATCTTCTTTTATCTATCTTTTGTCTCTATCTCAGAATGACGTGAACTTCTGGAATAGATTAATTTAACTTCTAAACCTACTCCTACCTCTTACTTGCATAAACTGAAATTAAGATAATATGATTGTTTGATTCATGGTGGATTGGAAATGACCAGTGCCTTATTCTTGGTTACAGAGTTATAATGATTCTCTTGTTCCTTCAATGCTCATAATTCTAACTTCTCAACATCATTCCTCTTAATGCCTTACAAAAATAGGAAGCATGTGTTTATGCCTTACATAAACGTGCAAGTATGCCAATTACAAAATCGTACTTATTGATCCAATTTTATCCCCCCTAAATCAGAGTATTCTTTCAATAGGGTTAAACTCTTCCTTGAAAAGACCCACTAAACAAAACACACAAGAACATTAAGGTGCAATGACAAATCAGGTATATCCTTGGTATACTAATTCATATGGTTGAGAAGAACAAAATTTGGAGATACTGTAATATTTTTATATTCAAATCATTAAGCAGCTAAAAACATTTTTAGAACATAACTATTTATGTACATTCTCTCTGAAAATCCCTAAAAATATAAGACATAGTCTTATGAAAATCTATTATAATATTTTTAGGTATGATTATATTCTTTATCTCCTTATATCTCGGCCCCGATTTCCCATTTATAAATATAAGGGAGCACTTCAGAATGTTACATCCTTTAAAAATTCATTTCGTCTCCATGAATAATACACATAGGAGATTGTCACATTACAAATTATGATTTAAAATCACTTCATTAGATCATCCCCAAGAAATGCTCTTTGCATAAAATATTCATTTATGAGTAGATACACTCACTCATAAAATATTTCATGTTGTACCCCAAAAATGATTTATTTGGTCTTCATCAAAATTTCAATGATAATCTTATATTCTCACTTTTATCACTTGTGCCTTTATAATTTCTCTTCTTATAATTTTTTTTCCTTGGATCTTTAATCTTTCGTTTTCACTCACATTCTAACTTCTATAAAAACATGTTTACCCAGTGTATTATACCTCTTTTCCCTAAGTGAAAATAATTCCTCTCTGATTATTTCTTTATTGAATTATTCTCCCTTTCATTTCACTTTAATTCTTCACTTCTTTGATAATATTTTCATCATCTAACTAAAAATGTCTACCTATACTTGCTATACTTGATATACTTTGTTTTGACTATTGAAAATAACAATTTACTTAGAATAGTCACCTTGTCCATCTACTACTCATAATGTCATGTTATGAAAATATTCATTTCATGATAATGAATATCCTCGTAGATTACAAAATCAACAATGCTTCTTTTAAAGTTTCTCACTATGATGCTCATCCTCAAACTCTTTACTTCCAAACATTTTTACCTTAAAATGAGAATACTTCCATTTTGACTAGCGTGATAACTGGTTGATAACTGGTTGTTTGCAATTTGAAAAATATTACCAATCTTAGGATACCTCGTTGAATTTTAGGGCTGCTTCACAAATTCCATTTTGTGTTATCCTTTATCTCATTTTTACCTTATTTCAAATGGAACTGAAATTCTTCCTTCTCCAATTGAATTTTGTCCATCTTCAACTCACAAGTTTGCATCGTTTTATCATATACGAGACATTATTTGATAATTTTTCTGCTGAAAACTAGTTTTGGTAAAACATTCATAACTTTCTTGTTTCTCAACTAAATCAAGAATTTCAAAATGTTCTGGAAAGATGGAAAGGAGTAGAGAAAAAAACCCAGAAATCTTTCTGGAAAATTTATTTTTGTGTATGAAAAACTCTGACCATAATATGACGGGTTTTTTTATGTTATGTTTTAAAGTTTTTCAAAGCTTATTTCAAGAAGAATGGATTGTCTCTATGTGATGTCAATCACTCCACCATGTTGTTCCTCTTATACAACTGATTGTCCTCTCTTCTCACTTTCATGAAATATTTTCTTGATGACTGATCCTGAGTGGTACCTGGTTTGACAAAATCCACTTTTCCTCTTGCTTTGATGAATGTCCATACACTGCAACTTGTCTCCAAAGACGTTTCACTTGTTTAATTTCTGCAGATCTTGCAATTAATGAATTTCATGAGACACAATCACTTGGAGGTATTATGCCTAATGCCATGTATATGCTTATACATCTTGTTTGCATATCATTCAACAGATCTTTGCTTTATTATTAGATTACGGTAATTTTAGCCCTTTTTGATGTACCATTACATTTTGGGGAATCCTTTTTCCTGTTCTGGAGATAACCTTTTGTATTGCTTTTGGTCTTGAAAACATGTCTAATTGATTGATGAAGTTCTGCAATCTGGCATAGGAGTACATTTTTATACAGAGAATCATGTGGACCAATCCATTTGACATGATACTCGTCCAACTCAGAAATATAAATTTCCAAAGTGTGCCTCTGACCAACACTTAACTCTTGTGCATATAACAAAAAAAAATCATTTGGTTTTGATTTTGAAAAAATACCAAATGGATTGTTGGGGTTCTAAAAGTTTACACATGATTTCATTGTGATGCAAACAATTGCATGGATTAATTGGTTTGGTCTAAAATTCATCTAGGTGTGAAATATTAATTTCAACATGAGGCCATTTTGATAAACTTTGCAACAATTTGAACAAATTGTGAATGCAATTGACTTGGGAAAAATAGCAAACGGTGTCCTAGGGTTTTGTAAATGGACATAGAGGTTCATTATTATTAGGAAAATTGTAGGGAACAATAAGTTGGAGATGGAATACATCAGGAATTAAAATATTGAACTTCAAATATAGTTACTCAAAAGAGTTTTGATATTCAAACTGAAAAATTGATTGGAGCCCCTAAAGCTTGATACTTCATAGAATTGTCATGACTGACTCTAGGGGGTTGGAAATGGACAAACATACTTATTTATGGTAGAGGAACATGATTTCATAGTAAATTTTCTTCCTAGTCATTCGTCTTAAGGAGTCATTTTTTAGGGTTATCACTTATTTTCTTAGTATATGGAACCCCAAATTGCAAAAATTAGGGTTCCAACACCACCATTCTTTCATCTCCTAAAGCTTTATAGCAACAATCCCAACCATCTCCATCAAACAATGATGACACCTTTCAATTTTACCATCAAGGGCTATCCATAATAGAAATCCAAGTTGATCCACTTCTTGATACCAATCTCTCCCATTAGTCAAAAATCCTAGAAACAATGCCACCATATGTTCCATCTCCAATCAGACCCACTCAAGAGTGTTTCATTCAAGATTTAGTCCTATCATTCCAAAAAATGGACTCTATCCAAGAATATTTCATTTCAAGAGGATAATCGAAAGTATGAAGAAATAATTCCTAAAATTAATTAATATCAAGATCCAAAAACTTTCACATTCCATACACCTGTTGACCAAGACCTTGTCTCCCATGATGAGACCATCATACCTTTTCATTCCTTCCAAGATGATCCCATTCCATCTCAAGAGAAAAGTGTCATTCCAAGTCCAACTCAAAACCCACTTCCTAAGCAATATCATGATATCCCTTCCATCCTTTCCAAAGACCCTATTCAAAATCAAGAGTAAAGCATCCTTTCCACTCCATCTAATAATCCTCTTCCATGTCAAGATCAAAGTATCCCTTCATCTCCTTATCATAACCCTTATATCCATCTCAAGATCTCAATATCCCTCTTAATCCCCTCATGATCATAATCCTCCTCAAGATCCCATCATCTCTACTCAAGATGTTCATGAACCCCTTACTTATCAACTTGGGTCCACTACTTTCATTTGATCTGGTTTACTTCATGGGCTTATTATTCCTTCCATACCATATACTCCTCAAAATGTACTCGCGTCATGTTTCAAAAGCAACAAATATCTCATTTCTAAAAGTATTTGTCAAAGCATGCATTAACAAGGATAAGGGTTACACATCCATGAACAAGGCACATTAGAACCCCTTGATATAAAACAAAATCCTAATTGCCATGGCCTTGGCTACATAGCTCACTCTCAAGATGTTGGTATCGCTAATAAGTCTCATATTCCTCCATCTAAACCAAAACATGCATATCCCCCTTCATCCCTTCCATCCATCTTAGGTTCTTATACTCCAAAACCAAAGCCTTCATCCCTTCTATCCATTTTATGTCTTTATATCCCTCCATCCAATATCCATATTACCCCTAGCTCACAATACACTTACCCTACAATAAATCAAGGTTAACAAAGGAACACACACTAGAGAACCTTCCAACCATCCACCTACATGAGCTCATCCAAAAGACCTCCCTGTCATTCCTATCCACTCACAAATTCCAATGCTTTTGAAAATAATTTGGATGCCAAGCATAAAGTTAATAAGTACAAAAATCCACATATATACAAAGATAAACATGTCCCATTTAAAAGACATGCAAATGCAAAACAAAATTTCATTAAAAAGAAAAAAGAAATATCCAAAAAGCTACTAATGGCTATCAAGCAAAAAGGGAAAAAAAAACCATGTGGATTCCTTAGTTGCTCATAGAAGCACTGTGTCCTAAAGAAGAATCATAAATTTCCATTTAAACTTACTATTAAAAAGGCTTCCTTCACTCCTCCATCGTATCCTTCATCTATTTCGGGTCCTTATGTACTAAAATCTACATCCACTACATCAAAATCTCAAACTCCAAAATCCATTTTTCCTCCATCACTCCACCACCCTTCAAGGTGTGTGCCAATGTTGATCTTGCCAACATTTCCATCCACCCATACACAATTATTCCAACACCTCATCCATTATCAAACACCTATTGTGCATCCTGCAATCACACCCATCCAATCCTTTGCATAAAACCTTACCCCACTCCATCTTATCATCCATTTCATCTCCCTTTTCCATCACCCTAACAATGTCTTTGAGCATACCTTCAATAGACATGTTCCATTGTAGCACATATTTTTAGGGGTACTATCCAAAGAATGAGATGCTTGAGTCCTTCTATCTCCTATTCTACATCCATTACTTTCCCAAAAAAAAAATGGAGAGATGTAAACTGGGTCAACTAAATTAGATCCATCATCTATAATACCTTCAAAATCCCAGCCTAACTAATAATCAATTACTTGTTTTAAACTTAGCCTCATCCAACTTCATTTCCTTACCTCACAATCATTAGCACAATCTTCCCAATAGTCTTTCTAGATGTGACACATGATGAAATGTAGGACCAAGATATAGTTATCTTTAACAAAATTCTTGTTGTCAAATTGTAACCTGATATCATCATTCTATATGGTGAAAATGGGATAATAAACTATTGTAAAATCAACAAAGATCCAACCACATAAAATCCTAGTTCTATAATTAAAATCCACCATACACCAATGAAGAACCTAAAACATGCAAAACATGAAATATGAAAGATTATACCATTCACATGCTTAGTACAGTTTAATCTCCATTGTCTCCTATCTCCATTGATATTGTTTGATATGGTTTCTCTCAGATTTTGTATTGTGTGCAGAGGAGCTCAACAAAGAACAAATTATGGATGTGTAGATGCTTGTGTGATTGATCGCTATCAAAGGTCATAAGCATTGATTGAGTGGGTGATTAGCATTATGATCACATTAGTTAGGGTTTGGCAAGGATGCAAGAATCCTCTTATAGAGAACAACTTAGAAAATGTGTCTCTATGGTAACTCCTAGAATCATGGAAATATGAAGTGATGGGAGTCATCCAATCCTATTGGAATGATTTAGAGGTGGAATTAATGTTTTATCATGTAGACAGAATGAAGGATAAATCTCAGACAATGCATTAATGAAAGTGAATTGATGAAGTTGGTTTGTCCCAACGAAGTAGGACAATGGTGTTGGATTTGGTGATGGTAGAATTGATTGATGTATTTATTTTTGTTGGCTCTACATTACTTTTCTGGTATTTTAGTGATCTTACCGAGAGTGAGTTGTAGTGAATGAAGGGAAAGATCTCAGAGGTGGTGGCATTTTAGTATTAGGGAACATGGAAGCGAGTTTTACAATCAAAACTGAGAAGATGTTAGTGCCTTTCATGGGCAAGGTGATGAATAGCCAACTACAGGAACTATTTATTTTCAGGGATGATAGATTAGTGTAGGCGGTTAATCTAATTTTGGGGGAGGAGATTATGTATGTAAGTTATAGGTACGAGACTAATATAGAGATTTATTCCTTAATTGCAGCTTGGGGGTTGGAGTTTGAGGACTCAGTGGACAAGGTGAAGAGGGTTTTGCATGATTTAATAGCTAAAGATTACTTGATGGGCATGGAATCCATTTTTGAATGGGATATCCCTGGAGTGGGAATTGATGTTTTTGAAGGGTTGGTTGAGCCGATGTATTACATACCCTTTGTTTGCTGGCAAGAGGATGAGTTGAAGGCAAGGTGCAGGTTGGGAAGCCTTGAAGACATTTGCAGAATTGATGAGAGTTGAAGAGGTACTCAGAGCGATGTATGAAGTGGAAAGGGTGGAAGTGGATCGTGAGATAAGACCAAGGACACGAACAATGAAGGCGTTGATGGCCCTATCTAGGTTCAAAGATGATACTGCTAATAACAGATAAATACATAGTTTTATAATGTTTGTGTTAGTTTTGGTGGCGTAAGATTGTGAAATAGTTTTTAATGTATGGTGTTATTTGATGACTCTTGGGTAGAACACATGCTCGTTATAGTGTCTTTTTTGTTCTTTGTTTTTTTGGAGAAAATTTGTGGGAGGTTGGGTGTGTTCATTCCAGACTTAGATTTGGTGGGTGGGATATTTTTTGGATGGAATGGATGGAGGTATTTTGATGTATGTAATCTTTTCACTGAATATTAATAAACTAACTATATTATAGACCAAAAATAATAATTTATCCATCAAATATGACTTATGGATTGGCTTGGGCAATTGGGATTGCCCTCTTCTTGGCACATCAAACCATTCTTTAGCAATAACATTCTTTTAGTGCCCCTTTTTCTCACTGAATTTTGATTGTGAGACTATGAAATCCCAATGAGATTTATTCTTCTCTATCTAGGAGCCAAAAACATTTTTTAATGGTGGCACAATCAAGGGTTATGAGGACCCTATCATCACGGGTTTTAATTTTTCTGGTATTAAGGTCATATATATTAATGTAATCTACAACCAAATTTGTACAATTTATTGCAATCAAGAAAACTATTTCTTCAAGTAATCCACACTCCACTAGTTTTTAGGTGACCAGGTACTTATTAGGGTTTTCCACTCTTTTCCAAAATTATTATGAATCTATATACCCTAGTTGGGTATATCAAACTTCTGGGAGTGAGCTTTCTAACCATTTAGGTGTTTATATCCCAGATACTTATATTTCATTATGAATCATTCTTCAAAACCTTGAAAAAAATTCAGCAGAGCTTCCCCTTGTTTCAACCACTTTTTGACTATGAATCTTAAAAACTCTAGCTCGATTAAAAACAATCTATTTAATGGCTTTAGGATAACCTATGTCTCCTGCAACAATGGTGGAAATGTTGATTTTGTGTACTACAATAGTATCTCCACATGCTCTCTCCTTTATGCCCAAGTGGTTTTTGAATTGAGACTTCTAGATTGAGAGATTGGAGATAAATAATTTAACTCAAAAGCACATTAAATTACAATCTAATTCAACTCCTAGTAATTAATTCTTAGTACTTCCAAATATAGTGTCATAACTTCTCCAAGTTAGTTGGGGTAGCACGAGTTTTGCCAAGAGTTTAAAATCTTTGTTCTACCTCATCTTAATGACTTTATCATGGAGGTTGGTGTTATTCCTTCTCAATTCATCTTTAATACTTAATTCAAAATACAACATTGGGGCTCGATGAGGTTTCATAACTCTGCAGTTCAATTTTCATTTTGACAATAATTAAGCGACATTCCTTCAAGTTTCACTTATATAAAAAGAAGTTGGGCCCCACCACTGTTAGGGAACCACGTCGAGGTCTAACACTTGTACTCAAACTAAGAAGCATGGTTAATAAAGACTTAGAACTTTAAAGAATGCAAACTCTCTCTTTCAAAAATAGGTTTGGGTTCGAGTGTCGGGCTCGAACGAAGTACTTTAAAACCAAGACGCTTGAAGGACTTTAAGAACAATTGACGTCGAAGACTGAGTACTAGAAGGGATTTTCAAACTCTAAGCAAGGTTTCTAACCACAACATAATTTTGACAAGTTCTTAAAAAAAACTAATTATTAAGACCCTAAAATTGCAAGTGAGCTAACCCAACTACCATAGCATGAATTGCTAACCTAGAACCCAAAAATAAGGAGTTGGACTTAAATTTCAATGGTAAGGTGAAATTTGAGGTAACACACAGAAATCTAGTATTTTCTTGTACATAGTGATTCTTTTTTTTTTTAATCTTTCAAAACTTTTGATAAGATTAAGGCTAAGTTGATAGTGAATAAATTTCAAGTATTTGATGAGGGCGGATTCACCCCCCTCCCCCCCACCACCACCACTACCACCTCTCAGTCTTGGATTGTGTTTAACGATACATACCCAGTAAGTATTATCTATCATTGCAACTTTATTTAAAATTAATGCAATAAGGTTTGATTTTTCATGTAAATCTTGTTTTTCCAGCTCAATAAGACAACTTGCCCACTCCCATCCAATGTTTATTGACCATTGTGTCTGAAATTTTTTAGGAATTTACACAAAATATAAAAAAATATTATAGTTTGGGTAGTATATGATAGGATTCCCTTTGATCAAATATGAAAGATAGCATTCAATTAAACAATATTTGCCTTGTTTGTTTCTATCATTATCTTTATGAATTGAGCTTCAATCTAACCTCCACATTTAGCAAGATTCACCTTTATTTGCATATGCTCATCATATTCAAGGGCATGCTTAACGTGAATAAATTATTCCTTTATTTTTCATCTTATCATTGATTGCTCCTTTCCATCTATGATTTATTTACATCAACCTACAACTTCTTGTCCCTATTATATTTCCATCTACAATTGTTACACTTGCATTCTATTGGAGGTTAATCTTTATTTTCATTCTTTACTAGTTCAATGAATGGGTACTTTGACACCCAATCAATCTAAATATTCCTTGTCATATCCCACTAATGACTCGCTTTTAATTTGACCTTTATTTTCCCTTTCCATGCACTTGCAACAACATCATCTATGGTATTGTCATACAAGTTAATTAACTTATTTAGGCTACCCTGGGTATTCCTTGGAACATAATATATGATATTGGCATCTAAGTCAAATAAATCATTTTGATCTTCCTCTAAGGCATTTCCTTCTTTATTAATATTTGTTACAAGTGTTGATGTTGTAGCTCCATGGTGGGGCAAAAATAATGCCATTTTTACTTTCATTTTTTAACAAAATAATTTTGTTTTATTTTGATATTTCGATGATATTTAGCACATAGAACTGATAATTTTTTATAATTGTAATTCTAAAATAATTTAGAAATAATATTCTAACATAAATGTTTACTTTTTGAATGATTGTCTTGCTAATACATGTTTTATTTTTAAATTATCTCTGCATTCAACATTTGTTGAGTTTTAATGGTGATGGTTCTTATTTTATCTCTTGAGGAATCTTAGTTCGAATTGATCATTATTGATCAAAGATGAGTTGGTTGCTAAAGGACCAGTTACCACTCCAAGATGTTGAGTATGCACATGGTGTCATTATTTGTCATAATTAGAAGAACCCTGTCTCGACGTTCCATTTTAAATGTCCCTGTATTTTCTCTGAAAGTCTCCAAGTGCCTTTGGTGCACAAGTAGTTATTAGTTTTAGTTGAACTCGATTATTCTAAGTCATGATGTAGTTGTATTAATTGTTTCCATTTTCAAAATAAGGTAAATATATTCAATGACCAAGTAGGTGATACTCTAGTTGTATGATGGTAATTTTGAATTCTATTTTTCCAGTAATTTCCCTCTTTCCAAGAAACTATGTAATTCTCCCACATTTGAGCCAATTGTAATGAAAATATGAAGCTTTGATCCATTAAGAAGTTCCATCAAATTTCTCTAGGAGGAAGAGAAGGGCTCGGTCGACCAAAGGGAGGTGATCCAAGTTGTTTTGTGCATTTTAGTTAGTTCTTTCATCTAGAAAAATCTATTTCAATTTTAGTTGTTAATTTTACATTAGCATCTGTTGAATTTGTTGATTCATAATCTTAGATTTACTTACATTTTGTAAGTTGTGTTTTCAATTCATAAGGGTTAGTCTTGTTTTCCTTGTTGACTGATTAAGAATCATAAGTTCTAATTTACCCCACCAGAATGTGAATGAATACTAGAAAAATGGAGTATAACTTTATTATTCTTTGTGTGTTTTTCTTTACGACAACATTAGTTTAGAGTTTTCTTTTTCGACAAGTGTAATTATAATCTTTTATTTTCGAAGTGTAAAAAGTTTAATTCCTGCAATGTTAGATTAAAGTTTATTTCTGCAGATAGATTAGATTTTGATTTTTAGTTAGTGTAGTTAAACTCCATTGTTTCAAGTGTGCATTTTGATTTAGGTAATGGTAATGAATAGAAAGATTAGTTTCATTTAACTTAGATTAGATTAAGATGCAGTAGAAACAATAGTTATAGTAGAATCAGTAGTTAATTTGTAGGTTAATTTAAATATTAGTTTTAAGAGTTGCTTCAAGCAACTACAAGACAAAAATTCTACAAAGAAAAATCAATCGAAGAAACCCCCCACCCTCCCCAAACAACTTTCTTATCGTAGATAGCCTTGGACACACCCTAGATTGATAATTAAAGTAAATGATATAGGAATTGTGACATGCAGTGACCCTATCCATCATTTTTTCCATTGATGTCCGGGATAAATGTCTAGTAAAGTTGAATATCACGAGTGTTAAGTGTTGGTAAAAAATTTGTAAGGAAAGTTGAGTAGACAAGCTAGATACATTCATGGTAGGTTTATCAAAGTAAACCAATAGGAGAATTTTTTTGAAGAACACTCTGAGTCATCTCTATCATTAACCCCTACCTCATCATCAATGAGAGCAACTTTTGAGGGATCAAAAGATATGGGAGACCATGAAAAACATGTAGGAGCAAACCCTCCTCCTCAAAGAACTTATTCTTATCCCATTAGAATAAATGTGGAAGACAATGAACCGCCTATGAAAAAAATTTCTCCCTCTGTCCTACCTACATTTAGAGGAAAAACTTCTAAAGGTCCAAATCAATTCCTATTCGAAATTAAGGTTTTGTGTCAAACATATGATAATGCAACTAATAATCATGAGTTAAAATTGTTTCCCTCAACCTTAAGGAATCAACATTACATTGCAATACACAAAACAAAAAATTCAAAAATGTCTGGAGCTCCTGCTCCCGCTCTTGCTGCGATTTCAAATGCTTGTTGCAATGGCTCTCCTCTTCCAGTTACGTCATGTTGATGACTGTTTTTGACTCACCCGCCAACAGTCAGGTAGCCAATGTGAACACTCACCACCTCTCCTGAAAAGAAATGAATTTGGGAAAACTCACTACCCCAAGGTCTCTATAGTCAGGTCACAACGGTGATGGGCAACCTAATGGTTGATGTGGTTGTACCTGTTAAGGGGCCTGCTGGTTGAAACTAAATCTCGCTGGTCGTGAATTGTTGAACTTCCTTTTTTTGTATTTTATGATTTAAGATTCTCTGGAAAAATAAACTGCGAAGAGTAAAAGGGAACAAGAAAATAACAATAAAACCAATACAATAACAACTTAATGAACTAGTTAGTTCCCTGCAATCCAAGAAATTATCAAATATTATCCAAGTTAGCATTCAACAAGGGACCTCCAGAAAACCTGCAAAATCATCAATTTCATAGACCTATGGAAATAAAATCATCAACAATGTGGCCTATCACAGTAATTCTCATACACCACTAATGTGTGCAATATGATTCATAAAGCGATAAACAAAAAGATCAAACCACGTTGCTAACTCCAAATAATAGACATTGCCAGATTACATAGAACAATTTAGTAGAATATAGACATAGATCAGGCAATCTACAAGTTGCTTCTTATATTAATCTCAATGAATGCGTAACAAAATAACTCAACTTCTTAACAATCTGCAAAATATTCTAAAATCTCTAAGTGGGCCACAAATCATCAATTTGGGGATGCCTACAAATAAATCCAAATTCTCAATTTATAGAAGTTTTCTCTTCTATTATCTAGGAAATAAATCTAACCTAAATTAAGAACTCAAACTAGAAGTTGCAGTTAACTTGCAAGTTTTTGCCTTGATGCTCCAATTAACTACTACAAAATGGGGGTTGCATGAGCACTATGAAGACCATGCTGGATGAGCCACGTTTTCATACTCATGTAGAATTTTGCTCAAAATTGGAACCTGAGTTGGAGCTACAGCTTGAAAATACAAAATTGGGGTCATACAAAAACTTCAAAACTTATACTTCTTCAAAACGTCATCTGCATGCTTCTTTCCTTTCTCAAGCTCCACTATACCTGCCACCTCTTGACACTGAGTGATCAAGTATGTGTACTTGTCCATGAGGGCGACATCAAACTGGGGCCAAAGGTCCTAAGTGTTGAGCCTCGTATGCATCCCACTAATTCAAAACCTGTTGTTTCTCTATTATTCTGGTACTAGTTAATCCTAAACTGAAGGCTCCAAGCATATGTTTTACAAAATTCTCATATGACAAAATTTCTCTGAGGAGAGTGACCCGAATCTTTGCCATATCCTTCATATACTACTAAAACATTTCAATCTTCAACTCCAAAATGTACACATAGGAATGCAAGTTTCACAACTGTTCCCTCCTAAGAGGTCTTCCTCCATTATTGTCTCTTCCCCTAACGACAAAACTTTATTCAAAATTTGGAACTGTTTATTAAAAAATCTTAGCTTATGTTCCCATTGCATAGAACAAGAAGCTCAAGCTCTGCCTGCCTGTACTGCCCTCTGGTATATCCTCATAGTATCTTGCAAAAATAATCTAATCTTAGTTGCATTTACTTGGGTCCATGATTTGGTTGCAGCGGCCACCCGTCTCACCTCCACTAGTGGCTTCACTTCTCCCTCTGGCAGTGATGAGGTTGAAGGTAGGTCATTGGCCCTACAAGAGTCTATAGGTTTGCTCATTTCAATCAGGATCTTCTTTTATTTCCCTAGTTGCGCTTTGAGCTCCATGTTTGAAGTATGCTCTTTTTCTACACACCCCCTGACAACACTTGTGGCTAGCTCCAAAGTATCTAGCTCTCCCCACTTGGTTTGTTTACCCAAATTTACCTAGGATATTTGATACTTGGGGGAAGCTTGTCCCTCAGCTTGGAGTGGACCTTCCACATCTGCAATCACTTCACCGGAGCCCATTTTTTATAAATGATATACGATTTTTAGCTTCTTAGCCTTTGGTGGCTCCTCGGTGATTACTTGTTGCAAAGCGACCTTAGGAAGCTCTGCTTTTCTCTTTTTCTTCTCAAAAGTGAACTCAAGATATTGCAGTATATCTTCATCCTTGTCACCTTGATGTGACACTATATCTGCAGTTACAACATGGACCTTTGCCTGCTCCTCTACTTCATCTCTTTCCTCTGCCTCTGTTTGCCTGGGATCTTGAGGTGAGGTAACTTGGCGGGCTAGATTGATTTGGAGGCCTGTTGCTTAAGTAACTCTCCTAATTTGCCACTGACCTCTTGATTGAATGTCATCTCTTCCTCACCTGCCTTTGTTTCACCTTGCTCAACTACTATATCCTTGAGGAGGTCCTCTTGATCTTGAGGGGTTAGAACTAATCTTTCATTCAATAGGTCCTCTCCCTCATCCCCTTCTTTCTCGCCTTCTAGCGGCCGATGTTGCTCGAGATCCTCTTCTTCCTAATCTGAATCAAATTCAATGTTCCTAACTCTTATTAATTTGGTGCTAGACCTGAAGCCTTGCACTCTAGGCTGCCATGCGGGTATAGTAACTGGTGATGGTGCAGGGGCGTTGGTACCTGGATCTTGTGTGGCAGCGGTTGAAGGTGGTTGAGTAGTTATATCTTCGGTAATTTCTATTTCTTCTTCCTACTCTTGGGTACCCTCTCCTGCAGTCTACCCTATAGTTGTCCTTGGTGGGAGGGCTTTAGCCAGTGGTACTGCTCCTAATCCATCAGTCACTCCAAGGTCTGCAGCCTTCTTCAACAACTTAGACTCCTTCATATTATCTTGGACTTTCTTCAACAAGTCCTCAGTTATTTCTTGAGGTTTCTCCCCCTCATCAAGATCGGTGGACGTATTTTGTCTTGAGCTTGACCTCATCTTCCAAGCATACTCCTTGTAACCCCTTGATTAGGGTACCCCTGAAATGGACTCCTTCTGTTTCACCTTTGAGGCACTGGGCCTTACCCTCTCGCTTAGCCATTGCTTGGTCCTATTGATGACCACTTACGAAACCTTTTCAATATTCACATCCTCATTCACAGACCACCTTATTAGGGAGAGGGGCTTCTTATCAATTTCTAATCCTTTATAAGCCACATTGAGCAGGTCTCCATCATCCATGAGGTCTTTAGGGAGATTGGTCTCAATTTCAAAATCTCTTATCTGTGGCACAGATAACATGTTAAAGTTTTTCTCTCTGACCTCAAAACTGTCCTAGAGGTTGGCCCAAAAATATTCCAGTCTCGACTTGTGTCCCTCATATGCCTTGGACATAGCTTGTTTGAGCTTCACGTAGGGATCATAAAATTCCCTAGCATAATCATATTCTTTCAAGTTCAAATCTTGAAGCTCTGGCTCTGCTAACTTTACAACTTGTATCTTCGAACATGAGAAGTATCCAATAGATACTGAAAAATCAATGCCTGTTTTATGTTTTGAAGATAAGAGAGATTGGAGGCCCAATAGTTACCTTACATATTCCAACAAGATTACTTTATCATTGCAGTATCATGGAAGCAGCATTGGGTTCCCTGTGAATCCGATGACCCTAATGTAAGTGGAGCATGGGTTCTGGATAAACCAACATGCCCACTCTCGGATAATAGCCACAGCCTTCGGGCTAATCCGATATCCTATGTCTCCTGTCAATTTAATTATTAAAAGAAAAATGAAGGCATCATTAATTCTTTTGAAATGAGTCTTTGAATTGACGAGGGTGAGTTGGGAACAATATTGCCATACCTTCTTTTGTCCTTCCTCATCCCCTAACTGACCCTCTACTTGTAGTCCTGGAAACTTTCAAGCTCTGGCAGCCACCCAGATGGCATAAGATGTAAAAAAGAATTTTTGGGTCTGGTGGACTTCCTTCATTTGTTTGCAAATGTTGTCAAAGAGGATCTGTGGCCAATCAAAATATTGTTTTCCAATTAGGATAGTGGTCATAAACTAGAACATCCATGGATGGAAATGCTTACAATCAGGCTTTCCAAAGGCCTTGTTTAGCATAATAATCAAATCTCTTTGGGGCTCCTTGAAGTCTACCCTCAGGACCTCTGTTGCCTTGAGACTTGTTTTCCTCTCTTCTTCTAACCAGTTTTCATTTGTGTGTCTTTTATTTGCTGCAACTTTGTCATTCCATACCTTTAAGGCCTCCTCTTCAATTGAGAGGAATATCTCTTCTCTGGTTGGGATACCAAACATGAATCCCAGCATGTCAGGAGACAAGTCTATAACTTTCCTCCCCTGTGCATTAGTGCACTTTATAGTGTCCGGGTTGTAGAACTGAGCAATTGTCATTATAAATTCTGGTGCTTGCATTGATTGTGGAAAATAGTTGTCTCCACTAAGCCTAATCTTTTGATTCTCCTGTGTAGGGTCTCCAGTTTGGGCTTATTTAATTGGGTTCTGATATCTTCAATTTCAATATGGCCAATTTTCATGTCGATAACCCATTTGACTTGATCATCCAACTTTGAAGACTAGACTTGTCCTTGATAGTGGTACTTCATGGTAGCTGGAATTTTGTCAATATCTTTGCTTCTTTTGCTAGAAGATGAGTCCATCTAAGTACCTAAACCTGTAAGAAGAAAACGAGGATCAGTTCTTTACAAAAAACATAAAAAATTCATTCACTTCAGGACTTCGGGCTTCCGGAGTAGGGAGTTTTATTCTTTTGGTCTGGAACTTCGGGATTCTGAGGTAGACACTAATGGATGCAGTCCGGAACTCCGGGGTTTCGGGTTGGGTAGATAATACTTGATTCTAAAACTTTGAGGTTCTGGGGTTTCGAGGTAAGGAATTTAAGGTCATCTCAGGATCTCGTGGTCCCGAGCCAAATAACCAATAGGAATTTAGCAAAAGGATTTATAAAAGATAGACCTCGAAACTTCGGGGTTCCGAGGTTCCGGGGTAAATGATAGGGATCCCTCACAAAGAAATAATTCGGAACTCCGGGATTCTGGGGTCAGCGATAAGAAAGTTTCAACAAAATCCTGGAACTCTGAAGTTTTGGGGTAGGGAAGAGCAAACCACCCGAAACTTCGGGGATTCGGGGTTCTGAGGTAAGGAAATTAAGGCACGCGGGATACGCGAAAAACAAACAAAAATGAAAAGAAGAGAAAACAAAAACAAAATAAATGACAAAGAAAGAAAATATAACCTATAAACGACCAAAAGGGCAAGAAAAATCACCTACCTGGTGGATAAAAATGCCCAAGAATGCAAAAGGAATCTCGGTAGTTCGGAGGCTCACGGTTAGGAGGCTAGGAAGAAGGAGCTCTGAATGCACAAATGAATTTTATAAGTTTATCATTCCTATCTATACCCCCTCCCAAAACCTGTCTGTATGAGCAATTTAAATAGGACCTCGGGACTCCGAGGTCCCGAGGTTCTGAGCTCAGCAAACAAAACACCAAACAAAACATCCTACCACGGGACTCTGGGGTTCCAAGTAAGGAAGGCAAGCAAGAAAGGATTCACCTCGAGACTCTGGGACTCTGAGGTTCTGGGGTGGATCAGACACACATACCTCGGGACTCCGGGACTCCGGAGTTCCGAGGTAAAGAACAAGGAAACAAAAGACAAAAAGAAGGAGACCAACCTCAGGACTCTAGGGGTCTGAAGTTCTGGGGTTGGTGAAAGCAAAAGAACAAAAAGGGACCTTGGGACTCCGGAGTTCTGAGGTAAAAGAATAAAAAGAACAAAGAACAAAGAAAAAGCAAGCAACAACAGGGGACCCAAATTGTAACACAAGGAAACTAATGGGGAGTGGATATGCAAGGCATAACACGTCTACTCCTGTTGTGTTTGATGTTGATGCTTTCCCGCCCCTTTTGCCTCATGTTGGAGTCGTTGGTGCCCTTGCTGGTTGTGATCCCCACGTGGCACCTCCTCTTGAGTCGTGTGATGCTCCCCTTGTTGGGGTTTTGCCTTCTGTTGTGGGTGTTGCCTGTGTGGAGGGTTCATGCCCTCCCCCACCTGTGGCTTCCCGTTCAAGGGTTGTTGTTGGTGCTCCTATTCATGCTCCTAAACTGACTATTGTCAATGTTGTTGATGCTATGGACCAACCCAAACTTTCTTCTACTCGTAGGTGTAGCTTTTCTCATGTGGCCAGACCTGCTGCCTAGCCCTCCAAGGGGGTTCATCCTCTTCCCTGTGCCAAAACTTCCCCTGTGGTGGTTTTTGGATAGGATGTGGTGGACAACATTGGGTTCTACCAATGTTGTGCTCTTGTGTGTAGATTCTCTGGGCTCTGGCCTTCACTACTGAATCTCCATCGCTGGGTGAGTGACTCTTGGAGGCCTTTGGTGTCTCACAATATTGAGCTATTTCCTTGTGCTAAAGGCTTTTTCATTGCTTCATTTACTTCTCCGTCTCATCAAGATTTGATTTTGGACAATTTGTGGGCTTGGGGAGTGCATTCCCTCTCTGTTAAGCCCCGGTCATCCCTTTTTAACCCTCTCACTAAACCACTTAATGTGCATCTAGTTTGGGTTCGCCTCCCAAATCTCCCTCTTCATTTTTGGGAGCACTCTTGCTATGAGGTTATTGGTAACTCTTTTGGTTGATTCTTGAAGGTCGATGATGCTACATCCTCAATGGACCACACTACCTTTGCCCGCATCCTTGTGGACATTGAAATCTCCTTGCCTCTCCCAGGGGATGTTGTTCTCATGGTGGGGGATAGGCCTTGGACACAACTGTTGGATTTTGAGGGCCTTCCCTTTCGTTGTCGAAAATGCTTCTCTACAGGTCATCTTGCTTCAGACTGCTCTATTTTGTGCCAAAAAGGTGCGGCTACTTGGTGGAAGGATGCTACTATTGATCACCTGACCATCTAGGATGTTTCAGATGGGTCCTCTCAGGAGGATGAGATACCTCTTAGTGTTGTTGATGTTGTTGTCGATGTTTTTGCCCCTTTGTTGGACTCCTCTTCTGCCCCTGTGGTTTCAACTCCTCTCGCTCCAGCTTCACTTCCTTGTTCCTCTCCTACTGATGTTGTTGATTCTTCTAATGCTACCCCTCTGCAGTAGCCTTCTTCTGCTCTTCAGCAACACTCTGTTGGCACTTCTATTTGTAACCTTACGAGGTCATCCCCGTTGGACCTATCTCTTGCTAGTCTTAAAATTTGTATCCCTTAGACTGTGATTTGTCATAGGCGGAAGGGGAAGTCCTCCCCACTCCCCCAAACCTCTCCTCTTCTTTGAGTGGGTTTGGGTTGTTTTTCTTTCTCTATTCCTTTCTAAGGGTCTGCACCCTTGTTTTTGTTGTTGTTTTGATAGTCTATGTCTATGTTAAGGGTCAAGGCCCTGGTTAATGCTACTTTTTTAATCAAAAACATTACATTGGTTCATGAGTTTAAATAAATATTCTATTACTACATGGGATGAGATGGAAATAATCTTTCTAGACAAGTATCAAGATTAGTATATAGTGAAGGATAGAAAGGAGGAGTTACTTATAATGAAACAAATGGAGGATGAAACCTTGGAAGATTATGTAGGCATATACCTATTTGTCTACAAGAGATGTGGGAATGGAATATATCAAGAGATTGTTGGCATTGAAGTTGTCATCGATGTCAACATGTGTGTGTGCAGGGCTGATTTGATGAAGTTGCAGAAGAGATCATTGTGTTGCTATTGATATCACCAAGGCCATGTTGCAAGTTGCAGATAAGATGATGCAGGAGATAGGAGATGATGCAACATGATATGTTCCCCAAAGGAAGATTGGACAAATATGTAGCATGATGAGTGCCCTAGATGAAGAGCAAGTTGACAAAGGTAGTAGAGGACCAAGGTCGTTATGTTGTGATAGTATGGTGCAAACAAGTTTTACTAGGATCATAAGTGTTGTTGCAACATCATATAACACGTTGTGTTAGTCCCACATAGAGATACAGAAGGCAAGCATGGGATGTGCTATTGGGACTGTAAATTAGATCAATAAGTCATTAGCCATTGATTTGGTAAGGGTTTGTGAAATCTGATCTGACCCAGAAAAGGTATTGTTGCAATTGAGTATAACACGATGGTTATGTGACCAAAGATGTCAATAACACGATGGTTATATCAATAATCTGATGGTTATGTGACCGAAGAGGTCAATAACATGATGGTTATTTCACCAAAGATGTCAATAAAATGACGGGCAAGTCATGTCTGTTATGCGACAGAGGAAGTCAATAACGTGCAGGTTATGTCGTCCCTGTCATCCTGCAGCTAGGATGATTTAAGAAAAGTGACCCTGAGGGGTAACTTTGAAGAAAAGTGAATGTGCCCCCCGCTATCACATGGAAAGAAAAGATGAAGTGACATGGCATTGCGGGGTAACTGAAAATAAAAGAGATTAAGGTCCCCCGCTATCCTGCACCGAGGAATTTTAGAAGAAAGAGGCCTTGCAGGGTAACATAACAAAGAAGCAATTTGAGTTCCCCGCCATCCTACAGTGTGTTTGAGTCAAGAGAAAAGAACTTGCAGGATAAATTTGTTATGAGATCAGAGGTCGACCCCGCTACCCTACACCATAGAATACCAGAGTGATATGAATGTGCAAGCTAACCAGGTGAAGGGAGAGATGTCTCCCACTATCCCATGACGTTGAAGATCGAAGAAAGATGACACTGTGGGGCAAGTAAAACCAAGAGGGGAGAAACATCCCTCCACCCCATAAGGGTAAAAGGGTCAAGATGTAACTAGTGCAGGATAGTCAAGTCAAAGGGGAAATAATGTCCCTCGCTATCTCGCAACAAGCAGATGAAGAGGAAGAGGATCTCGCCATCTCACAGGAATGCATGCAATGCAATAAGAGTTAATTCTATCGACACGTTGACAACCCAATATACTTAGAGGATGATGTGGTAGGTTGACTGCAGTTTACAATGTAGTTTTGAAGGTAGATTTTGATGCCGATAGGGAAAATAATCCATGCGGTAGTTGACCAAGTTTGACCAAGTGATTTAGATGTCTATTAAGAAGATTTTGATGCCACGGGTACATGCCGATAGACACAGGGGTCCATGTGACAATTGACCGATGTTGATTGGGTGACGTGGATGATATTTATGAAGGCACGTGGCTTCTAGGTGGTCAAAGGATGAATCATATATGGAGTTGTTGGTGATTACAGAGTTTGTGCATTCAAATGAGGCAATTGTCGAGCAAACCAGTGCAGGAGGATGGAGAATGCATTTATAACAGATCTATTGCAGATAGTTGTGCAAATCGAGAGAATTTTTAGGAAGATCTATGAGGAAGATAGAGATTGCCAAATATAGAAATCTGAATCTAGAGAACAGTCAAAGACAGGAAGAATGCATTGAATGATGGCAACCAATATGCTTGCAGGACAAATTTTTTAGGAGCTTGAAAAGATCTCTTATTTCTATATTGGAGGTAAAATACTATGCATACAGTGATGATCGAATGAAGAGATAATTGAGGAGATCTGAAAGTGGCAGTTGAGGTTGTTGAGTTGGCATGCATATCAGATTGTATTGCAGATTTCTTGGAAGCTCAAGAAAATTATTTTTTATTTTTTTCTTTTTGGAGGGAATATCTATGTATGCTAAGAACAGAATGCAGTTGAAAAGATTGTAGAGGTTACTAAAAGAAGAAAAAAGGCATCATTAAATGAGTACGACTATTAGACTGGAATGATGAGACAAGGCTGATCATTTAGTGCCTCGAGAAGATTTTAATTTTTCTTTTGGAGGGAAAAATCTCACTTATACATAGATTGCCACTAATTGAAGTCAATGGATTGTAGTAGAGTTGAAGGAGAGTATGTGTGCTGAGGGTGTGAGTGTAGAAGCTCGACAAAAATAGAGGTTATGGAACAGAGAGAAAAAAGGAGGGAGCATAAAAGTGTTTTATGCAAGTGCGCATAACACAACATCTGAGCAGTCAATAATGTCTCATAAAAGATTGCATGAAAATTAATCACAAGGTGAAGAGGAGATAAGTGGGAGCTGAGAGCCAAAGTAGAGATAAGAAAGAGAAGAGCACAGAGGTGGAGTGTAGAGATCAGAGATCAGAGATCAGAGATCATAGAGTGTAGAGCCGAGGTAGATAACATAGTGGGTTATATACACTGTGAGAGGAAAAGAAGGAGGAGAGGTAAGAGCAAAAACAAAGAGTTGTTTCTTGAGACAAAATGAAGATAGAGAGAAAAGAGCATGGAACAAGAGCAAAGATATATAGAAAGAAAAGAGTTGAGCTTGAGGCCCAAGATGAGAGAGTAGAAAAGAGTCAAGTCAATCTTGTGAGAAGAAGATAATCAGTGTGGTACAATGCATCAATTGTAACCAGGTGCGCAAATGGTTTTTTTTATTTTATTTACCTTTTGTAATCATCTAAGTGGGTGCTCAGATTATGGGTTAGTGCTCCTTTGGGTTGGTGCCCATAAAATTCAGGGGTTGGTGCTCCTTTCAGTTGGTGCCCATAAAGTTTAGGGGTCAATGCTTCTTTGGGTTGATGCCCATAAACATTGTAATCAAATATTTCACTTTTGAGGCTGGATTTGAGCACTAGACTCCAGTAGCATTTCTCATTGAGGTTTTTACCCACCATGGGTTTTCCTCGTATATCTTGTGTCATAAACTTTTCTTGTGTGTGTGTGTGAAATTATGTTCAATATCACTTCTCATAGTTTTAGATTACTACTATTAAAGTTTTATTTATTTAGAAAGTTAAAGTTTTTTATTACCACTGATTCGCCCCCCTATCAATGGTCCATTGTGCTCCTACAATTGGTATCAAAGCCCTAGGTTCCAGGTTAGATAAGATTCCTCTATCTTGGGTAGATTATGATGTGTGAACACAATGGTGTTGTATGAATCATCCTCTATTGGTGTACCAATGTTTGATGGTTCAAACTATTTCATTTAGAGTTCTAGAATGGATGTCTATTTGTCCTCCTTAGGATATGATGTCTAGATATTAGTCAATAATGGATACTTTGGATCTGTTGGTTCCAATACTAAACTAGAAGCTAAAAGAGAATATGAATACAATGTTGAAGCTAAGAAGGTTATACTCAGCGGGTTGTCTGATACAGTGTCTTCAAAGGTCAAGAAATGTAAGTCTGCAAAGTACGTATGGGATAGACTAAAGAAAATGTATGGAGAAGAACTAAGTACTTCTGAGTCAAACTATGAAAAGAAAAAGAAGAGAGGATCATATTAGAGTACAGATGAAAAAAGTAAATCTGATAGAAGTTGCAATAAAGATGAAAAGTAAGATCAATTACTCATGGCACAAGAAACCCCAAATGAGGAGAAAACATCTAGCTATGATAATGCATCTCAATCCAGTAGACATGACCCTTTTGACAACGATGAAGAAGATGAAGAAAATAATGATGCTGAAGTGGATCTTGAAGGAGAACTTGTGTGTGCCATTGAAGAACTCAGAAAAGTAAGGAAAAAATTTAAAATGTGTAGGAGTCATGCTACTGAGGAACAAGACCAATTGAATAAGTGTCTTCAAGAGTCAGAACAGAATGTTACAAATCTGAAAAAACACAATTGGAAGAAGCCAAGGGGATAACTAAAGTGATAAAATCAAATTTGGAAGCCAAAGAAAAGGAGTGTCAAAAGCTAGAACAAGGAGTAGTGACTCTGAGAAAAGAGCTTGAGAGTTGCAATGATGAACTCAAATTAAGGAAGAAGTATGATGGTGGCACGAAAGAATTGGATGAAATGTTGAGTAAACAAAAGCATTCTAAGGATACCAAAGGTGTTGGATATGATGTTGGTCAATGTTCTACCAGCAAGGACACATCTAAGAAGGAAATACAATTTGCCTCTTCAAGTGATTATGGTAACAAACAAACCTTCACAGTCAGGAATGCCCCAAGGAAGAAGATAGATTTGACTATAAATGTTGAAAACATGAAGATGAAGGTTGTTGTTGATCCAAAAGAAAAAGGTAAGTTGAATGAAGATGGCTTCATCAAGGATAAGGAAACAAGAATAAATTTTAGGAGACCTCTTGCTAGAAGAAGAACAGAATATGTTGCTTCTCATAAGACTAATCAAGTTTGGAGACGTAAGGGATCAAAGAGAAGAACTATTGCAAACTCTTAGCCTAAGGCCAACAATAGAAGAAGAAGAAATGTAGCAAACCAGCCAACAAAATCTCCACACACTCGGCAAAATAAATTTGTGAGTCACAAGTCCTCCTTCTCTGATTATTGTTTTTCATGCAAAGCCTATGGGCATAGAGCAAGTGAGTGTATAAAAGGGTCTAGGAAAGGTCAAACTGATTTCTCTAGAAATAAAAATATAGTTTGTCAAAATTGTAATGTATATGGACATAAAAGTTCAAATTGTAGATTTATGCATAGAACTACTCCAAGATATAGGAGCAAGAATGTTTATGCTTTCTTAAGAAATAGGAATATTGTATATTATAGCTGCAATAAAATTGGTCATAGGAGTCCTGAGTGTAGAAGAAAAACATATCAATCAAATGGCAGTTCCTACACCTCCTCCTACAATAAAAATATAATGAATAACCATAATGGTCATTATGTAAGACAAGTTTCTGCATGGAAAAAAGTAAAAAAAGCTCCTAGAATGTCAAGAAATCGATTGGTTCCATCAGCTAGTCACACTAGTATGGTTTGGAGAGGGAGAACAAATCAATTCAACAGAAGCTCCTTTATTCCTCTATTTGGGATGAACACAGTGTGCTACAACTGCAACAATTTTGGCCACACTGCAAAGGTTTGCAAATCAAGGGTAGTCAAGAAAAGGAAGATGATCAATGCTACTCCAAATGTTGCAAATAAGAGACAGAGGAAGATCAAGCAAATCTGGAGGAGAAAGTGCAACCGAGGAGGTGAGAAAGGCAAGAATGTATTTATGAGTAGGCACTATGCATTTCATGCACAAGTGATATCTCCTCAAGCTTAAGGAGATACAATACCTCAGGGGGAGCAACATATTACTCACATCATCCACCCCCGAAATTTTGAAAATGGTTAGTATAAGGACATGATGTTGCAGATATGAGAAAGATCGACTTTAAGAAGAAGACGCGGAGGAAGAAGATGAGATGGCATATTTTATAGCTGATGCTAAGTTAGTTTAAAATGTTTGTAAATTTTCTCTAGTTGTTTAAGTTGTATAAGTTTATGTCTTGGAAGTATATCAAGGTTCAACAATGTAAAATTGCCTTTGGTTGTAGCTACATAGCTGCATAGATAAGGTTGTGTACAACTTCAAATGATGGAAATTATTTGTTGAAAGTCCACATTGTAAACTAGTGTATGTTGAATGGTTGAAGAACAAGAAAGGATATAGATCATTGAATCAATTGGATGATAAGGATGGTGTTGCATAAAAGTATCTAATAGCTACGCAAGAAAATATGAAAGTATTAATTAAAGGGAATCATGAAAATGAAGGATATCTATGCTCCCATGCAAATGTGAATCATTGTCAAAAGGCAAAGAGGAGAATATAAAGAACTACAAACAACTTGTCGTTAGTTGTAGGGAATGAAGAGCAAAGTAATAGAGCTAAGAATATGTGAGCAACATAATGATTTATGTAGAAGATAAATTGTAAAAGGAATTGAGGACTCGTTAGCATATGAAGGATTTAAGAGTCTGTGATTCAAGGGGAGCTTGTAGCTTCAAATTATATATCCTTGAATTGTTGTGCGCATGAAACAATTGATACTTTGCTATGTGCTTGCAAGGATAGAGACTGCAAGAGGATTGATTGATGCAAAAAACATGAAGGACAAAAATAACAATATAAAGTGGACAATACTAAGGATAAGCCAAAGTTATGCAAATTGGCTCAAGGAAATAGAAGAAGAATGGTAGCAAATGTGAAATCAAAAAACAAATTTGGTCAAATCCTTGCAGTAGAGAACATGAAAGTGGTGCATAGAGATTATTGGTCTCAGGGGGAGACCATTGCTCAAGTGGATAATAGAAAGTTGGCATGTGCAATCCTCAAGGGAGATAAGCAATTTTTATAAGAAGTATTTGCACTGCTTTTATATTGTAATAATGGTTCATTCAGCATGCAGACAATAAAGGTCTACATAATCATATTGATTATACTTAGGCATATCAAATGAATCAAAGGGGAAGAAGTGTTTATATTACACAATACAAGTTTGTTGTAGATTGAATATTTTCTAGTAGAATATATGGTATGAGGGGGAGCTTATTGATATCCATGGTTGGAAGTCAATTTGAAAATCAGATGAATTTTTGCAGGCAGCCAGCCCCTTTGCCATTGTTGTCAAAGGGAGAGAGTGATGATTGGTGTTGATATCAATGCCAAAGGGAGAGATTGTTGGCATTGAAGTTGTCATTGATGTCAACATGTGTGTGTGCAAGGCTGATTTGATGAACTTGCATAAGAGATCACTGTGTTGCCATTGATATTACCAAGGCCATGTTGCAAGTTGTAGATAAGATGATGCAGGAGACAGGAGATGATGCAACATGATATGTGCCCTAGAGGAAGATTGGACAAAGATGTAGCATAATGAGTGCCCCAGATGAAGATCAAGTTGATAGAGGTAGTTAGAGGACCAAGGCTATTGTGTTGTGATACCATGGTACAAACAAGTTTGACCAGGAGCATAAGTGTTGTTGCAACATCATATAACACGTCATGTTAGTCCCACATGGAGATACAAAAGGCAAGCATGTGATGTGCTATTGGGACTATAAATTGGATGAAGAAGTCATCAGCCATTGAGTTGGTAAGGGTTTGTGAAATATGGTTTGACCTAGAAAAGGTATTTTTGAAGTTGACTATAACACAATGGTTATGTGACCAGAGATGTCAATAAAATGACGGTTATGTGATTGGATATGTCAATAATGCAATGGTTATATGACCAGAGAGGTCAATAACACAATGTTTATGTGACCAAAGATGTCAATAACATGATGTGCAGGTCATGTCTATTATGCAACAAAGGAATTCAATAACGCGTAGGTTATGTCATCCTTGCCATCCTGCAACTAGGATGATTTAAGAAAAGTGACCCTACGGGGTAACTTCAAAGCAAAGTAAATGCGCCCCCCGCTATCCCGCGAGAAGAAAAGGTGAAGTGACATGGCATCTCAGGGTAACAAAAAACAAAGGAGATTAAGGTCTCCCGCTATCCCGAACCGAGGAAGTTTAGAAGAAATAGGCCCTGCAGGGTAACATAACAAAGAAGCAATTTGAGTTCCCCGCCATCCCATGGTGTGTTCGAGTGAAGAGAAAATAACTTGCGGGGTAAATTTTTATGAGGTCAGAGGTCGACCTCGCTACCCCGCACTATAGAATTCTAGAGTGATATGACCGTGTGAGCTAAACAGATGAAGGGAGAGATGCCTCCGGCGATGCTAAAGACCGAAGAAAGATGACACTGCGTGGCAAGTAAAACCAAGAAGGGAGAAACATCCCGCCACCCCACAAGGGTAAGAGGGTCGAGATGTAACTAGTGCGGGATAGTAAAGTCAAGGGGAAACAATATCCCTTGCTATCCTGCAACAAGCAGATGAAGAGGAAGATGATCTCGTGGGGCAAGAAAATGAAAGAAAGGGGAAGCACCCCGCCAACCTACATAAATAAAATGGACTTTGTGAATGACAATGCAAGGCAAATGAAGGAAAGGAAGAAAGTTGCTCCCGCCATCCCGCGGACATGCATGCAATGCAAGAAGAGATAATTTCATCGACACGTTGGTAGCCTGATAGACTCAAAGGACCACGTGGTAGGTTGACTGTAGTTGATCATGTCATTTTGAAGGTATATTTTGACGCTCATAGGGAAAGCAATCAATGTGGTAGTTGACCAAGTTTGACCAATTGATTTGGACGTTGATTGAGAAGATTTTGATGCCATAAGTGCATGTCGATAGACACAGGGGTCCACGTGATAGTTGATTGATGTTCACTGGGCGACTTGGACAATGTTTATGAAGACAAGTGGCTTCCGAGTGGTCAAAGGATGAATCAAATATGTATTTGTTGTGATTACAAAGTTTGTAAAATAATATGAGGCAGTTGTCGAGCAAACTAGTGTAGGAGGATGGAGAATGCATTTATGGTGGATCTGTTGCAGACAGGTGTGCGAGTCGAGAGGATTTTTAGGAAGATAGTGATTTTCAAATATAGAAATATGAATCTAGAGAACAGTCAGAAGACAAGAAGAATGCATTGAATGATGGCAACCAATATGCCTGTAGGACATATTTGTTAGGAGCTCAAAAAGATCTCTTATTTCTATCTTGGAAGGAAAATACTATGCATATATTAATGATTGAATGAATAGATAATTGAGGAGATCTGATAGTGGCAGTTGAGGTTGTTGAGTTGGCAGGCATATCAGATTGTGCTACAGATTTCTTGGAAGCTCAAAAAAATTATTTTTTCTTTTTTTCTTTTTGACGAGAAGATCTATGCATGCTCAGGACAGAAGCCAATCAAAAAGATTGTAGAGGTTACTAAAATAAGAAGAAAGACAACATTAAATAAGGATGACTACAAGACTAGAATGATGAGACAAGGTAGATCATTCAATGGCTCGAGAAGAATTTGATTTCTTTTGGAGGGAAAAATCTCAGTTGTACATATGTTACCACTAAGTGAAGTTAGTGGATTATAGTAGAGTTGAATAAGAGTGTGTGTGCTAAGGGTGTGAGTTTAGAAGCTTGGAAAAAATAGAGGTTACAGAAAAAAGAGAAAAAAGGAGGGAGCAGAAAAGCATTTTATGCAGGTGTGCATAACACGACGTCTAAGCAGTCAATAATGTCGCATAAAAGATTGCATGCAAAGTAATCACAAGGTGAATAGGAGATAAGTGGGACCTGAGAGCCAGAGCTAAAAGAAGAAAGAGAAGAGCATAGAGGTGGAGTGCAGAGATCAGAGATTAGAGATCAGAGAGTGCAGAGCTGAAGTAGATAACATAGTGGGTTATATACACTGTGAGAGGTAAATAAGGAGGAGAGATAAGAGGAGGAAACAAAGAGTTGTTTTCAGAGACAAAAAGAATACAAAGAACATAGAGTATGCAAAAAGATAAAAGATAGATAGAAAGTAGAGAGCTGAGATTGAGGCCCAAGATCAGAGAGTAGAAAAGAGTCAAGTCAATCTCATGAGCAGAAGATAATCAGTGTGGTACAATACATCAATTGTAACCAGGTGCATAAATAATTTTTATTTATTTACCTTTTGTAATCATCTGAGTGGGTGCTCAAATTAGGGGTTAGTGCTCCTTTGGGTTAGTGCCCATAAACTTCAGGGGTTGGTGCTCCTTTGGGTTGGTGCCCATAAACTTCAGGGGTTGGTGCTCCTTTGGGTTGGTGCCCATAAACTTCAGGGGTTGGTGCTCCTTTGGGTTGGTGCCCATAAACATTGTAATCAAATATTTCACTTGTGAGGATGGATTGGAGCAGTAGATTCCAACAAAATTTCTCATCGAGGTTTTTCCCCACCGTGGGTTTTCCTCATTTATCTTGTGTCATGAACTTGTCTTGTGTGTGTGTGTGTGCAATTGTCTTTGATATCACTGCTCATAGTTTTAGATTACTGCTATTAAGTTTTATTTATTTAGAAAATTAAAGTTTTTTATTACCATTGATTCACCCCCCTCTCAATGGTCCATTGTGTTCCTACAAAGATTAGTAAAACAATATTTCTTAGAGGAATTGAAGAGGAAGCTAGGGAGGCTCTGAATCTTATAGGAAGAGGAGACATTAATAATTTAACCTTTGAGAAAAAAATTTAGGTGTGTAGGAATCATTCCCACACTATATGAGGAAGTACAAATTTAAGAAAAAAGAAAACCTCTTCAGATGTGTCAAAATTCATAAAGGAAATAGTTAATCTTGAAACATATATTCTCCTTCATATTAATACTCAAACTGATAGGAGAACTATTGAGCCTCTAGCAATTTATTATCCTAAGTGTAGGAAGAAGGACCCACTAAGGGAATGTCCCTTGAATCAAGTGGAGTTGTGTGAAATCTGTGAGAAGAAACATGCTTCAAGTTCATGTAATGTTTTTCTTGAAATTAAGAATCATTTGAAAAAACCTCCCATTGTTGAAGAAGAATTGAACTTTATAGGACAAAGACAAAAGAATTCGGGATTCAACTCTTATCAAAGACAATTCTTGCCCAATAAAAATCCTAGTTGGGGACCAAACCCTTGGACAAATCAATGGATGCCTCCACCTATCCCAATGAAACCTCCTTAGATACAAACACCTTGGGGACCCTCATGTGGACCTCCAGATTGGTCAATATCCCAATGGGCCATGCCTTAATGGCAACCTAATCAACCTCAATGGCAAAATAATCAAAATTAGTTACAACCTAATTAGGGAACATTTCAAACACGACAAAATCAAGGTCCAAGATATCCCTAAAATCAAAATCTATTGATCACTGCACCTACACAAAATACAGTTAATAAATAGGTTAATCAACCTCAAATTCTTGCTCAAAAAAACCCTAATCCTAAGAATAAACAAACATATGTAGTTGATCAAAATACTACAAGTTTGAATCTAAAAGAGATTAATGAAATTCAATTGATAACAAGAACCATTCCTTCTAAACCCTCGATTCAAGAACTAGAGGGGAAGGAGTTATCTAAGGAACAAGAGAAGAATAGGAACAATGATGGAAGTAATCCTCTTCCTGAGAATACCCCATTCCTTGAATGCCTTAATTAGGAAATACAAAATAATGTAGAATTAAGGAATGATCCTTTGGAGGATTCATAGTTGTTAAAGGAATTGAAGAAGATCGATATTGGGATACCAGTATTAAGAGCCATAAAGGATATCCCTGAGATCAATCAATATATTAAAGAAATTTTCGTTAAGACCCGAGTAAGAAAGAAAAAATGCCATCCATAATTTAAGTTAGGGAAAAATTGTCTGATGTTTTGTCAGGAAAACAACTTCCTCATAAATACCTTGAGCCTGAAAGTCCAATTATTACTCTAAGCATCAAGGGAATGGAAATTCTCAATGTGCAGATAGATTTAGGAGTTGCTATTAATGTGATAATATCATATATAACAACTTAGTTAGGGTTAACATTAATTTAACCAACCACTACTATTTTATAACTGGTTGATCAATCAATTGCTAAGCCCTTGGAAGTTTTAGAGAATGTGATGGTTACTTTTGACACTTGCGATTATCCTGTGCATTTTATTGTTTTAAAAGGAAGGAAGAAACGGAATGGTTATCCCATTGTTTTAGGAAGACCTTGGTTAGCTATTGTTGCTACCCTTATAGATTTTCTCTTAGGGAATATGACAATTTTTAATGGTATCAAACATAAGGAGCTTTTACTTCACCCTCCTGCAAAACCCTCTCTATGATTAGGAACTCAATTTTGGATCAATTAGGGGATGGAATTAGAAGAAGATGCATTGTCTAATTTATTAATGATTACCTCAACAACTCATTTGGAGGAATATAAAGAAGACTTGGTGGAAGGAATTAATAAAAGGCAAAAAGACTTGATAATCAGAAACAATATAAAATGAACTTGGGGATACCTCTCTTATTCATGAATATTTTCCAAAATCTTGTCCATTAAACACTCTAATGGGAAATCCTGAAGATATGTAGGATGTGGTTAAGAAAATTGAAGCTAAGGGAGATAAGCCATTATTAATAAATAGGTCTTTGCTTCTTGAACAAGAGATGTATTTGAAGGAAGTTTTAGAAAATAACATTGAATATTTTGCATGTGGTTACAAGGACATGAAAGGAATACATCCTGATATTTACATACATCATATTTATGTTGAGAATGTTAAACTTGTGAGACAACCATAGGGGAGAATTAATCTTGCACTAAGAGATTTTGTAAAACAAGAGATTGAAAAGTTACTACAAGTGGGATTTATCTATCCAATCTCGGATATCCAATGGGTTTATCCTTTGGTAATTGTCCCAAAGAAAAAAAGAAAATGGAGGGTGTACATTGTTAAAACTTCCTTGCCTGAGGTCCCGAAAGCTAAAAGAACCAAGAAAGTAAAACCCTTAGTTGTAGAAAACAAAGAGCCAAAAAGGTCAGAAGTAATAATTTTAGATGAGGAAGATGATCCAATTTTGTGTTCCTCGCTTATTCACAAACCCCATTCTAAAAAAAATTAAAATGAGGGAATTGGAGAAATGAAAGAAAAAGAAAACTAGAAGGAAGAAGAGGCTGCATATATTTTGGAAAGTTTCATTCTCTCTAGGTCAGTTCAATCCCCTATTTTCCATGTTCCACCTCTTTCTAGTCTTGTGCAATATAAACCCCACCACCACTACAAAAAGAACTTGTTTCAAGAAGGAAAGGGAAGGAACTTGTTGAAGAATAAGAAGAGGAGAATGAAAACCGAGTAAGGGAACATATTGATAAAGAAGAAGAGTATCAACTACAATATGCAGTCATTCTCTCATGATTGGAGAGAGAAATGTAAGAACAAAGGATAAAATTATCCTTATATGAGAAAGCCATGAAACAAAAAGAAGAAATTAATAAGGCAAAGGAAGAAAGAGATGAATTTCACATAAAGAAGTAGGAATAAATCATTAAGGCCACCACCAAAAAAGAGGAAATGAGGAAAAGATATGAAGAAGAAATGAAAAATATTGCAGAATGATTGACTCAAACAAAGGAGGCCATTGTCACAAGCTAGCCAACAAAGCCATAAAAATGCAGAGGAAAAGAATAGGTTGACAAAGGATTTAATTAGGGTTCAAGAAATGACTACTCGACCTCCTTCTAGATCACATGACCATGAGGCATCTACCTCTATGGCTCCACCAAGGTACTTGCCCTTAGCTTCAATAAAGTTCAAACAAGAAGTTGACAAATTGAGAGAAGAATTGCAGATGGCAAGGAAAGAAACATAAGAAACAGAGCATAGAGTAGAACAAGCAATGGAAATTGCTTTCATTTTGGTGGCTACAAGAAAACCAGTCGATATGTATTCATTGTTTCAAAAGGAACAATTTCTTAAAAGTAAATTGAATTAGTTAGTCTTGAAAAGGCCTTTGGATTTTGATAGTGACACAAAGTTTGTGGATAATTTTGTGCATAGTAAGCCTACCATCCAAGATCAATTGTGTGAATATTTTCAACATGGCTTCTTGATGGGACATTGTCCCCGGTCACTATTAAATATCTATGTCAAGGAACTCTAGATTATCTTTTATCTCTTTGTTAAGGAATCAAATTGAGTGGTCAAACTAGTTGCAAGAATATAGAAAAGCTCAGAATAGATTGGGGTTGCCAATGAGAGATGAGTGGCCTATAACATTAGAATTTGAAAGGGAATTAAAAGATATAGCTCAACTAGATAGGGTAGTTGTCATCTACAAAAGGAATCTCCAAGCAAGTATAGACACATATACAGATAATTAATTAGAGTTGATAGGAAGGGTTCCCCTTGCTTGTAGAGAGAAGTATAATATTTTTCCCATACCATTAAGAAGATAGGAACCGATTTCTCCTACCAATATGAATTGGTACATTAAAAGAGTGAGGGTGGTTATCTTGTTGATTCGACAGCATAGAGAGTTGTGGATTGGAATGAGATTCAAGCCACCTCTAATTATTAAGCTAGCGCCCTGGTTGAATGCACTTGATCAATTGCCAAACAATTTGTTTCAAACATGGGTTCATAAAAGTACATGAATATATGGGCTATGCAACACCAAGAATATATTCACAATACAGACAATAGAAGTATGACCTAGTCATCTATATGGAGTAAATGAATAGGGACCTATTGGATCCTTAACCATGAGGACATGGTTGAGAGTAGGAGGGGGATAAATGATGGGGAAAAATAAATACCATTTTTAACTTCATGCTTTAACAAAAGACTTCTATTTTATTTTGATATTTGATGATATTTGGCACATGGAACTGATAACTTTTGATAAATTCTTTTAGTTACTAATAATTCTAGAACAATGTAGAAATAACATTCTGACATAAATGTTTACTTTTTAAATGATTGTCTTGATAATAAATGATTTATTTTAAATTATCTATGCATATCAATATTTGTTGAGTTTGAATGGTGACAGTTCATATTTTATCTCCTAAGGAATCTCAGTTCGAATTGATCGTTATTGATCAAAGATGAGTTGGTTGCTAAAGGACCGGTTACCACTCCAAGTTGTTGATTATGCACATGGTGTCATTATTTGTCACGATTAGAAGACCCCCTTTTTTGGTGTCACATTTCAAATGTCCTTGTAATTTATTTGAATGTCTGCAAGTGTCTTTGACACACAGGTAGTGTAGACGTATAAAAATGACCACTTTCCTAAATGAATATTTAATATTCATTTTTATCCCATTCCTCTATTTTAATTAAATTATATTTAATTAATTTCTCCCCATTTATCCATTTAATTAAATTAACTATTCAATTTATTTAATTAAGTTCACCTAAACCTTTTCTAGCCTTTAATTAAATAAATCACTTTATTTAATTAAATCCCCTTTCTCCCCTTTTAATTAAATTTACATTTAATTAAATTGATTCTTGCAAGTAAATAAATCTAATTTATTTATTTAAATCCCCCACTTGTATTTATGCAAGTTGCTTCCTTTTAGTTGAAATAAAGTAATTTATTTTAATTAAAATTCTCCTCCATCCACTTGCATTTTCCTACATCTCCCACTTGCCTCCTAAAGCATTCTTCTAGAACCCATCTAATCTTAATCGATTAGCCTAATCCCTCTAATCATATCCTTTTCTTAAATTTGAGGAGGTCACTTCTCAAATTTGGAGGAAAGTATTCCAAAAGCATTAAAGCCTTAATGTCTTCAACAAGCTAACTTGTTGAGTTCCCCCAAATTTGGAAGGACTCTTACAAATCTCTCCCTAGAAGTCATCCAAACCATTAATGCTTAACTCACCCTTCTTGCATGGTTAGAGACTTTTTCCCTAACTCAATCTTCATCTAACCCAAGGGTCTCAATCAAACATTCATGGCTTTACCCTTGGTTATCCCTTTAACCTTTGCACAAGAGTTTACCCCTTGGATAAAAGCTTTATCCAATGGATGATCCTAGTCTAACCTTAACCTTACCTCCTAAGGTAACCTTCATGTCTTCTCAAGCATTTAATGTTTCTTACATTCCCTCTCAAGCAACCTCTTGTTGACAATTGTCACCATTTCATCGGTGATAATTGTGAACATGGATTGATTAACTTTCAATCCTGGCCCTTGTTAAGATTGCTCAATCTTGACCCTCCATTGCCCTATTTTCCCTATAAATAGAGCTCTCTTTCTCTCATTTGGATATAGAAATCTTTGTGCATCCAAGTTATAGTCATTTTTACTAAGCATTTAGCCTCTCTTTGTTTAAAACATACTAAGCATTTAGAAGCATTTTCAACATCATAGCATATCCATGTTAGATTATTATATCATGTTAGGATAAGATTACTAATCTTTTATCATAGAATCATCTTCATACTAGTTTAATCATCCTAGTTTCAATATCATACATGTTGTAGGAATGCATTCATGTTTATTAATCAATCATCATTCGTTCTTGGAGTTGTCATTCCTAAGCCACCTTGCTCAATGCTCTGAGAGCAAGAGTGAGACCCTAGGAATCTTGTGAGATAGAGAACAATGGGACACACCTTGGGAAGTTGAGCTATTCAATATAGTTCCTATAACTTTCACCAAGAGTCTCATTGGTGTGTGGATCTTTTAAAATCGACTTTTGTGTTTTTGTTGCCCTCATTTCTCGCACACATTTCTGGCACCCACCGTGGGGCTTTACCCCATAAATCACATCGTTTTTGATATAGGAGAAAGATTGCAAGCACGCTTAAAAGCTTTTTTTAGCACATTGGGGCCTTTTGTTAGCGCGTTGGAACTATTTATTAGCGCTTTTGGTGCACTGTTTAGCGCACTGAACTCCTTCCCTAGCGCATATAGACTATAGGATAACGCATAACATTCTGGTTTTATTCTGTGCATCGGAGAAACAGTGTAGCGCATTCGGTAATCATTATAGCACATTGGAGTCATTCTGTAGCGCATTTGTAACTTTCTATAGCGCATCTGTGCAGAAGTCTAGCACGTGATTCTGGCAGAGGCAAAAACATAAGATTTAAAATTTTCACTAACTAATATTTTTGCTGCAAGTTACTAATCTTTGTTTGCATATTGGAGGAATTTTATTTTAGGCATTTAATTATTTTTGTTTCTAACTTTTTCAAGTTGGTCTTAAAAATAGTTCATTTTCTTGGTAGTTAAAAGGAACTACAAACTCATTTCATTTTGCATAAAGGATTAAAAAGAACTACAAACAAACTTTCAAAGTTTTGCAAAGGTTAAAAAGAATCTCATTTTCTTTTGGTATTTCTTAAAAAGAACCTCATTTATCCTTTGGTGCTTAAAACAAAACCTCATTTCATTTTTGCAAAAAAGATCAAAAAGAACTACAAACAAACTTTTGCAAGGGTTAAAAAGAATCTCATTTTCTTTTGGTATTGCTTAAAAAGAACTTCATTTATCCTTTGGTGCTTAAAACAAAACCTCATTTTCATTTTGCAGAGGATTAAAAAGAACAACAAACTCACTTTCATTTCTTGTTTTTTTATTTCACGATTTTCCTTTTGTTGACCAACATCACGATTTACTTTGTTGACCAGGCTTATTTTTCAAGAGTTTTGGAAATACACATTTTTCTATGAAAAGTTAAAAAGAACACCATGCTTGTTGGAGCAACATCTCCAAGTAGAAGTTAGCAAATCATTGCTTTGAAGGATAAAAATAATCTTGTTTGCTTTGTTTCGAAAGTGGAAGGTATATGCTCTCCCCTTAACTGGGTGACCAAAAAGCCAAACCACTCTTAAAAGCTTTCTTTACTTCAAGAATATTACATCCTTTAGCAGGCTGACGAAAGTCCCCTTCAATGGTTTTGCTCAGCAATTAGCCTTCCCTCGGTATCTTTAAGATACGTAAAGCCTTTGTTCTAAAGGTTGGGAAGCCTCTCGAGGGAGTTTATCACTGAAGACTGAACGGAAGCCTGGTTACGAACCTTAGCACTAGAAACTTTGAGCTGAGTCAGTATCCAGACATTTTCAACATCATAGTGCAAGGGTGGGGAAGAATCCACCCCCAAGATTACTCACCATATATCTCCCAAGATAACTACTCAATTGTGAAGAAATTCACTTTGAGTTAATTTCTAGCAAAAGGCAAAAAAAATGGGCGCCCTCTAGGGGGTGACACGGTTGTTTGAGCTGACGAAGTATCGAGACTACTAGGCTATGATGTTGTTAATGACCCTTGAATAAAGAGTTTGTTTGATCTGTATTACTTGTTATCTAAACCAGTGAAAACATTGGGGATTTGAACACATCCTCATAGGACATACACTACTTGTCTAGCATAGGCAAAATTTGTTATCTCTTTTATGTCGTGTTTGCAATTTATTTTTCAAAAAACCATCCATCCAAAACACAAGTGTTAAAAATTCAAAAATGACAGAATCCAAGAAATCAGGGCAGATTAGCGCATATGAGCAACTTCCTAGCACATGTCAACCTTTCTGTAACGCATCTCAACTAAATCATAGCACGTTCAGCAATCACATTAGTGCATAACCAGTATCACACTGGTAAAACTTTCAGTGGCACTTTTCGGCACCAGCCTAGCGCATTTAAACAACAGTGTAGCATAAGAGGCATATCTTAGCACTTTCGACTTAAACATTAGCACGTATCAAAGACATATTAGCACATAACACTTTTCAATCAAGTCAGTTTCAAACAATCTAAGTTAGCACGTAGGAGAGGCAACTTAGCGCATAGAGAACTTTCTGTGGCACATATAAAACATTTGTTAGCGCATCCAGTCTCTGTTTTAGCGCATGGTAAAAACCAAGAAAGACAGAGAGAAAACCAGACATTTTGGAAAAAATTTATCACCAGCCTTGAGTACCCTTTTAGGTCTTTTGTCAAACTCAACAGTCAAATTCCGAATCAAAATATCAGAGAAAATAATTCCAAAATCAACAAGGCGTCCTTAGAGCAAATTTTTTGAATCCAAAACTAGCTTGAGATAAGACTTCATCCAACAAAATCAGACAGTATCATAACAGTGATCAAGGTTCCACCATCCAACAAATTTTCTATCAAAAACAACATACCAAGTTTAAACCTTAAGTTGTCAAATCAAGTTTCCATATCGGGAAACTTTTATCCATATCATTTGACACACTTTGTCATGGAGGTGAATCAAACTAAACCTCTACTTGATAAAGTAAGCTTAAGTTTTTCAAACGAAGTATCCAAATCCAACATCAATGTCAACCTTTGATCATTCGTATATGACCACTCCTCACATTTTGAGAAGAACAAGTATTCATCACAAAACTAAGTTGAAGAAGAGACAACCTATTTCTAAGGCATGTGCAAAAAGGAATAAGTTTCTCTACATCAATCGCCAACTATTTAAATCACATCGCGCATTCTTGCGTCACATGAGATTGTATATCCAATGAAAAATAAACGAGTTTGACAAAGAACCTTTGAGAAGCAGAGCTTATATTAAGAAAGCAACATTCAACCAATGCCTAAATCGTGGAGGAAGGATCAACCCCGCTTTGTTCCCAGAATTCTTTATCACTTATAACAAAGCCTGACCCGAACCACCAACACCACTAAGAACTCCAATAGAAGAGGAAGAGTTTGTCTCAGTAGAATTTTACTAGATGGCCATTGCCACCCGATCTCAAAGAAACAAGCAAAAGGAATCTCAACTAGAATCAATTAGGGGTAGAATATTATCCAATCCTTTTGACGAGTATGCCAATCTGGGTGAAACAGAGATAACAAAAGAACTTCTCCAAGAGTGGCAAGAAAATGCAGCCTTCCAAAAACTCATGGAAAAACTTATTGAGGCAGACAAAGAGAAATATATGCTCATGCTAACTAGAAAAGGAGTTAAACTTCTTGAATATTTTGATACTGAAAACTTAAGGAATGTAGATGAAAGAATTTAAAGAATGGGGTCTAGAAATTACGCCTATCAAGACCAACAAAGAGAAGAAGAAACACACGATCCAGAAAACATACATGAGCAACACCACACTCAAGAACAAAACCATGCCCACCATCGGGACAATCTTAATGAAAGAGAGGAAGTTCTTCTTCGTAATACAACTGTGCCCATGGTCGCTCTAATACAACAAATCCAAACACTGCAAAGACAAATGCAGGATATGCAACAAGGAACTACAGTGCACTACTCCTTGGATGAAATTTGTCCTTATCCTTTTGACATGAGGTTGAACATGATACCTTTTCCCCCAAATTCAGACATACCAAAGTATGACAAATACAATGGTAAAAGTGATCCCCGTGATCACGTTCGGGAATTTTGTACCATGAGTCTTGAGTTCGCCCATGATGATACTTACTTAATAAGATTATTCCCAAGAAATTTGGGAGGGCAAACAATGGAGTGGTTATCTAAACTTACACCTCCCATCAGATCATTTGATGAGTTGGTAAACAAATTTATCACACAATACTCCTATAACATTCAACACGCAATCACCATGTTGGATGTGTGTAACACCAAACAAAAGAACAACGAAACATTCATGATGTTTCTTCAACGATGGAGACGCATGGTTTTGAGATATCCTTGAGATATGCCTGAAAAGGAAAAGGGAAATCTTCATTGATAATCTAAATAGTGAGATGAGTTATCGACTCAAACTCCAATGCGTACCATCTTTTGTCGAGTTGATAGAAAACAAAATCCAAGTAGAGGAAGCCTGCGTCAAGAAAGGAACCTTAAAGTTCTTTAAGGAAGGTGTTGGTTCATCAAACACTAATTCCTTTAACAATCAAAACAACAACAACACTTTGGACAAATCCAGATTTTGGACAAGGAACAAAAACGTTGTTAATGATGGGATAGTGGATGCTAACAATGTGAAGTCTAAACAACCAGTTTTGGCTTTATCAGGCAACCCCCCATCCAACAAAGATAAAAAAAAAAGTGTTAACCAAGGCACTAACACTTATCCGCAAAATACCAATCAAGGAGCTCCAACATTAAATACCAACAAGAACTACCAAGGCAACAACAATAACCAAGACAATATTAATTGAGGAAATAATACAAACCAAAGAGGCACATCAACACCTTCCTGTCTCAATGCATTTACACACCCTTAAGACAAACCTTAGAATCAGCGTTTCAAGAACTATTGGCAAACAAGATCATTACATTACCAGCCACGAGCAACTATGAACCTCAGATCAAACCACCTTGGTGGAATGACTCGCATTTTTGTGATTTTCATCGAAACAAAGGACATCACACAAATAATTGCATGAGGCTGAAAAACATCATTCAAGACATGATCGATAGAGGCGACTTAACAATTGACAATAACAAAAACAATGGCGACCATGAATCCTTTAAAAATCCTCTTCCAAATTACAACAAGGGAGGAGCTTTATCATCAAACAATACCAGAGGAGCTCGTATAAATCACATATATGACAACACCATCAATCACATATCGACAAATGACAACCAAGTGAATGTCATTAAAATAAAGGACAAACAAGAACATGAGTCGGTCAATGTGACAACTAGAGCTCAAAAATATGTCTTAAGAGGGAACACATCAACATCATCAACTCTCCCCAAGACTCAATACAACCTAGTTGATCAACTGCAGAGAACTCCTACTCAGATATCTATACTTGAGTTGCTCAAACTATCTCCAAAACACAAAGATATCTTGGAGCAAGCACTGGTCAAGATGAACATTCCTAAAGATCTGGACATTAATCGATTCCAAGCCATGGTGGCTCATATGACTGGACCGCTTAACCTATATTTTTCTAAACATGATGATGTCTCCTTAAATTATCTGCATAACACCCCGCTCCACATAGAAGTCTTAGTCTATAAACACTAAGTGAAAAGAGTGTTAATAGATGGAGGAGTTGGTCTCAATATTTATACTTTAAAGCTTATCTGTGCATTGGGATTCTCTGAGTAGTCTATTGATCCAAGCAAAAAAAACACCATTAAAGCATATGATGACGAAGAAAGGTCATCTAAAGAAATAGTAATACTACCTATTCAAGTCGGACCCATACAAAAGGACACTATGTGCCAAGTCTTGGACATAGAATTAACATACAATATTCTATTGGGTCAACCTTGGATACATGAAATGCAAGCAGTGCCCTCAACATATCACCAATCTAACAAGTTCTCGTACAATGGACAAGAAATTTCCATATCAGTAGACAATAACCCTTTTCAGCATTGCAATGCTATGGGGGCAACTCAAGACAACCTAGTTCCACACAACAGGGAAGACCAAGCTTCCTCAATACCCAATCATCAAGAAGAACTCAAGTCTTTATCTATAGACTTCAAGCAAAAAATGAAAACCAAGGACCAAGGCATGGGGGAGTATTCTTTTGAACCTTTATGTCTATCAAAATTGCCAACATCACCAAAATCTTATGGCCAACCTTCTGCATCAACACATCAAGCAACGCAATCCATCACCAAGTATGATGGTAAATTTATCCAATTGGGAACACTAGCTAATGAATAAAAAGAGAAAGACAGCCTTAGTTGGCTATGCATGGATGAAGAAGAAGTTAGAGTTGCTACCATAGATGTGGTCGTACCAACAAAACAATATGGAAACGGATTCCAGGTAATACAGCGGATGGGATACAATGGCAAAGGACCTATTGGCAAGTGCCAATAAGGTATTACAGAACCCCTACAACCTCCTTCACAATTTGCAAAAGATAAGACTGGACTGGGATATGTGCAACAAGTACCGCCTCGACAAAAAACAAAATAACTATCAAAAACCTCAGTGGAGACCAAAGAAGAAATACAATGAAAACTCGTGGCAATAAGCACTACACCAAGCAAAAAGAACAATAAGAAATGAGCAAGAATATCAAGACCACGAGAGACGACAAGAAGAACTAGCCATTCAAAGGGAAGAAGCTTCTTACAAGAAAGTGCATCATGTGTAGGAACCTGATCAAACTGAAATGGGGCCATCACCCGAGGAAATTACTACCCACCGAGGAGAGACATCATATGAACAAATGCAAAGAGTACAAGTAGGTTCCGAATCCGGATCAGAAAAAAATACAAAATTGGTATCAATTATCAGAGATCTTTTCTCACCATACAATATACTTGTTAGAAGCAGTGAAATAATCTGGGACAGTGATTCTGAAACAAACTCTAATGAATATGAGTAGGATACCTATTCAGATGTTACTAAAGATATTGAGGTAGATACCATCCACTCATTCACATCCCTTTCTCAGGAGGGACAAGGCCCAGAATCTTGACCACTTGAATTTGGACCACAACATATCTACGAAACTAGCGAGAATGAGCAGCGACAATACGAACAAAGCTACATCGAAGATAATACCATTAAAGACCTTGAGAATATCATAGACCTAACCAGTATCCCAAACACTTTCAATAACACTATCATGACACTTACTGTGGCTGATCTTAACCCACCAAACGACTCCTTACTGCTCGTATTTCTTGATCTCATAAACTGGGAAGAACCAGAACACCATGATCTACCAATATTCCCAGATGATGATTCCATTGTCTAGTATCTTTATTTCGTCAATCCCAAAACATGCTCTACCAGCGAACAAAGTAATGATATCTTCAATCCAGGGAGTGCCAAGTCTCTCAGTCACAAAAATGAGAAAAAACAAAGGATCTAATGGTGAAAACCCGTCAATGGCAGTGTTAGATCCCCAAAAAGTAAAAATAAAAGATGCATTTGAGGGTGAAAACCTTTCTTAGGCACCTAAGGATGGGAGACTCGACACTCTTCAGGAACATTATCAAGAAAGGTCCCCAATATTGATTGAGCCAACTCAATCAATAAACATCACCACTGAAGCAGTAGTCAAAATCGTACATCTAGCAGAATCACTCACAGAGGAGGAACAACTGGATTTCATCAAATTCTTCACAGAAAACCAAATCAATTTTGCTTGGTCATATGTTGATACGCCCGCAATAGACCCGAACCTGATCATGCATCATTTATCTATCACTCCAGAAGCTAAGCCAGTAAAGCAGAAATTAAGACAAATGAATCTGCATGTAGCATTATTGGTCAAAGCAAAACTAAAGAAGCTATTAGATGTCAGATTCATCCAACCTATAGATTATGCTGAATGGATTTCAAACATTGTACCAGTTTCAAAACCTGTAAAAGCATCAAAATATATATATAAACTTTAGAGATGTCAACAAGGCATGCCCAAAGGATGACTTTTCTTTACTAAGCATTGACATAATTGTGGATCTAACAATAGGCCATGCAATTTTATCATTGATGCATAGTTTCTCAGGCTATAATCAAATCCGGATAGCTCTGGAGGATCAAGATAAAACTAAGTTCACCTGTCCATGGGGAACATATTGTTGGAACGTCATGCCTTTCGGCTTGAAAAATGTTGGAGCAACTTATCAAAGAGCCATGACGACAATCTTCCATGATATGATGCATACCTTCATGGAGGACTCTGTGGATGATCTACTGGCTAAATCTTTCACCCGAGCAAAACATCTGGGCATATTAGATAAAATATTTCAAAGATTGGAACAATTCAAGGTCAGACTAAACCCTAAGAAGTGTGTCTTCGAGGTCACATCAGGCAAACTATTAGGCTACATTGTGTCAGAAAAGGGCATTGAAGTAGATCCAGCAAAGGTATAGACCATCATGGAGATGCCACCTCCCAAGAACATTAGCCAACTCAGATCTCTACAAGGACGACTACAATCCATCAGGCGATTTATAGCCCAACTAGTAGATAAATGTCTCCCATTCAATCATCTGCTCCACAAATATATACCTTTCAGATGGGAAGACAAGTGTGCGGAATCATTTTATCAACTCAAGCAATATCTAATGAATCTGCCAGTTTTAGTACCACCAATAACAGGGAAGTCGCTCATCCTCTACATCTCAACAACCGAAGTATCATTGGGGGCACTATTGGCACAAGAAGATAAAGAAGGCAAGGAATGAGCTATATATTACATCAACAGAACATTAAATGGACATGAGCTAAACTATACGTTTATTGAGAAGGCTTGCCTAGTCGTAGTATTCACCTCTCAAAAGTTATGTCACTACATGTTAGCGCATACAATCAAGCTGGTGGCAAAAATTGATCCTCTCAAGTATTTACTCAGTAAAGCAGCTCTTACAGGTCGATTGGCTAAATGGGTCATGATTCTCAGTGAGTTTGATATCCAGTACACAGAACGATGGGCTATCAAGGGACAGGTAATTGCAGATCAACTAGCTGAAGCACCATTACCCGATAAATAACCAATGCAGGTGGAATTTCCAGACATGGATATCCTTACTATTACACTCAAGCAATGGACCTTATACTTTGATCGGTCATATACCCAACATGGATCAGGTGTCGACATCCTCCTGTTCGTCACTCCCAAAGGACACACTATTCCAAGATCTTATAGGCTAATGTTTCCATGCACCAACAACATTGCTGAATATGAAGCACTGGTGACAGGAATCAAAATGGTTGTGGAATGGAAAATCACAGAATTAAAAGTCTATGGAGATTCCCAACTAGTTATCAATCAAATCAACAATGAATATCAAACAAAGGATGATAAGCTAATGTCATACAAAAGAATGGTGGATGATTTCAAACAATACTTTGTACACATCATCTTCAAACAAATACCAAGGTTGGACAATAGAGCGACCGATGCAATGGCCACTATTGCTTCACTACTACAAATTCTAGTGAAACAGAGTCATTATGAGTTCCTAGTAGAGCAATTGTTTTACTCGACATATGATAATTTTACATCCCAAGTCATCTATGCCCTAACCGATTCAGACTCTCCTTTATACGAGATAATCTAAAAATATCTTAAGAATAATACCCTTCCACTCAACCTATCCCGCAACCAAAAACACAGTTTCATCCGGTAAGCCGCTCGCTATACTTTAATCGCTGACACACTTTATCGTTGAGGTCTAGATGGTACTCTTCTTTGTTGCCTCGGTCATAACGAATATGACTCTGCCTTGCACGAGCTTCACAAAAGTATCTGTGGTACGCATTCAAGTGGTCCTACTCATGCCAAGAAACTTCTGAGAATGGGATATTATTGGCCGACAATGGAAAAAGAATCGTATCAATTTGCAAAAAAATGTCCAAAGTGCCAAATTCATGGCAATCTTATTCATGCACCAGCACAAGAGCTACAACCGTTCACTACATCTTGGCCTTTCTATCACTAGGGACTTGATTTAGTAGGGAAAATTCATCCTTCTTCAAATGGACACAAGTTCATTATCACTACAACAGAGTATTTCACAAAGTGGATTGAAGCAGTCCCAATGACCACTATAACTGGAAAAAAAATCGCCTCATTAATTCTCAATTATCTCATTTGCAGATATGGCATTCCTAGTTCCGTCATCATAAATAATGGGTATCCTTTCAAAAATCAAGATGTACGAGAGCTATGTGAACGATTCAAAATCCAACATCATTTCTCTAGACCTTACTACCCACGGGGGAATGGTCAAGTAGAAACATCAAATAAAACTATTCTGAAAATCCTCAAGAAAACGATAAATGATGCAGGAAAGGATTGGCATTTACAACTCAATTTGGCACTTTGGGCATACAGGACTAGTATTCGAACAACTACAGGGGATACACCATATTCTTTGGTGTATGGATCAGAATAAATTTTACCTCTTGAGGTAGAAATCCCATCTCTCCAAGTATATTTGAAAGGCCCCATACTAGATGAGGAGTATCGAGTCAACAGGTTGCATGAACTAGAGCTTCTGGATGAAAAATGATAACATGCCTATGACCATCTCAAGGCATACCAGTAGCAAATGTGTCAAAGCTACAATCACAAAATCATTCCTAGGGCTTTCAAATTTGGTGATCTGGTACTAAAGGAAAATCCAAGAAATCAACAAGATCGAGAAAAGAAGGGGAAGTTTGAACCTAACTGGTTAGGTCCCTTTGTCATCATATCAGCCTACAGATCAGGCACATATCAGCTAATAAATTCAGAAGGAGACATGCTCGATGACCCAACCAACAACATCCATCTAAATAAATTCTACACTTAAGTCATCCAATGCACGGAAAAAGCAAAAAATACAAAAAAATCAAAAAATCAGAAAAATACAAAAAAATCAAAAAATCAGAAAAATACAAAAAAAAAAAAATCAATCAAAAAAATCCAAAAGTGCAATAAAACAAGTGGTAAAAACCCGACAACAAGCGCTATTTGTGAGAGAACGGCTCCTCTATCTATCAAGTACTCATATCTTTTGATCCATTTAAGTCTCAACTAATGGCCATCGCCCAACACTTATTCACACAACATTATCCCGAACTTACTTAGCGTAGTCACTATCCTCGATTATCTGAAGATCAGTTTATCATATCCCACCATGGCTTGGTGATCAAACGTGTATATCTACATAGATAGATATCTATAGCTAGGGGTAGCATTCCTCTCAAGTTAACCATTCCAACAACAAACAACAAGGATCGTAGCATGCTAAGAAAACAATGTCAACAACTGCTCATCAGGCTAGAAAACAAGACCCTTATCCAACTGAAAAACTTTAACACATTCATGATGGATGATTTTATGGATTATAATTTGTTTACATATAGCATGAAGTTTTGACTATTTTGTAGCTTAATTTTTTTGAAATTTAGATCTCCTGAGCAACTCAAGGATGCATTCAACTAGAGAAGCAACGAAGGAATCTGATATTTTCTTTTGTTTTCTATCTGCGAGGCAATCATTGGTACGGTGCAAATGTATCTCGAGATATGATTGGAAACATATCATTGAAGTCATTTTCTACTTTGCACATACCAATGGTTACCTCTTGTCTATTTTACGCAAGTAACACTCAAGTCGTCTTGGTTCAATTATACCTCGACGCTTGTGTCGTTTTGCAATATCAAAAACCATGTAAGTGTTACTTGGGTCATTATGGTTCAATTATACCATGATGCTTGTATTAAATTCCAACATATCAAAAGCTCAATGATGACAAACAAAACATGGCACAAACAGGTGGCTCCACAAGAATGACAATGACAAAATCAAATCATGGATTTAGTTGCATATCATTTTAATCTTGCATTTAGTTGCATATCGTATCATTTTAATCATGCATTTAGTTGCATGTCATTTTAAATCATGCATTTAGTTGCATATCATTTAAATATTGCACATCATGTCATTTTAATCTTGTATTTAGTTGCATATCATTTTAATCTTGCATTTAGTTGCACATCATTATCACTATCATACATCTCATAAATCAAAGTCATCAATGCAATGCATCATCCCAGTTTTGCTCATCTCATCATAAATCATACATTCACATCATAAACAAATCAAGAGCATTTATCTAAGCAACACATCATCATCATATCAAAGCATATCATAAGGCATCTGTCAAAATACAACAAATGATCAAAATACAATAGAGACGAGTCTCTCAAGTATGACTATCTCCTGAGGCTGACGGTCTCGCATTCAGTGGCCCAGCTCCTGGATCTCCACTACGTGGATCACGTTGGGCAAGCCCCGTAACCCCTCTATTCTCTATCCTCGTCTGACTACGATCGGATTGACTAGCAACATAGCTAGGAGCTTTGTGAGCTCTAAGAACCACCTCCTCATATAAGCACCTGTAGTACTCGGCCTCCTTGGCCGTATACCGTATCTCCCTCAGTGTATCCCGCATTAGGGCACCAGTCATTGCTATCTCCAATCTCTCAGTAATATCCTCTACCCAACTTTGATGCTCTCTCTCCGCATCCGGCTCGGCCATAATCTACGTAATCTGTCGTTGTTGCGCACCTGTGTTTGCAGCTCCTGCACTGTGACCTGTAGTGCTATAATATGTGAATCCTGTCGATGAGTGGGTATCCTAATCTGAATAGGTACCTGTGTGGTAACCCCACCTGCACCTATCCTTGTCTGAGGCACTGGTGGAGGTAAAACATCAGATCTCCTCCTATGTGCGGGTTGCCTATCCTCCTCCATCCCACCCACCGCAGCTAGCAAATCCTCTACCCTGCCAACCCCACTAGTACCTAGAATGAGTCTACCTCCTCTATCCAAACCACCTGCTCCACCACCTCCCCTCCCTCTCTGATCCCCTCCCTCTATCTAATCCACCTCCTCTCCCCCTATATCCAGCTCCTTGACCAACACCTCCTCCTCCTCCTCCTCCATCATCTCCTCCACCACCCTTTGCTACCTCCTCTCCCTCCTCATCTCTCCATCTGACTCCCCCTCGCCTCTGCGGCTCCTCATCCTCATCATCGTCAAAGGTAGGTAGCATCTTTGTCAGATCAGATATACGTGCCACTGCATGTGCCACGAAGTAGGCTGAGAACTCCTCTGTCATCCTCGCATCCACAACCCCAGCTCCATAATCCCAAATCTTCCCTGCCAGTAACATATACTCCTCTACCGCTACTGCACTATCTATAGTGGGTCCCCACTCTGACACATCTTGTCACTGCCAAGCATATAAACAAGCTCCCTGTGGCATCCCCTGATATCTACCATACTATCGTTGAACATGGCTGTGCAAAAATCGCTTGATGATGAAGGTCATCCGCTCGATCATATATCTTGACATATAAACATAGGGTATCTCTAGCATGTCCTCAGCCCACACCTCACAATCCATGTATGGTCTCCAAATGACTGTATCAATGTCATCTAGTACCCTCCGCCAATGCTCTAGTTTGCCTAGCTTACGCTAGACAACTATACCTGTGTAACCATAAACATATGCTCGACCAACTGGCCTATCCTTGTCTACAAGTGGTTGCACTGCAGGGATGTGCTCCCATGTCCACACCTGTAGTAATGCCACCTCTATTGATAAATTGTTGTATCCTAGATACACCACCTGGTGAAGCTCTATGTAAAGATGGGCTGACATACATGACCCCCATGCAAACCGGCGTCCCTACGTGACCATATCCTCTAATACCAACCCCCATCCCATGTCTAGTCCCTTCGACCTACGGTCGGGACACATAAATCCACCAATGAAACCTGCTAGTACCGAGGGTAACATAACATAATCAAAATCCATGAACTCCTGCCAGGAGATCTCATATCCACTAATCTGATCATCCTGGAAGATGCAACGGAGAGCCTTTGTCCCACCCTCCTTAGTCTACTCATATGGCAACAAGGCCCCAATCACAGGAATCCGTAAAATCTGGTAACAGTCCTCTGGTGTGACTGTCATCTCGCTTGTAGCTAAGTGGAAGGTGTTCATGTCACTGTGCCACCTCTCTGCTAACGCTGTCAACAAACCCCGATTAATGATATAGTGAGGCATGTCTACTAATGATGATAACCCACATCTCTTAATCACATCTCTTAATCACATCTTTGTCAGCCTATGATAAGCACAGAATCAATGACCATGGTCCCGAAAATCGCTCTTGTGACTGAAGTACGCCAAGTTGTGCCTGCAAAACAACGAATGTCCATCATCAGTTCCCACATCTATGCAATATATTCAGTCAAAACAAAATCAACTTGAAACAACGAAGCATCAAATCAAGCACCATATTGAGAAATCAAAGGACCCATATCAAGAAACCAAAAGCACCATATCAAGAAATCAATAAAAGCACCATATCGAGACAATCAAAGCACCATGTTGAGAAATCAAAAGCACCATATCGAGAAATCAATAAAAGCACCATATTGAAAAATAGGACCCATATCAAGAAATCAATCAAAAACCCATATCGAAAGAAACATAAAGGACCCATATCGAAAATCAAAAGACCCATATCGCAAACATCAAATTAGGAATCATATCGGAAATCAAGAATCTGAACTCATATCGGACAACAAATTCATATCGCAAGGCAAACACTCACAGATCCACATCATAAAAAAATCAGGATCTTCATCCAAACAATCAATCAGCTTGGCACTCCATATCAAATGCAATTTCAACAGCAGACTCCAAAATCGTCATATCAGAATCAAACATCATCATAGCAGGCAAAACATTAGCTCAAGACTCCTCTTAAAACAATCAACAGGTGCGTATCAGCCCCTAAGCCATCTATCTCATATATCTCGACTCGGGCCGCATTCTTCCAAACCTTTTTCACCCATTTTGGACCCTATGCGCTAAACCAAGGCTCCTACGCACTAAGTTGCTACTTATGCACTATCCTTTTCCCCCAATGCGCTAGAAACTTTACTCTGTGCACTAAATTCTTTCCATGCACTAACTGGTTCCTCCAAAGCGCTATCTTGCGGACCCTATGCGCTAAAACCCCTGACACGCTACTCTATCTACCCCATGCGCCCTCTTCCATACCCTATGCGCTAAAACCCCCGATGTGCTACCCTAACCTTTTGATGCACTAAAGGAAGCTACTTGGATGGTAACCTACCTAGGTTTACCCTATGCGCTAGCATGTTTATCATATGCACTATGAAAAGACCCTTACGCGCTAAATCGACAAATTTAAAACCAAAAAATTAAAAACGTGATCACAACAAGTAAAATCAATCAAAAACGTGGAACATTTTAGATCACTTACAGGTGGGCCATACGCAGCGGGCCTCCGGTATCGACAAACGCGCTCGAATCGGTGAGAGGCATATGGAACCGACATCTTCGTCAGAGCTAAAATGTCACAATCACGAGGAGACAAATGTGCAAATGATAAGAATAAAATCACTTTATACCTTTTCATAGGGTAGAAGTCAACAATAAGTGGGGCATTTATTTTCCTCATTTTCTCATTTTTTTTATCTTATCAACATCATTTTTGGGAGATGAATCAATCAAAATGCATTCAACAAAGCCAAAATATTCAAAATTCAATTAATCCACAAATGCTCATTAAATTAACAACATTTTCAAAATCCTTGATTCATCTCCCAAGGGGGCATCATCAATATCGTTCATCAAATCTGGGGCATCATATCAACAGTTTGACACACAAACATCATATCGATATTTCGACACAAACATTATATCCGGCAAAATTTTCTTTGAATCAACATGTGCACACATGTCACTTCAGAGAGGGGCAAAATGTAGACGTATAAAAATGACCACTTTCCTAAATGAATATTTAATATTCATTTTTACCCCATTCCTCTATTTTAATTAAATTTTATTTAATTAATCTCCCCATTCATCTATTTAATTAAATGAATTGCTCAATTTATTTAATTAAGTTCACCTAAACCTTTTCTAGCCTTTAATTAAATAAATCACTTTTTTTAATTAAATCCCCTTTCTCCCCTTTTAGTTAAATTTACATTTAATTAAATTGATTCTTGCAAGTAAATAAATCTAATTTATTTATTTAAATCCCCCACTTGTATTTATGCAAGTTGCTTCCTTTTAGTTGAAATAAAGTAATTTATTTTAATTAAAATTCTCCTCCATCCACTTGCATTTTCCTACATCTCCCACTTGCCTCCTACAACATTCTTCTAGAACCCATCCAATCTTAATCAATTAGCCTAATCCCTCTAATCATATCCTTTTCTTAAATTTGAGGAGGTCACTTCCCAAATTTGGAGGAAAGTCTTCCAAAAGCATTAAAGCCTTTATGTCTTCAACAAGCTAACTTGTTGAGTTCCCCCAAATTTGGAAGGACTCTTACAAATTTTTCCCCAAAAGTCTTCCAAACCATTAATGGTTAACTCACCCTTCTTGCATGGCTAGAGAATTTTTCCCTAACTCAACCTTCATCTAACCCAAGGGTCTCAATCAAGCATTCATGGCTTTACCCTTGGTTATCCCTTTAACCTTTGCACAAGAGTTTACCCCTTGGATAAAAGCTTTATCCAATGGATGACCCTAGTCTAACCTTAACCTTACCTCCTAAGGTAACCTTCATGTCTTCTCAAGCATTTAATGCTTCTTACATTCCCTCTCAAGCAACCTCTTGTTGACAAGTGTCACCATTTCAATGGTGAGAATTGTGAACATGGATTGATTAACTTTCAATCCTGGCCCTTGTTAAGATTGTTCAATCTTGACCCTCCATTGCCCTATTTTCCCTATAAATAGAGCTCTATTTTTTTCATTTGGATATATAATTCTTTTTGTATCCAAGTTATAGTCATTTTTACTAAGCATTTAGCCTCTATTTGTTTAAAACATACTAAGCATTTATAAGCATTTTCAATATCATAGCACATCCATGTTAGATTAGTATATCATGCTAGGATAATATTACTAATCTTTTATCATAGCATCATCTTCATACTAGTTTAATCATCCTAGTTTCAATATCATACATGTTTTAGGAATGCATTCATGCTTATTAATCAATCATCACTCGTTCTTGGAGTTGTCATTCCTAAGCCACCTTGCTCAATGATCTGAGAGCAAGAGTGAGACCCTGGGAATCCTATGAGATAGAGAACAATGGGACACACCTTGGGAAGTTGAGCTATTCAATATAGTTCCTATAACTTTCACCAAGATTCTCATTGGTGTGTGGATCTTTTGAAACCGACCTTTGTGTTTCCGTTGCCCTCATTTCCCGCACACAGGTAGTTAATAGTTTTAGTTGAGCTCAATTCTTCTAAGTCATGTTGCAATTGTATTAATTGTTCCATTTTCAAAATAAGGTCAATATATTCAGTGACCAAGTAGGTGATAGTCTAGTCATATGATGGTAATTTTAAATTTTGTTTTTTTTCTATAATTTCCCTCTTTACAAGAACCTCTACAATTCTCCCATCTTTGACCCAATTGCAATGAAAATCTGAAGCTTTGATCTATTAAGAAGTTCCATCAGATCTCTCCAAGAGGAAGAGCAGGTCTTGCTCGATTGCAGGGAGGTGATCTAAGTTGTTTTTTGCATTTTAGTTAGTTCTTTTGTATAGAAAAATCCATTTTAGTTTTAGTTGTTAATTCTACATTAGTATATGTTATATTTGTTGATTAATCTTAGATTTACTTGTTGCAAGGTGTGCAACCTTGGTCCTGTTGTGTTGTATAGCGCAGTGATTAGGTTTGTGACATGACTTAACTACCTCCTATGGATTCTATAAGTCTAGTGGTTGTATCAGGCATTAACAGGTCAATATTTTGGTTCAACGACAATCGCACTTGTAACAAGTGGTATCCAAGCTTGGTCATAGGTTCAAACCCCTCGCTTGCACTGGGGAGGGGATTGTTGCAAGGTGTGTACCCTTGGTCTCCTTGTGTTGTGCAATGCAACGCTCGGGTTTATGACATGGCTTAACCACCTCTTGTGGATTCTATAAGTCTAGTGGTTGTATCAGGCATTAACAGGTCGATCTTTTGGTGCAACGACAACCACACTTGTAACATTACTTACATTCTGTAAGTTACATTTTCAGTTGATGGGAATTAGTCTTATTTTCCTTGTTGAATGATTAATGTAGACACCTAAAAGTTGCACAATGAATTAAGTGAATTTTATTCATTTAATTATTCTTAATTATTCCAATTAATTAAATTAAGATTTAATTAATATCCTTATTCTTCTAATCGCCTATTAATTAAATTAAGATTAAATTAATATACCCTTCTTCTATCTAAGCCATTTAATTAAATCCCCCTTCTCTCTACTTTTAATTATATTCACATTTAATTAAATAGTTTACCCCAATTAAATAAATCTAATTTATTTAAATCCCCAACTTGCAACCAAATTGAAATAAAGCAATTTATTTTAATTAATTCTATTTTCCCTCATCCACTTGCATTTTCCTACATCTCCCACTTGCCTCCTAACCCTATTCCTAATTTCTTCTAGAATCCATCTAATCTTAATCAATTAACCTAAACCCATCCATTATCCCCTTTCCCTAAATTTGAGGAGGTCACTTCTCAAATTTGGAGTAAAGTCTTCAAAAGGCATTAAAGCCTTTATCCATTCAACAAGCTAACTTGTTGAATTCCCCCAAATTTGGAAGGACTCTTACAAATTTGTCCCCAAAGTCTTCAAACCATTAATGGTTAACTAACCCTTAGTGGCATGATTAGAGACTTTTTGCCTATCTCAACCTCCATCTAACCCAAGGGTCTCATCAAGCATTTATTTCTTTGACCATGGTTATTCCTTTAACCTTTGCACAAGAGTTTACCCCTTGGGTAAAAGCTTTATCCAATGGATAACCCTAACCTAACCTTAACCCTTACCTCCTAGGGTAACCATGAGGTCTTCTCAAGCATTTAATGCTTCTTACATCTCCTCTCAACCAGCCTTATGTTGACAATTATCACCATTTCATTGGTGAAAATTGAAAAAATGGATTGACAACTTTCAAACTTGACCCTTGATTAACTCTTTCGATCCTAACCATCCATTTCCCCATTTTCACTATAAATAGAGCTCTCATTCCTCCATTTTAAGGATCCATGCAAGCTTTAGTATCTCATTTATGCTCAATTTTATTAACACGTCTAGCTTCTCTTTGTTATAGGAATAAATCTACTAAGGATTTTAGACTATTTCCTTTATCATTAGCTTAATTCATAAACTAGTATATCATGTTAGGATAGTATTGCTACTAATCTTGTCATCTAATAATCTAGTTTATTGCATTTGTAGAATCATGCATAGATAGGATGAATTTTCATAAATAAATCAATCATAAGCATCCCTCGTTCTTGCATTTGTCGTCCCTAAGCCACTTTGCTCAGTGATCTGAGAGCAAAGGCATTGGCTTGAGGGACCTTATGAGATAGAGAACCATGGAACCATCCTTGGGAAGTTGAGTCATTCTTCATGACTCCATAACTTTCACCAAGAAGTCATGTGGGTGTGTGGACATGCCTCTTTGAACTTCATTTTTCACATTTTAAGTTTCATCACCCCGCTTTTCCCGCATACATTTATGGCGCCCACTGTGGGGCACTACCCCATTAACCAAATCGGTTTTCAAAAATAAACACTTTTGCAGGTACACGGGAAACAAGAATTAGTGCATAGGGAACAACCCTTAGCGCATTTGGTGGATCTTTTAGCGCATCCAGTGCACTGTTTAGCGCGTGGGGTCTATTCTCTAGCACTTGCAGTCTTTACCTTAGCACATCATCCCCACTAATACTTTCCTGTAGGTCTCGACATGGGAGAAAAACAGAGTAGCGCATCTGAAACACAGTTCATCACGTCGTACCTTTTCGATAGCGCATCTGGATTACCTTGTAGCGCATACAGTTTGTTCTGTAGTGCATCACAGACTGAAGCAAAAACCAGAAACTGCAACTGAATGTGAAAAATTTAGACTTGTTGAAGTCCATAGATTGTCTAACAATTTTACTTGTTATTTTGCAGGGTTTTAACAAATTTCTTGCAAATAGGAGCTCAATTTAGGACCATTAAGATAGTTTAAAGTTTTTGATTAAGTAAAAATAGGTTTTAAGGGACCCGAAACCTGATTACATTCGAAAGATATCCAAGAAGGAAACAAAACAAGACAGCTGCAAAAGACCAGCAAAAAAATCAGCAACAGAGAAAGGGACAGCAAGAGGCCAGCAAGAAATTGGCCCCAAGCCTAGCATTACAAGTTAATTAAAAGCTCTTCATAGTTTCCTCATCATTCTATACCAAGAGCATCATCGCCTTGGCCGCTTCCCTCGGGTCGTTGTTTTCCTGTCCCAGCTAGCTCTCTTTCATTTTGGTGTCCTTCCCAATAGTGGTCTGCCTAGTTCTGCGTCTAGGGTTTTAGTGGGTGGGGTTGGAGGTTGGAGCATCTTCTATAATTACCAGGTTCTTATCCTAATTTTTCCTTTCCAAATGATCCACCAAAGCGTTCATATTCTGGGAAGAAATTTTAAGGACCTGGAGGCTGTGGTTCATGAGGCTTTTCAAAGCCTTCTCATTACGGGCGATCCAGGTGTTGATGTTGTCTTTGTCCTCCTCCACCTGCTCTTTCAGAGTTCTAATAACATCCTCCAAATGTTTCAGGTCCCCTTTGATCGGATCTTTCTCCAACCAGTCCTCCATCTCCATTTCCTCCTCAGCTTCACTGTTTTCCATGTCCTCATTCTGTTTCCCAGAGTCAGAACTCTTAATCAACTTATTAATCTTATCTTCCAGCTCCCTTTGCTTACCTTGCATACTGGTGATATTTTTGACAACCCATTTCTGGAAATTGAAGAATTCTAGAGTGCAGTTACGAGCGGTGTCCAAGATGCTATTCGCAGAGTCCTTGCCCTGTTCAGTCTCCTCAGAGTTAGGGTTGTCATACTTCTTAGGATTTAAAGCAGCATTCTCACTTTCCGAGCCCTTAGGGTTAGAGTGAGGGTTTTCAGAATTACCCCCTTCCTCCCCTTCACCATAGTTCTCATCCTTATTTTGCTCCATTTCAGTATCAGTGTCCTTATCCTTTTCCTCTTCTTCATCACAATGCACCTCCTTTTCCTCATGCTCTGTTTTAGCTTTCCTTTTTTTGTGGGTAGGGGTGTTGGGCTGATCCCCATTCGAGTCAGAGTCTTTGCAGCTCTCAGAGATATGAGCGTTAATGATCAAAGGGTCATCCTTGGTTGCCCTAGCCTTATCCTTTAGATGTTCATATATTAGCAGTATGAGCCCCTGGTGGGCTAAAGGGTAAGAGTTAGGCTTTTTAGCATGGTTTACAAGGCTCTCATTTAGAGAGGACGCTAAATAGAAGGGCAGAGAAATTTTAGCCCCCATGACGGAAATGGTTCAGGATAGCGAAATGATAATTATAAATTTTTGTAAATCTGCCATCCACAGTCAAATACTCCATTAAAACCCTTAGAACTTTTTTCCAGAAAGGCTTTACCTGCTGGGGAGTGTAGTAGGAGATGTTTGCCTTCTTCACAAGCTTGCCCTTCTCATCCTCTGACTTCGAGAAGTTTTTGAAAGCTTCAGCTGCATACTTCTGATCCCTGTAGAATTTAGTCCCCTCCGTCTGGAGACCTGTGACCTCTGCAACCATGTCTTCATCGATTTGCCAAATCTCCCCGAATAGGGTGACTCTGTTGTTACTCTAGCTTTTAGCAAAACCATAAGACACAGAGTTTCTACTTCCGTGAAGCTTTTCCATATAGTCAGTGAAGCCGTCTTGTGGAGCCTTCTCCAGACCTTTCGTTCACTCTTCCAATTTTCACATCCTGGAGGCTCATTCCTGTTTAGGTTACCACCCATTCTGAACTCCAAGTAAAGATACCCACTGCTGTAGTTCACAATCCGCAGATAAGACTCTAAAAAATTGTTATTTCTGGAATTCCCATGTAAAGACTCTTTCGTTGTTTTGAAATTGCTGCTTATGGCCGCACAAACCCAGCTATTATTACTATAATCTTTCACACACATATGATCTTGGAAATGATGCCAAAAAACACTCATAATCTAACAGTTAATCTGCCCAAAATCTATCTTTGGAAATCGTTCCCCAGAAAGTAATCATGAGATTAACTTGATCCATTGATGCGATCAAAGTATAATTTCTCTTTAACCTCCCTTTTGATGTGAGTTTCTCCAATGTATTTGACATCCTTCTCCAAATTGACCCCTTCATTGGCTAGGATATCCGCAACCTTGTTGCCCTCTCTAAAGGTGTGAGTTATACTAATGCTAACATAGTTATTTAAAAGATATTTAGCATTTTTAATTAAATTGGTAATATTCCAGGAAACAAAACTTGTACCTTTGAGGGCTTGTATGATGTTTAAAGAGTCCCCTTCGAGCCAAATTTTTTTGAATTTGAATTCCTGAGCTAGCTAGAGGCTCTTTAGCATTGCTAGAGCTTCAGCCACATGGTTATTTTGGACCCCAAAAGGAGAAGCAAAAGTAGCAATGCAAAATCCTTGAGCATTTCTAATAACTCCTCCACCACCAGCCTTTCCAGGGTTCCCTTTAGCCGCCCCATCAAAATTAACCTTTATCCAGTCATATTCAGGAAAATGCCAGACAATGTTATCTCTCCTATTCTTATTTTCTGATCTGTAGACCTTATGCATTAGGTTCCATTCAGTGAGGATGTCTCTTTCCATATCATTCATATCAGTAACAGACCATTGCTAATTATTCTTGTGAGGAATATTGATGTTCTCCTTTATAGCCCTGCAGATTTTTTCAAAGACCACCTGCGTATTACACTTAGCTTCCCTAAATATCCTATTATTTATTTCTTTCCAAATGCCCTAGCAAATCATGGGGAGGGTCAAAGACCAAAGGTTCTTGATAATTTGGCATTTGGTTGGAAAATTCCATTGCCAGATAATATCCTTGATACTCTTGTTCATAACCCAATTAACTTTCCATTTTTCCCACATTTTGCACCAAATATCCCAGGTAAAAGAGCAGTGAAAAAAGAGATGATCAACTGATTCCCCCTCCTTCTGGCAAAGCTCACATCTATTAGGGAATTTGAAACCTCTTCGGATTAAATTGTCAAGAGTAAGGTTACTATAACGAGAAGCAAGCCAAAAGAAAATGTTGACTTTAGGGATCAAAATGTTGTTCCAAACTTTACTCCAAATGGGATTGCTGGTTTGAGAAAAGGTGTTTTTATAGGCTGAGGCAACCGTAAATTCACCTTTAGGATCACTTTTCCAGAGGAATACATCATCATAGTCTTTGTTAGGGGAAAAAGACAACAACTCCTTCTAGAGGGAGGAAAATTCAGAATGAATGTCATCAAGCCTAACCCACTTGTCCTCCTTCCAGTAGTCACGCACCATAAGCCCAAACCTCCTTTTACACTCCTCAATAATTTGACTGTTGTTTTGATCATAAAGAGCTTCATTCTTCATCCAGGGGTCTTCCCAAAACCTTATTCTGTCACCTTTTCCAAGGACCCATCCAGCCCCAGCTTTTGCCACTTTTATGGATTTAGTAATGCTATTCCAGATGAAGGATCCAACAGGGATGTCTTCAGAGTTAAGGACCCCTTGGATAGGTTGATTATGAATGTATTTGTCAAACCAAATTTGATTCCAATCTTTCTTAGTATCATAGGCTCTCCATAATTGTTTAGCAAGAAGAGCTTTGTTAAAGGTTTTTAGAGCTTTAATCCCCAACCCCCCTTTGTTCTTTGGTCTACACACTTTGTCCCAAGCAACCAAGGGTATTCTCTTTTTTTCTTCCACTCCTGACCATAAAAATCTCTTCTGGATTCTTTCCATTGCTTCAGCAAATTTAGCCATAATACCAAATAGGCTGGGGGCATAAACAGGGAGATTTTGAAGAGTAGCTTGAAGGAGCTGTAGTTTCCCAGCCTGAGATAACATTGAGCCTTTCCATCCAACAAGTCTTTTATTGAATTTATCAATAAGCATATTCCAGAAGGAATTTGGGGGAGCTAAACTCAAGGGAAGACCTAGATAGGTGGAAGGGAGCATTTCCACTTTGCACCCAATAATTTTAGCAATTTTCTGTTGTCTTATGACCAGAGTATTCAAGAAGTAAATAGCCGACTTGTCCCAATTGACTTGTTGACCAGTAGCCAAAGCATAGGAGTTAAGAGAAGTTTTGAAGGAATCAACCTCCTTGACAGAAGAATATCCCATGAGGATAGTGTCATCAACAAACTGTTGATGAGTGCAAAAAACATTGGCGGAGGAAGGTTGAAGACCTTTGATAGTTTTGCTTTGTTTCAAATTGTGAATCAATCTGCTCATACTTTCAGCCAAAATGGTAAAAAGGATAGGAGATATAGGATCTCCTTGTATGAGCCCTCTTGAAGTTTTAAAAAAATTGGTAGGAGATCCATTAATCAGAATAGAGAACATAGGAGTGGTGATCAACTCTCTGATTATTTTGGTTACCTTTTCATCAAAACCAAAAGCCCCCATGATTTTGAAGAGAACATCTCACTCCACTCTATCATAAGCCTTTGCCAAATCCAACTTTATCAAGAAACCTTCTTTTTTAGCAGCACTGAGGGAATGAATGTTCTCATGAACATGAATAATTGAGTCCAGAATCTGCCTACTAGGAACAAAACCTTTCTGCTCCTCAGAGATGATGAAGGGAAGCACCGCCAAAATTCTAGTGGCCATAACTTTGGATATGATTTTGTAGAAAGAGTTACATAGGCTAATTGGCCTAAAATTTCCCATAGAGTTTGCCCCAGCAACTTTGGGGATTAGAGCTATAAAAGTGGAGTTGAGTTCCTTAAGGATTCTTCTAGATCCAAAGAATTCTTTGACCGCATTAACCGTGTCTTCCCCCACAATATGCCAGAATTCTTGGAAGAAAAACATAGGGAAACTGTCAGGACCCGGAGCTTTATCCCCTTGAAACGAAAAGACAGCTTTTTTGATTTCTCAGGCAGACGGGATAGCAGTAAGGGCCTTATTCTGAATAGGGTTAATGACCTTAGGAATAATATTAACCAAATTGAGTTGGTGGGTCTAATCAATGTCCTTGTTACTAGTAAGGAGCTGATTGAAGAATCTGACAGCTTCATCCCTGATTTCGTCCTTATTAAGTAGAGTGTTGTTTTCAACAATCAGTCTTGTGATTCTATTCTCTGCCTTGTGTTTTAGAGAAGTCATATGGAAAAATTTAGTGTTTCTGTCCCCTGCCTTCAACCATATAGCCCTAGATCTTTGCCTCCAATAGATTTCTTCCCTAGAGATAATGTTGTGGATTTTGACTAGAACATCATCTTCCATGGCTTTGGAATACTTTTTGTAGCCTTCTTTCTGTATTGAATTTTGTATCTGGTCCAGTTCCTCCTTTAGTTTTTTCTTTGAATCAAAGATATCACCAAAGACCTTCTTTTTCCAAGTCTTAATATTGGTTTTGATGTTTTTAAATTTTTTAGCAACTTTATACATGGCAGTTCCATTAACATCAAGATTCCACCAGGTAGCAATAGATTTTTTAAGATTAGGGTGGGAGGTCCACATCTTTTCGAACTGAAAAGGGAATCTCTGATTATTCTTAAAATTCTCAGCAACAAAAGAGATGGGATAATGGTCTGACCCAATTCTATTAATAACAGAAAGGGAGCATCTATGAGAAAGAATCCAATCATTAGTAACAAGGGATCTATCAAGTCTTACCTAGATGAGATCTTCACCATCCCTTCGGTTAGACCAAGTGTAGGAAGCCCCGTTGAGATCCATATCAATGCGAGCATTGTCATTAATAAAGTCCATTAGGTCAGATTTGTTGTCTGGTTGAGCTTGACTGCCTCCAAATTTTTCAATGTCTTGCAGAGGAGTATTGAAATCTCCCATCACAACCTAGCTGTTCAGAGGGAAGGAATTTCTTTTATGTTGAATTTTATTCCAGAATTTACTTCTAGCGGATTTGGAGTTAGGGGCATAGATATTAGTGATGACGCATTCCTTACCATCAATGATGCTTTTAGCTTTCAGGGATAAAATATTGCCATCAATATCAATCATATCTCCAGAGGTTGTGCTTTTATTCCAGAATATAGCAACCCCTCCAGAGGTTCCATTCAAGCTACTGCCACAAGCCCCTCCATTTTTGAAAAACTTTAATTTCTCCACTTTCTCTTTACTCATTTTGGTTTCCTGAACCAGGATAATATCCGAATTTTGATCTCGAATGAGGTTCCTTAATATATCCTGTTTATTGAGACCATTTAGGCCTCTAATGTTCCAAGATATTACCTTCATTTGGAAGCCTGAGGGCAGGATTCCTTGATAGTTCGCTGCCTTCCATCAGCTATGTTTTGCTTACTCTCCTGGTCCCTATGCCATTTCATAGTTTTGCGTCCCGGTGGGGATCTTGAAGCCCCAAAATCAGCCTTGGATTTGGTTCTAGTTTTTACTCCATTAAGGCCTCCTACCTTCTTGGTTTTAATTTTCTTTCCATTTTCTGTTGTGTTTTCTTCTTGTTCTGCTCTAGACTCATCTTGCATGTTGCTCCATAGGTTTTCTCTTTTCTGGGATGATGTAGTCATATCGACTCCTATGTTATGGAATAAGGCATTTAAGTTTGCCTGCGGCGACCCAAACTTGTTACTCCTTCCTAGTTTTATTTCATGTTCTTGAAACTCCTCCTCTAAACAATGTTCATCTTTTTTTGATATAGGTTCCTGAAAAGCCTCAGGATGAGAATCAGTGATATTCTCAATCTCACCATCTTCAAGTGTCTCTTTAAAGTTTTTACTAACTTAGTTAAGTTAGTTAAAATTTGAACTTCTTTTAATTCTTTTTAAAACTGAACTCACTTTTATTTTGAGCTTTAAAAAGAACCACAAAACAAAATTTTCCTTGCTTTTCTAGGAGAGAAATTTTTTACTTTGGGTTGTAAAAGGAACAAATTAATTTTGTTTTTCAAAGTTTTGCAAACAAATGGATTAAAAATAACTTCACCATCCTTTGGTGTATAAAAGGATCCATCTTAGGTTTTAGCAAAGTAAAGAATCACACCAAGTCTCAATAGTCTTTTATTTTTGCAACTAAAGAGGGAAAATCTTCCCCTTTTGCTCGATTTCTTTTGTTGACAAAACATCGTGTTCATTTTGTTGACCAAGTTCTTCTTTTCAGATTAGAAAATCATTGCCTTGAAAAGTTAAAAAGAACACCATGTTTTCGTGGAGCAACATCTCCATCTAGGATTAACAAATCATTGCTTTGAAGGGCTAAAAAGAACTTGTGTGCTTTGTCTCAAAAGTGGAAGGTATATGCTCTCCCCTTAATTGGGTGATCAAAAAGCCAAACCACTCTTAAAGCTTTCTTTAATTCAAGCAATAAATCCTTTAGCAGGCCTGCCTTTCCGAGGGGTTGAAAAAATCTTAAAGTCATTTTTGGCCGGTGTGAACGGAACAACCTAAGTGGGAAACAACTTTGAAGCCAAGTGTTCCAACCCACTATAATCAAAAGTGGAAAGTGATGAAAGTCCTTTTCAATGGTTGCGCACAGCGATTATCCTTCCCCCAGTATTCTTCAGATACGTAAAGCCTTTGTTCTAAAGGTTGGGAAGCCTCCTGAGGGAGTTAATCACTGACGACCGAACAGGAAGCTTGATTACGAACCTTAGCATAGAAACTTTGAGCCGAGTCAGTAACCAGACATTTGCAATATCATAGTGCAAGGGTGGGAAATAATCCTCCCCCAAGATCGCTCACCATATATCTCCCAAGATAACTACTCAATTGTGAAGCAATTCACTTTGGATTAATTTCTGGCAAAAGGCAAAAAAATGGGCGCCCCCTAGGGGGTGACACGGTTGTTTGAGCTGATGGAGTATCGAGACTAGTGGGCTATGATATTGCTTATGACCCTTGAATAAAGAGTCTGATTGAAGTGCATGTTGTATCTAAATCTGTTGAAACATTGGGGATTTGAACACATCCTCACATAACATACACTTATTATTTAGATTAAGCAAAATGGTTGTCTCTTTGGTGTCGTGCTTTCATTCGTTATTTCAAAAAATCAACTATTAGCACTAAAAACTCAAGGTAAAATTCCAAAATTGCAGAAAAACAACCAAGTCAAAATATTTTAGGGCAATTTAGCACGTAAAAGCAACTTCCTAGTGCATAGGAACCATCTTTTAGTGCATTAAACCTTCTCTTTAGCGCGTCAAGTCTTAACAATAGCGTTTCACCCGGATCTAAAAAACAAGCAGTGACAATTAGCGCGTCTTGAAAGCAGTTTAGCGCGTTGAAGCATCTACTTAGCGCGTAGAAATCAAACTTTAGCGTGTAGGGTTTAACTGTTAGCACATAGGAGGCCCATATTAGCGCATGGCCTTTTAAACCAAACTTGAACCAAAGCTGACCAAAATTAACCAGTTAGCGCGTATCATGGGGCAACGTAACGCGTGGAGTCTTTTCTCTAGCGCATAGAGAAGTTTTCATAGCGCATTGCGTCTCTGTTTCAGTGCGTAGTCAAAACCAGAAAAACAGGGGGCAAAACAGAGGTCAATTTGGAAAATTTTGAGAACGATTTCGAAAGCTTCCCTTCATCAGCCTGAACTTCATCAATCAGAAAACCAAAAATAGAGTATCAAAAGCTATTTCTAAAAGTAAGTTTTCATCAAGCAAAGTTGCCTAAAATCTGAAACTAGTCACAAGATAAACATATCTATCCTATCAAAATTGGGAAACATCATCACAAGTAGCAAACAGGTCCTTTAAATCAAGCAGATTTTTATCCCAAAAACACACTTGTTTAAAAACTCTGAGTTGTCAAATCGAGTTTCCATATCGGGAAAGCTCGTATTCCATATCATTTGACACACTTTGTCGTGAGGGGGCATCTAAACCTTCACTTTGATAAAGTAAAACTTAAGTTTCCAAAACAAACTAAACTAAATCCAAAATAAATCAAAGGAAACCATTGATCGCTTGTGCATGACTAATCCTCATATTCTACGAAGAAGGAATATTTATCATAACACTAAGTTGAAGAAACAACAACCAAGTTCTTCGAAACTTGCCAAAAGAAAAAAAAATTTATACATCAATCGTCAACTCTTTAAATCTCATCGCACATTCCTTCGTCATATACGATTGTATCTTCAAAACAAAACAAACGAATTTGACAAGGAACCCTTGAGGAGTAGGGCATTCTGTCAAAAATCAGCATTTAGTCAACACATAAATCAAGGAGGGAAGATCAATCCGGCCTTCTTTCTCGAAGAGTGCATCACTTATAACATACCCTGATTTGAACCACCATCCCCTAAACAAAACATTGAAGAAGAGTTCATTCCCTTTGTCACAGAGAGCTTCTACTAGATGCCCATCGTTACTCGCTCTCAACGAAACAAACAAAGCGAAATGCAACTAGAAACTAGCATGAATCGGAGATTATCAAATCCTTTCGAGCGTCCAAATCTAGAGGACACCGAAATTTCTGAAGAACTTCTTCAAGAGTGTCAAGAGAACGCTTCGTTTCAAAAACTTGTTGAAAGACTCATGGAAAATGACAAGGAAAAATACCTACTCATGCTCACAAGCAAAGGGGTTAAAATTCCTAAAGTCTTTGACACAGACATTTTTAAAACAAGATCTCAACATTACGAATATCAAGAACGACAATGAGAGGAAGAGGCACGTGACCCTGAGCAGGATATTCCTGAACAAAATCAACAAGAACAAAATATACCTGAGCAAAACATACCGTTCCATACCCCATTTCAACCTAGAATTAATGCAAGGGAAGAATTCTTCCCTCAGCAAAATAATGCACCTTTTATTGCTCTTACTCAACAAATGCAAATGTTGCAAAGACAAATGCAAGACATGCAACAAGGTACAACAGTACGGTACTCCTTAACTGAAATTTGTCCTTATCCATTTGACAGAAGATTGAACATGGTACCTTTTCCTCCAAACTCAGATGTTCCAAAGTTTGACAAATATGGTGGGAAAAGTGATCCCCGTGATCATGTTCGAGAATTTTGCACAATGAGTCTTGAATTCGCTCATGATGATACCTATTTGATGAGGTTATTCCCAAGAAGCTTGGGAGGACAAACAATGGAATGGTTATCCAAAATCACACCTCCCGTCAGATTATTCGATGAACTAGTCAACAAATTCATAACTCAATATTCCTATAACATTCAACATGCTATCACCATGTTAGACGTCTGTAATACCAAACAGAAAAACAATGAAACATTCATGGTCTTCCTTCAACGATGGTGGCGTATGGTTTCGAGATATCCTCGTGATATACCCGAAAAGGAAAAGATGGAAATTTTCATCGACAACTTGAATAGTGAGATGAGTTACAGACTCAAACTCCAATGCATACCATCTTTTGCTAAATTGATTGAGAATGACATCCAAGTAGAAGAAGCATGTGTCAAAAAGGGAACGTTGAAATTTTTCAAAGAAGGAACAAGTTCATCCAATTACAACAACCAAAACAAAACAACTTGGACAGATCCAGATTCTGGACCAAAAACAAAAACAATGGAAATGAAGGAGGAACTGAATCAAATGATCCAAAATCAAAGCAACCCGTGCTTGCGTTATCAGGTAATCCTCAAGTTACAAAGAATCCCAAAGGTGCTAACCCAGGCACTAATGCTTATGCACCAAATACCAATCAAGATCAACTCAACATAAACAACACCAACAATACCCAAAACAATAACACCAATAGAGGACCTAATCCAAACTCACGGGGTAACACAAACAACTTTCCGAAATGCATTTATACACTACTAGGGCAATCACTGGAGTCAGCATTCAAAGAACTCCTGGCACACAAAATTATATCTTTAGCCGCAATCACCAACTTTGAACCACAAATCAAACCACCTTGGTGGAATGACTCACACTTTTGTGATTTTCATTGCAACAAAGGTCATCAAACAAATGATTGCATGAGGCTGAAAAACATTGTTCAAGACATGATCGATAGAGGTGATTTAACAGTCGATGGTCTCAAAACAAATGGTGACCATGAAGCTTTCAAAAATCCTCTTCCAAACTATAACAAGGATGGAGCTTCAACCTCAAACGATACACGTGGGGCTCGTATCAATCGCATATACAATAACACCATCAATCACATATCAGCTGAGGACAATCAAGTCAATGTTATCACAATCAAAGACAGACGTGAACATGAATCCGTCAATGTAACAACCAGAGCTCAAAAATATGTCTTGAAGGGACATATGTCAACAACAAACACCGTACCCAAAATTCAATATGATCTAGTCGATCAACTACGCAAAACTCCTGCTCAAATATCTATACTTGAGTTGCTGAAACTTTTGCCAAAATACAAAGACATATTGGAGCAAGCCTTATTGGAAATGAATGTACCGCAAGATCTGGATGCTGACAAATTCCAAGTCATGGTGGCTCATATGACAGGACCTCATAACCTCACTTTTTCTGAGCATGATAATATCTCGTTAAGCCATCCACATAATACTCCACTCCATATTGAAGTCATGGTCTATAAACACCGAGTTAAACGAGTATTAATAGATGGAGGAGCTGGACTTAATATCTGTACCTTAAAACTTATCCGTGCATTAGGCTTCTCGGAGGAGTCTATTGATCCACGCAAAAAGATCACTATAAAGGCATATGATGATGAAGAAAGATCATCTAAAGGAACGGTGGTGTTGCTAATTCATGTAGGACCAATATGAAAGGATACTATGTGCCAGGTCTCAGACATAGACCTCACATACAATATCCTATTGGGTCGACCTTGCATACATGAAATGCAAGCGGTACCCTCCACATATCACCAGTGTGTCAAATTTCCCTACAATGGGCAGGAGGTTTCTATATCAGCTGATCATAATCCATTTCAGCATTGTAATGCTATGGGGCAGCCCAAGACAGCTTAGTTCCACATAATAGAGAGAAACAAAATTCATCGGCACAAGATCTTCAAAAAGAAAAGTCTAAATCATCACCTAGAGATTTCAAGCAGAAAATGAAGATCAAAGAACAAGGCATGGGAGAATACTCTTTAGAACCCATGTGTTTGGCCAACTTACCAACATCACCTAGATCTCATGGATTACCTACAACATCAACACATCAAGCAACTCAACCCATCACCAAGTTTGATGGCACATTCATTCAACTCGGCACTCTAGCACATGAATCCGAGGAAAAGGATATCCTTAGTTGGCTATACAAAGATGAGGAAGAAGACAGAGCAACTACTGTGGAGGTAGCTATACCAACACACCTGTATGGAAAAGGCTACTTAATCATGCAACAAATGGGATACAATGGCAAATGACCTATTGGTAAGTGTCAGGAAGGTGTCATAGAACCATTGGATCCTCCTTCACAATTCAATAAAGACAAAAAAGGATTGGGATTTGAACTCACTCTACCACCAAAGAGGGCACCACGCAAATATCAAAAACCCCAGTGGAAAGCAAAGAAGACTCTTGGTAAGAGGCACTATTCGAGTCAACTGAGACAATACGTAAAGAATGTGAACATCAAGAATGAGAGCAATGTAAAAAGTAGCCTATCAATCAAAAGAAGGAAGCATCTACTGCAGAAGCACATCATATTCAAGAACCAATATCCAAAAAAAAAGAATCACCTCCGGATAACATCAATCCTCCCCGAGGAGAGACAATATATGAACAAATGCAAAGAGTGGAAGCAGGATCTGACACAAAATCAGAGAAAACTATTTAACTTGTCTCAATTATCAAAGACCTATTCTCATCCTACAACATACCAGTTCACAATACTGCTAGAATCTGGGATAATACCTCTGAGATTGATTCCAATGAATATGAATGGGGTAGTTGTTCTAATATTACTGAAGATATTTGTGCAAATGACAGTAATACACCCATCTCTCAAGAAGAATGCGACACAGGATCTAGACCACTTGAATTTGGTCCACAAAATATCTATGACGCCAAGGAAAAAGAGCAGCAACATTATGCGCAAGTCTATACGGAAGATGATACCATCGAAGACCTTGACGAAATCCTTAACTTCTTTAACACCCTGGCCAATCACAATGATACTTCCATCCTGACACTTACAACAGTCGAACTTGATCCACCTAATGATTCCTTACCACTTGTCTTTCCTAACCTCATAGACTGGGACGAACCTGAAACTCATGATATACCAATTTTCCCAAATGACGAATCCATTATCCATTACTTATGTACCATTAACCTGAAGATAGACTCTGTCAGTGAACAAAGTAACGATGTTTGCAATCAGGGGAGTGCCAAGTCTCTCAGTCGCAAAAATGAGCAAAATAAAAGATCTACTATTGAAAACCAGTCAATGACAACAATAGATCACACAAAAGTAAAAATAAAGGACACATCTGAGGGTGAAAACCTTTTTAAGGCACCTAAGGATGGGAGACTTGACACTCTTCCTGAGCATTATCACGAGTGATCACCCTTATTGATTGAGCCCACTCAATCAATCAACATTGGTATTACAGAAGCAACCAAAACTATACACCTTGTAGAATCTCTGACGGAGGAAGAAAGATCATAATTTATTAATTTTTTTAAAGAAAAGCAAATCAACTTTGCTTGGTCATATGCAGATATGCCCGGGATTGATCCATAATTAATCATGCATCACTTGTCCATTGCTCCAGGAGCTAAGCCAGTCAAGCAAAAACTGCAAAAGATGAATCCACATGTGGCACTCATGGTTAAAGCTGAATTGAAGAAACTATTAGATGTCGGATTTATTCGACCTATTGACTATGCCGAATGGATTTCCAACATTGTACCAGTATCAAAACCAGATGGCAGTATCAAAATCTGCACTGATTTCAGAGATGTCAACAAAGCCTGTCCAAAAGACGACTTTCCTTTGCCCAGTATCGACATAATTGTAGACCTCACAACAGGTCATGCAATGCTATCACTAATGGATGGTTTTTCAGGCTATAATCAAATAAAGATAGCCTCAGAGGATCAAGATAGAACAACGTTTACCTGTCCATGGGGAACGTACTGTTGGAATGTCATGCCTTTTGGCTTAAAGAATGCAGGAGCAACTTATCAATGAGCAATGACAACAATCTTTCATGACATGATGCATACCTTCATGGAAGACTATGTAGATGATTTACTAGCTAAATCCTTCACCAGACCAGAACATCTAAGCATCTTAGAAAATATTTTTGATAGATTGGAAAAATTCCAAGTCAGGCTCAACCCTAAGAAGTGTGTCTTCGAGGTTACATCAGGCAAATTACTAGGCTACATAGTTTTAGGTAAAGGTATTGAAGTGGATCCGGCAAAGGTACAAGCCATTATGGAGATGCCACCACCCAAGAACATCAGCCAGCTTAGATCTCTACAAGGACGACTCCAATCAATCAAGCGATTCATCGCTCAACTAGGATATTAAAGTCTCCCATTCAATCATTTGCTACATAAAAATGTACCATCCAGATGGGAAGCCAAATGTGCAGAATCCTTCTATCAAATCAAGTAGTAGCTAATGAACCCACCAGTTCTAGTACCACCAATAGCAGGGAAGCCACTCATTCTCTACATTTCAACAACAGACATCTCACTGGGGGCATTGTTAGGACAAGAAGATCAACAGGGCAAAGAGCGAGCTATCTATTATATTAGTAGGACATTAAACGGATATGAACTCAACTATACATTCATTGAGAAAGCTTGTCTAACAGTGATATTTGCCTCTCAAAAATTCTGACACTACATGCTAGCTCACACAATTAAGCTGGTTGCAAAAATTGATCCTCTTAAATATTTACTCAGTAAAGCAGCTCTTATAGGCAGATTGGCTAAGTGGGTTATGATCCTCAGTGAATTTGATATCCACTACACAGAATGACGAGCTATCAAAGGACAAGCAATTGGAGATCAACTGGCAAAAGTACCACTACCCGGAAAACAAATTATGGAGATCAAATTTCCAGACAGAGACGTTCTTGCTATCTCTACCAAACAATGGACCTTATATTTTGATGGATCCTACACATAACATGGCTCAAGTGTTGGCATTCTGTTCATCACTCCTGAAGGACACACTATACCAAGATCATATAGGCTTATGTTTCCATGCACCAATAACATTGCTGAATACGAGGCATTGGTTATAGGCATCAAAATGGTCATAGAATGGCGGATCACCAAATTAAAAGTCTACGGAGATTCACAACTAGTCATCAATCAAATCAACAATGACTATCAGACAAAAGATGACAAGTTGCTACCCTACAAGCGAATGGTGGATGATTTCAAACAATATTTTGAACACATCACCTTCGAGAAAATACCAAGGTTGGATAAAAGAGAAGCTGATGCCATGGCTACTACCGCTTCACTACTGCAAATTCTAGAGCAACTGAATCGTTACGAGTTTCTGGTAGAGCAACTGTTCTCCACAGCCTATGACCATTCAGAATCCCATGTTATCTATACCTTGACCGGTTTTGACTCTCCGTTATATGGACCCATCTACGACTATCTTAAAAACAATATCCTACCCATTGACTTGTCCTGAAACCAAAAACACAACTTTATCTGCCAAGCTGCCCGTTATACTCTTACTGCTGATACTTTGTACCATCGAGGTCTAGATGGTACTCTTCTTTGTTGTCTTGATCGTAATGAATCTGACTCCACTTTATACGAGCTTCATGAAGGTATCTGTGTCACACATTCAAGTGGTACTACTCTTGCTAAAAAGCTTCTAAGAATGGGATATTATTGGCCAACAATGGAAAAAGACTCTTATCACTTTGCAAAGAAGTGTCCTAAATGCCAAATCCATGGCAATCTTATACATGCACCAACACGGGAACTGCAGCCATTCACAACATCCTGGCCCTTTTGTCAGTGGGGACTAGACTTGGTCGGCAAAATTCATCCTTCATCTTCAAATGGACACAAGTTCATTATAACTGCAACATAATACTTTACCAAATGGATAGAAGCAGTCCCCATGACCACAGTGACTGGGAAACAAATTGCTTCTTTTATCCTTAATTATCTGATCTGCAGATATGGCATTCCAAGCTCCATCATCACTGATAATGGACGACCTTTCAAAAACCAAGATGTACGAGAACTATGTGAAAAATTCAAAATCCAACATCATTTTTCTACACCTTACTACCCATAGGGGAATGGTCAGGCATAAGCATCCAACAAAACAATATTGAAAATCCTAAAGAAAACAGTGAATGATGCAGGCAAAGATTGGCATATACAACTCAATCCAGCACTTTGGGCCTACAGAACTAGCATCCCCACACCTACAGGAGCTACACCATATTCATTGGTATATGGATCATAAGCAATTTTACCCTTGGAGGTAGAAATTCCATCTCTCAGAGTCTCTTTGAAAGGCTTAATCCCAGATGAAGAGTATCGAGTTAATCAACTGCAAGAGCTCGAGCTTCTAGATGAAAGACGTCAACGTGCCTACACTCATCTCAAAGCATATCAGCAACGCATGTATAGGAGCTACAACCACAAGGTCATTCCCAGAATTTTTAAAATTGGTGACCTAGTACTCAAGGAAAATCCTAGGAATCAACAGGATCGGGAAAAGAAAGGGAAATTTGAACCTAATTGGTTAGGTCCCTATGTCATCATATCGGCCTATGGATCAGGTGCCTATCAGCTAACAAATTCAGAAGGAGATGTGCTCGATGAACCAACTAACATCGTTCATTTGAAGAAATACTACACTTGAGTAATCTAATGCATGGAAAAGTCGAAAAAATAAAAATAAAAATAAAAAAATCAAGAAAAAGGTAAATAAAAAGGTACAATAAAAGCAAATGGTGAAAACCTGGCAACATGCGCTATTGTGAGAGGACAACTCCTCTATCTATATCCATATCATTATCTCCACAGTAAAGCACTATCGGCCATCACCCAACATTTTTATTACAATATCCATCCAGGCCATACTTAGCGTAGTCACTATCCTGGTTTATTCGCATATCCTTTCACCGCATCTCACCATGGTTTGGTAATCACTGTACATATCCACATTGAGAAGTACACTTGACTAGGGGCAGTAATCAAAACTTGCAACACGTTTGAAACGTCAAAACTTGTCGCAAAATCAGAACTTCATATCTAACAAACAACACTCACACAATCGCAAAGCAAAACATTGATCGCTTAACCAAATTCACAAATATGATGGATGACTTTATGAAATATCAAATGTTGCATCTTGCATAAAGTTTTGACTATTTTTGCACTTGAACTTTTTGAATTGTTGGATCCTCTAATTTTTCTCAACAATGCTTCAAAGCTAGAGAACGTCATGGGAGACTCCAATATTTTCTTAGTTTTTCTGTCTGTGAGGCGATCATCTGTACTGTGTCGATACTTGTCTCGCGATGTGATTCATATCATATCACTGAAGACATGATTCCACATCACGCATACAAATGATTTATTCTTGTCTGTTTTTTATGCAATCCGCACTCAGGCCGTCCTGGTTCAATTATACCTTGACGCTTGTGCTATCTTGCAAAATCAAAAATTATGTAAATTTTTCTCAGGTCATTATGGTTCAATTATACCATTATGCTTGTATAAATTTTCAACATATGCCAAAGTTAATCAATGCTCAATGATGATACATACAAAGAAAGCACACAACATGTGGATGCTCAAAATCAATTAGTTGCATATCATTTTACAATTAGTTGCATATCATATCATACATCTCATTTTCAAAATACATCTCACAACATATCATATCATACATCTCATTTTGAAAATACATCTCACATCTCATAAATCAATGCAATGCATCATCACATATTCGTTCATCTCATCATGAATCATACATTCGCATCATAATCGAAATCAAGAGCATTTATCTAAGCATCACATCATCCTCATAGAATCTCATATCGAAACATAATGCATAGCATTCATCATTGCATCCCTCACATGCATATCTATCGCATCATCATGGAATCTTTCTTCACTTTCATATCTTCATCATTCTTCCAAACTGTCTTCTTTCATTATTCCAAACTATCTTCTATCATGTCTTATATAGGATGTATCTTTCCTGAAACCAGATGTGTTGATCAGCTCTTATACAAGATATATCGTTCCTGAAACCAGATGTTTTGATAAGCTCTTATACAAGATATATCATTCCTGAAACCAGGCATTTTGATCGGTCTTATACAAGATATATCGTTCCTGAAACCAGACGCTCGTTCATCCATGTCTTATATAGGTAGTATCATTCCTGAAACCAGATGCTCGATCATCCATGCCTTATACATGCAGTATCATTCCTGAAATCAGATGCTCGATCATCCATGTCTTATACAGAAGGTGTCATACCTGAAACTAGACTTGATCTCAATCCAATCAATCTAATCAATCTTATCAAACCCATGCATGTCATCACTATCCACTCTTCTATCTTTCTAATAGCATTCTTCTTCTTTCGAGAGATCATTCATGCCTTCTGTGCACGAAAGATCTCCCGAGGGGGCATTATCATATCAAATCTTGACATCAATTTCATATCAGTTTCATATCAAATTTTGATATCAAATCAATTCTTCATATCTGGAGCATCATCAATATCGTTCATCAAATCTAGGGCATCATATCGACTTTTCATATCAAATTAATTTTTCATATCCACAACATCATATCGACAAATTTTCTTTGAATCAACATGTGGTCACACGTTAACTCAAAGAGGGGCAAAATGTAGACACCTAAAAGTTGCACAATGAATTAAGTGAATTTTATTCATTTAATTATTCTTAATTGTTCCAATTAATTAAATTAAGATTTAATTAATATCCTTATTCTTCTAATCGCCTATTAATTAAATTAAGATTAAATTAATATACCCTTCTTCTATCTAAGCCATTTAATTAAATTTACATTTAATTAAATCCCCCTTCTCTCTACTTTTAATTAAATTCACATTTAATTAAATATTTTACCCCAATTAAATAAATCTAATTTATTTAAATCCCCAACTTGCAACCAAATTGAAATAAAACAATTTATTTTAATTAATTATATTTTCCCTCATCCACTTGCATTTTCCTACATCTCCCACTTGCCTCCTAACCCTATTCCTAATTTCTTCTAGAATCCTTCTAATCCTAATCAATTAACCTAAACCCATCCATTATCCCCTTTCCCTAAATTTGAGGAGGTCACTTCTCAAATTTGGAGTAAAGTCTTCAAAAGGCATTAAAGCCTTTATCCATTCCTCCAAATTTGGAAGGACTCTTACAAATTTGTCCCCAAAGTCTTCAAACCATTAATGGTTAACTAACCCTTAGTGGCATGATTAGAGACTTTTTGCCTATCTCAACCTCCATCTAACCCAAGGGTCTCATCAAGCATTTATTGCTTTGACCATGGTTATTCCTTTAACCTTTGCACAAGATTTTACCCCTTGGGTAAAAGCTTTATCCAATGGATAACCCTAACCTAACCTTAACCCTTACCTCCTAGGGTAACCATGAGGTCTTCTCAAGCATTTAATGCTTCTTACATCTCCTCTCAACCAACCTTATGTTGACAATTGTCACCATTTCATTGGTGAAAATTGAAAACATGGATTGACAACTTTCAAACTTGACCCTTGATTAACTCTTTCAATCCTAACCATCCATTGCCCTATTTTCACTATAAATAGAGCTCTCATTCCTCCATTTTAAGGATCCATGCAAGCTTTAGTATCTCATTTATGCTCAATTTTATTAACACATCTAGCTTCTCTTTGTTATAGGAATAAATCTAATAAGCATTTTAGACTATTTCCTTTATCATTAGCTTAATTCATAAACTAGTATATCATGTTAGGATAGTATTGCTACTAATCTTGTCATCTTATAATCTAGTTTATTGCATTTGTAGAATCATGCATATATAGGATGCATTTTCATAACTAAATCAATCATAAGCATCCCTCGTTCTTTCATTTGTCATCCCTAAGCCACTTTGCTCAGTGATTTGAGAGCAAAGGCATTGGCTTGAGGGACCTTGTGAGATAGAGAACCATGGAACCATCCTTGGGAAGTTGAGTCATTCTTCATGACTCCATAACTTGCACCAAGAAGTCCTGTGGGTGTGTGGACAGGCCTCTTTGAACTTCATTTTTCACATTTTAAGTTTCATCGCCTCGCTTTTCCCGCATACAATTAAAAATCTTAAGTTCCAATTTACCCCATTAGAATGCGGATGAATACGGGAAAAATGGAGTCTAGCTTTATTTCTATTTGTGTGTTTTTCTTTCTTACAACATTAGTTTAGAGTTTCCTTTTTTAGAAAGTCTAGTTATAATCTTTTATTTATACAAGTGTAAATAGTTTTAATTCCCAATGTTAGAGTAAAGTTTATTTTCTACAAATAGATTAGATTCCAATTTTTAGTAAGTGTAGTAAAACTCTATTGCTTCAAGTGTGCATTTTGATTTAAGTAAGGCTAATCAACAAAAAGATTAATTTTATTTAACATGGCTTAGGTTAAGACATAGTAGAATCAATAGTTAATCTATTGGTTAGTTTAAACGTTAGTTTTAAGAGTCACTTCAAGCAGCTACAAGGTGAGGATTTTGAAAAGAAATATCAATTGAAGAAACCCCCCAAAACAACTTTCTTATCGTAGATAGCCTTGGACACACCCTAGATTGATAATTAAAGTAAATGATGTAAAAATTATGAGATGTAGCGACCTCGTCCATCACTCCATCTCATGGACATTAAACATTTCTAAAGTATGACATCACGGTTTTTCATTTTTGTGATCTCTTTTTACCACTTTTAGGAGTCTCGTTCCTTCTCAACATCTCTTGTGAAATAAAAGTTGCAAAAATTATTATTTTTATCTAAGAAGGAATCATAGAATATAGATTCTTGATTCCTTGGGCCTTGAATGTCTCCCTACTCAATGTCATATGTAAGAATGAAGTAAAAATGTCAAAGGAATAAATAATCTTATAACAATATAAAGAAAATATCGCTTGCCTTTAGATTTTTTATTGACTTGCTAATACAACAATTCATGTAGTTGTAACTCGCCTACGATCTTAATAAAAAACACAAAACCAAAAAAAAAGGGTAAAAATAAATTAAAAAATTATTTATATTTGTATCAATCAATATTTGGTGAATTCCAAGAGATTTTTATTTGGTATAGTGAAAATTTGGTGAGTCTCATGGGATTTTTAAATGGTGTAATAAATTTTGGCGCATCCCACGTGATTATAAAATGATACATGTAAATTTTGGGCAAATTGAACCTCGATAAACCACATATGTTGTAATTTTCAAGGCGATTATGAACCTACAATCAACATTGAATTATAATAGAATTGGCAAAATGAGTCCTCATACATAATTAAATTGTATTGTTATTGACAAAATGAGTTCTCCAATGCATTGAATTTTATTTTTTTTGGGTAAAATGGGTCCTCATACATAATGAATTTTTTATGGTATCAGTGAATACGTGAGTGAATTAATACATGCATCCAAAATTATAGGTGAAAAATATTGAGTACAACATTGAAAATACATAGTTATTATTAGAAAACAAATTTAATTTAAACATATGCCTCATAAAATAAATTAATGATGAATTGAAATGTATTAGACAAATAATTCATAAAATTCAAGTGATTTGGTCACCCTATGGTTTTCAATGTATTAACCAATTTTGAATTGTATGATATGAACTATTCACAAATTGGCGAAGATTCACGACTAAAAAAATCCCTAGTGCTAACCTAACACACACTTTTTGTTGATTTGTGGTTTGGGTGGTTGTATCATTTAAAGCATCCATTCATCCTTTTAATACAGATACATGAATCATCAAGGATCGTGCAAGTTTTATTGATAAAACATTATGAGATCATTTCAACAATATTTATAAGAGAAGTATTAGAGCACATCATCTTAGTTCTGTTGTACACTTATTGCTATCACCACACCTATTACTTAGAGCTACACAATTGGTTTGCTAGGGGTTTGATTAAGTAGAACTTAATCCTTGCAATTTAACATATTTCTTAAATGTGTTTGCAAACACCCCTTATGCTTTCCAAATCCAAACGCCAAAATTGAGGCAAACATGTTCTAGTTTGTAGAAAACAACTAGATTAGGCCTATAAGTTACATATTCACTTCCATACATTGGGACAAAGTTCACACTCATGTAGATCACTTTCATATTTAAGTAAGTACCCAAATTGTGTGCAATCATGTTTACAAGTGAGTGATGATACAAAATTCCTAAATCTTAGCAAATGATTTTCTAACATTTGGATAGAGACATCTAAACCAAAATTAGAGCTAAATACCCATACAATTACCTAAGTTAATTTTAATATTTAAGCTGATTATAACATTTATTTATTATTAGAGGGTTTTATACCATTTCTCCATAATCATTTTTCTATCTAATATGAGAGCATAAACCTTACATTGAAACCTCTTTAACTAAGAGCCAAAGATTGATGGGTATACATTAAAGTTACTTGCGACTTGATGCCAACTTCATCACTTGTGGTGGTGGGGTCTTGTACTCAACAATACTTGATCCTTTATGAGCTCATATGAAACCATTCAAATTCACCAATAGACTCAAGGGTCTATTGACATATAACATTTATTTTGATTATCATTTTATTTCATAATTCCTAGGTTTTTATTATTATTTTAATATTTGTTCTACATAAATTAGAGTGAGATACACATACACAATTTATTTTCAAATTACACTTTGAAAGGCTCTTCAATAAAAATAAAACGACAATTGAATTATATATATTTAATGACATAAATAATCTTAGAGGCTAGCAAATTTAATGAAAATAATTTAGTAGTATTAATTTAAATTAATTTTAGAGTTGGATAAATAAATAGAAAGAAATAAATGCGATAAATTATATACTCAATTATAGAAGAGGTAATGTGGAGATGATGTTGATGCTGCACCAAATTAATTCACCACTTACAAAAATTAATAGCTTCTACCCAAAGAATGTCTCAATATCTAACTAGGTGCAAAAATATCTTGTGGTTCAATCTCACATTTTGTGGGTTTGATCCAAATCACCATGGATTTGATGCACAAATTTGAATTGGTTCATTTTTACATCTAAGAGAGAATATTTGAAGGCAACGTATACATGTGTGCATGTGGCCAACATGTAGATAATGCAAATTTTGATTTTTTGTCCTTTATAAATTGATATGTTTACTAAATAATTTTATTTTGTTCCAACCTTTGAAATAAAATGTGCATTGAATATTTTGAAATATCAAGACATTGTAACATGTCATTCACATTCACATTTGTGTTAAGTCAATTCATAATAATAACTAGTGAAAAAGTGGTATAAAAATTAGAATTCAAATTAGAGATACATTTTCATATGACATAAGATCAATTTTGAATGATGCAAAAGAAACAAAAACAATAAAATTATAAATCTCAAAACAAAGAACATATATTTAAATAAATATATGTAAAAAAAAAAAATGATATATACCAATAAATTAAATAGAAAATAAAATAATAAAAATAAGATTGTGAACTAATTTTAATAAAAAATATACTGCTTATCAATATACTTCAAAGATATTCCTTCATAATAAGAACTTTAAAGATTTTATAAAATTTACCTTTTCTTCATTTCTAACTATGTGAATTATAAGGAAACCCTAGATTATTTAGAATGTAACAATATTTTTACCTCCTCTTCAAAGCTGCTAGGATAGAAGTAAACATAAACATCACTAAATCTTTAAACCCTCAATAACAATAACTGGCAGTTTCCAATCGCTGCAGTTCGTGCTGCTGCTGAAGAAATGGGTTTTAGCAGGCTGTTTTTGGTCCTCCTGAGAAGGAATGCGCCGCTATCGCTGTCACCATTGCTGCCACAGTGGCCTTGCAGAAGCACATGTATACTTCCTGCGTTTCTTTCTAACCGGATACCAATATTTGGGTCATATAGGGGGGTGGCTCATCATCGTGCCCTGCTATCCAATGAAGCACCCATTGACTCTAGGTTGGAATTTCTTGCAGAACAGATCGAACAATTCGAGATCGATGACATAAAACAGCAAAATGTTGAAACCCACAAAATAGAACAACGGGAAGCAGTGGATGAGGTGATTGGTGGAGTTAGTTTGGAGAAGAATAAAGCAGAATCTCAGTATCCATGGCCAGAATGGACTGCTTTGATGGGATATTTGGTGGCAAATGATTACTTCAAAGGCTTTGTAGACGATGACGAGAATGATTTTTTGAATAATTCCGACATTTTGAAGGATTATAATCATGTCAGAAATGCCTGCCTTAACTTTGGTCGGGATCGTTTTGATATAGTAAGGTATTATCCTAGGCAACCTTCACTTTTGACTCTCTTATTTTACCGCAAAAACTTAGCCATGTTTAAAAAGTTTCTTATCCCTGATATATGTATAGAAGATACATCATTTTTCGGTTTGACTGCAATCAAATCCAGCTTTTTAACTCTTGCCTTTTTATACTGGGTGCGCTTTGCTAAATTAATTTTTAATTTCATATGGTCGAAATTCAATTCCATTTGTTCAGTTTTAGTTATGTTAGGCTATGGCAGTTCAGCTTATTTTCAAAATCTCTCTCTTTATGAGGATTCCGCACTTATCTAGAGGAAAGCAATAAACTTAACACGAGGAGACAAGTAACCATAGATTAATGAGCTGGAACAATAACTGAAATATAAAAGCATTGTTTTCAAAATGACGCGAAAGGATAAGGACTTAGCTTTATGTTGTGTGTTTGAAGATTGTTGCTCAACGACCCAAACTATACTCTGATATGCAAATATGATTCTATGGTGCTCTGACAGATTACCAAGTGACCTTTGTTCTACCTTGGGTTGAATCCACGCATGCTGGAATGATCTCCATGCCGATGGAAATGAATCTTGCTCACGGAATTGACATCTGTGCACAGAAATGATTTGTCAGGTTCTAGTAGCCTAATACCAATTCACCTTGTCTCCTGGAGCCTGAATTTAATGCAGGTGGTGATGTTAAAAGGAGTTTGGCAGACTAGAATTTTCTCCTTTATTCAAATCCCTAGGTTCTGATTTAACGATTTCAATGAAAGGATCAAGGAAAACAAGCAACCATGCAAGATGCTAATTTGTAGCTAAATGTAGATGTTGATGTAAGCTGATGATGCAATGATGTGCTATGGTGCTCGTTGAGTGATAATGCACATTGGAGCTTGTTGATGAAATAACCCCACACAGAAACAAAACAAAACTTTCCAGATTATTCACAAGAAAAGCTTTCTAGAATTCACTAGAATATCTTACTCAGAAATAAGAAACCTTAAAAGATACAATATTCAGATTGCAGAGAAATGTAATACATGATATTCGCCCATTGTCAGTTCAATTATTATATAACAGTTGCAGCTATTAGCCACACTTACAACACAGTGATCACTGATAATCTTCAGCAGAATAAAGCCTATGACAATTCTCAGAAACAAAGTGCAATTTCAACTTTCATATGATTGTACCATAGGAGTGCAAAATCACAATCATAGAAACGAGACTTGGACTCGGCGCGGACTTGTCAAGGGTGACTTGACTCGATTTGGGATTCGGGACTCGGCAAAAAAATTTGGCGAAGACTCGGCAGGACTTGGCAAAGTGAAAAACCCAAGAAATTTAGAGATTTTTAAGGATTTAAAACTTGTTTCATGTACCCTTTATTTAATAAAACTTAAAGGCACAATAACATCATCAAATAGAAGCTAATTTGATCACATACACAAGTATACATCAATCACATAAGTATAAACGCAAATTGTAGCTGAAGGAAATAGCAAACTTAGATATATAAATATTGTCAAATGTATACAAAACTCATGGAATATAAAATCCATGACATCAAATGTTCCACGCAAATATCAAAATAATAACTACAAGTCTATGGCTTAAAGGAACTTGCATCCCTCCTATGAAGGTGTCTAAGGTAGGTCTTGGATGATTCAGCAGCCATAGTCTCTGTCCGTGACTCCATGCCACCCTCACCAACATTAGTTGTGCATGTGTATGCTCGTGCTCTAACCTCCTCCTCTGCCATGGCTACAACCTCAGCCTCTCTATTTGCTTGGTCAACCCAATCAAGGTCCTTGTCACTAAAGATAGGATCCATAGCCTCAGTGACCCACACAAGGTGTTAGATGTGAGAAAAACCCAATGATAGAAGGAATTTTTTAAGGACAAAACATCAAAAATTTTCCTTTTTTGTCATTTTTTGAGATTAATTTTTTTTTTCTTGAGTCTAGCCGAGTCCAAGCACAAGGACTTGCCGGGACTTGCCTAGGGTCACTTGGCTTGGGACTCGCTGAGTCTAGGAACTATGGGTCACAATAGTACCCATGTTTACAAATAAGCCGGAAGCCGTTCAGATTTCTGATATGACCAATCATGTGCACCTTCAGACTCTTGACTCCCTTCAATAGGTGAATTGATCCCTTCAGTCCAGGCTTAGCTGTGTACAGGTTAGGTTTGCTTTTATTGCCTTCCCACTGCATTTCCTTTCAGGCACAAGCACATTACTTTAGATGGAGTATATCTCCCAGATCGTATGAATGGCATTAAACGTGGTAGGGGAATCATCCTACCTGCCTAGAACCTTTGAGGTTTCTGTCTCAGGAGTGTTCAACTTTGCTACTACAAATTGTTGACATAAAAAGCATACTATTTTCAATCCAAACTCACATGTTAATACTAACTCGAGCCCAAAAGAAGAAAACAGGTCGGCCAAAGGTAGAAGTTGGCCCAGGCCTAGATGAGGACAAAATTATTTAATAATATCCATTTATTTAATGCTATTCGCCTCTCAGGTCGGCCTAAGACAGCAACAACCCAACATTTTAGAATGTCAGCCCAAAGAATTAATTATTTAATAATTTTATTTATTTAATTAAAATACTGGGCTGGCCGACCCAGCCTTAAACCAAGGAAATCATAGTCCTCCCATCCCAAAATTGCTTGTCCTCAAGCAATTCGAATTTGTATGCCAAACCAACTACTTTTGGCACTTGTATGCCGAAAACAAAATATCGGGATCTCATATCAATCTGAGAATTGTTGCTCTGCCACTTTGCTGTTCTACTTTGACATAACTGATGTTAGTATAACTGCCCTTCTGCAACATCCTGTGAAGCACTTCATCAATCATGCAAATCCCAATGTCATCATATTCTTCCAACATGTTTTGTTGAAAAATATAATGTCCCCATTTTTGTGAGTATCAAACTCACAGTGAGATTAGCCTATTATCTTGACCCTCGTAGGCTAATAAGGTTGGATAGAGGGTCCTTTAAGGGATGCAGCTTCTTTAGTAGTCAGAGCTATGATGATTGGTATCATCTCTAGTGTTTAGAGTGCTTCAGTTTGGTCTTCGTTTGGCATCAGTAGGAGATCATTTGCTGTACTTACTATTTTTGGTAAGTTTTGGGATGTTAGAGATGGACCCTTGCTATTTTTAGTAAAGGGGGTATGATCATATGCAGTCTCCTCCTGTTAGCTCCTAGTTTAGACGACATTAAAAAATACAGAGTATTCATGGAGATATTAATGTTTAATTGGTTCAATTAAACATTAATTATTTGGAGATTATATTATTAAGTAATAAAATGACTTTATATTATAAAGCACTTAAATGAGGGTCTATTTATCATGAGAAGGGGGCCAAGTTTATTAATAATTTATGAGCACATAACCCAAGGTTTAATTACATTATTGATGCAAATGAAATATTATAACATTTTAATGTTAATTAAGAGCTTTTTGAAGAAGTTCGAACTTGTTGAGGAAATATAAGTGTGCAAAAGGAATCGAACTGGATTATTTGATTGGAGTTTTTGATTGAAGTTTCTCTGGAGTATTGAAGTGTAGAATACCAAGGGTTTCTGGAGGATTCAAGGCTTGTTGGCATTGGAGAGCGTGGCTTCTTCATTGTAACAGCATATAGAGGGTGTGCAATATCATCTGATTATGCTTGTGAGAGTTGGCTTCATTCAGGAGTCAATATTGAGCTGATTGGAGGGTTTATTTCAGAGTTTGTTTGTAGATTGAAAGGGACTACAGTGCGCTACAGTGCCGTGAACAGTGCACATGAACAATGCGCTACAGTAGCTCGAATTCTATAGAAGGGGATTTAGAAAGGTGAACAGCTATATATATTTGACAAGGGCTTCGTGTATGAGGACAATCAAACCAATATATCAAGGCAGCCATTGAAATTCCAGGTTTTCTATCTATGGTCATTGTATTAGATAATCATTACTTCATTGCATCATTTGCTATTATGATTATATCATGAAATATTTGGAGGTTGCATATGTTTAATGGAGATATAAGTTACATATTCCACATTCATGGTAACATTCAACATTGATCAGCCACTTAGCCTTCATGCCAACTGTTTGCTTAAATGCCTAATGGCTGTAGGTATACATTGGGATGCATGACAAGTGTTTGTCTTAATGTCAACTAGCTGTACTAGTTAATTTCAGTCATTACATGTGTGTGTAAAGGTCTAAAACAGCTAGTATATCATTTCTATAACAACCTTGCATTGTTAGAAGCTTTCCATAACTTCATTTGCAGCCTACAAACCCAAAGAAGACAATAAAAAAAATCATAACAGCGGTTTCAAACATTGTATGCCAAGTGTTTGACAATATTCCTTGAGGTTCAAATAAGCGAAACAGGGTCAGATTAGCCAAGGGATTTTACAAAGAATATCGTATGCATCCTCGAGACAAGATAAACATCTTTCATCCAAACTCCATCAACGATCTTATCAATCTTGGAGTAAAGGAATTTGAATGTTTCTTGGCCCACCATTGTGTAATCGGTGTGTATAATTATGGGGTTTTCTAGATAAACCTGCAATTCCTTTTCATGGCTCTCAATCTCAAACAATCCGATCTTCACAATATCACAACTAATATTTTGCATAGTATCACATTGTCCAATCATTCTCATACATTGCAAATCATGATTACATGATGCAATTATGTCTATACCTAAAATTTGGGTCGATGTTTCCTGGACATTACTATCTTCTATTGTTAAGGAGTCCTCTCGTTTGACATCTTGAGACTCTGATCTTTTTTAACACTCTACTATCACCACTTCTTTCTTGACCTCCTCTTGTGCTTTTGTATTCTTCATCATTTCAGGTTTCACCTTTGCTGCTTTTGAATATTTCTTTTTTTTTTCTCATTTATCTTATGTAGTCATAAAGTCCCCCTTCGCTTGGATTTATCCAATCCAGATATCTCAAATAATCATCAAAAGGAAGTACAACTTGATTTAATAAAAAATCCCTAAATATTTATTAAAGATTTTGATGGCTTCAAATGTGTATCTTTCTTGATCCCTTTGTTCCATTCTGAAATTCTCCTTGTAAGGCTGCTCACCATATTTTCTTCTACTTCGTCAAGGTCATATCTTGACGGATGACTGGATTTAAGTTACTATATTCAGTGTGATATCTTGCCACTTAAAGGATGACCCATATTTAATTCAAATAATTAGGGATCTCATTAAGAATGAACTTTCCAAAGGGCGCCCATCCTAATTAACCTTTGATCCAATATGATTGTGTGGATCAAAATCAAATTAGCATCCAAAAAATGTTTTAGCCTATTTTTTCACTCTTGAAGTTGAGTGAAAAAATCAACTCTTCTATAACTATCTTGAGCAAAAGGTTAATTAGGATGGGCTAATTAACGTGGAGTCCATTAAAAACTCTTGAATAATGCTCGGTGAAATATGGTACCACTTACGCCATGAATATTTTTGTCTTAAGTTTTCATTTTCATTTTCTCCAAAATGAAAATGCAAAGAACTCCCAACATACCAAACCCTAATGCAAATAAACAACCATAAGCATCCAAATATTCATTTGGATGCTTATGTTGATATGGAGGATATCAAATAGTATTCCCAAGGTGGGATTAAGTGGCTTGATTTGTCTAAATGCTACATTAAGAACATTAAGAACATCTACCATATCAAACAAAGCATCCAAATGAAAATATAAGAAACAATTGAATATTCTTACCTATTTTTAAGTTATTATATTCAGCGTGATATCTTTCCACTTCTTTAGCAGTTTCTTCTGGTTGTCGTTCTTCCTTTAGGGATTATGTGTCTTGTCCTCCTTGCAATTATGGCTTCGAACAATGGAAATAATAGCATTGAACTCATAGCCTCCCTCTGTAATTACTGGAGTTACCTATTTTCATGAACCAAACACTCACAGGCTGGCATGAAAGAGGCTTTGATATCACTGAAATAACCCATACAAAAACAAAACAAAACTTTCTAGGTTATCTACAAGAAAAGCTTTCCAAAATTCACTAGAATATCTTACTTAGAAACAAGAAACCTTTCAAGATACAATATTCAGATTGCAGAGAAATGTAATACATGGTATTCACCCATTGTCAATTCAACTATTATATAACAGTATTTGTTTCACACTTCTTTTTTTTGTAGTGCTTGCATTTGACCATCTACCCCACGTTGAATTAACCACCATTAATTGTAAGGCCTCTTGCACATCAAGCATCCTCTAGCAAAATGAAGTAGTTGGCATAGCTTGTATCCATGGACTCGAGGACTGCCTTTCTTGGAAAAGTCATGAACAAAGAAAGTAAAGTGTGATGGTTGCAAATTAACATTTGCACATATCTAGCCTCTAACACCAACACCTTCACCCTATCTATCTTTCCAATGTCTTTCAAGGTGTTGTTCAAATGCCAAAACAACATGGGGTTTAAAAAATGTGCTTACAAGCATCCTCCACCATCAAGTCAGCTAACTTACATAGATGAGCTAAATCTGTCACTACTTGTACAATATTAGAGGCTCCAACCTCTTTTATGGAATTTTTTAAAATCTGAAATTGGAAGTTTGCATCCTCCTCCTTCTTTGAATGATATAAAACTCTAAGAAAATAAGAGCCAGCTAATCTTGTGTCAATAATAGTGATGAGTGGTTGATGTTTGATATTTGTCCACCTTTCCATGATCAACACTCTCATCTTGGAATATTCTTGATCAAGGAGGTTGGTTTATAGCCTATGTTCTCCAAGTGGGACAACGAGGGACCAACAACTATAACATCTTTGAACATTTTGGTTCAAAATATGGTGCAATAGAAGAATTAGCCACATCTTGTGATTGTATTTTAAAGATATCTACAACACCAATAGTTCTTTTCTTTCCCCTAGTAGAAGTAGAATCCTCTCCCCCTTGAATACCAACATTCATGGATCTTGTAGGCAATGACACGTTAGGCTGCGAACTCTACAATGAAATTCCTTTCTTTCTTACCTTTCCCTCCGCATGCAATCTATTCACCTCAACCTTCTCAATTGGAGTTATTTTTTCACAAACTTTAACTTCATGACCACCTATTCACAAAAGGTTACAACAAACTCTTGAATAGCTGCCCCTATAGTCTATTTTGCACAAATGGCATAGCCACACTCTACTCCCCCTTGAATTTTTTTTCTTATCCTTATCAATTTGTGATGCAAATTGTAAGAGAGGTTTCTTGGGGTTAAATAGGCCTTCTGCATAGGTTTTGAGGAGTTTGGAAGGACATTCAAATGGGTTTGTATTTGCTGGCCTTGCTAGACTTCCACTCTTTGAAGAATCCATAGTGGCTGTTATATTTCTACGAGTTTTGGCTTTATTTATTTTTTGCATCTGAACTTCAACCTCTTCACTATCACTATGCTGTCAAACACACCCCAAGACTAAGAGCGTGTAATGTCCCCTACTAGGGTTTGGTCAATTTTAACCATAATTAATCTATTTTTAAAGTACTTATGACTCGAACTAACTTGATTAAGAGTCAAGACTATCTTAACATGAATCAAATCTGGGACGTTCTATCCTTTCTTTAGTCTATGAAGTACTTGTTGTCTTACCATACTTAATAATTAATCTTATTCTGATCCATTATAATTCCTTTACGTATTTATTAATTACTAATTATATGAATTATTACTAATTTCTAAAGGTATTATATTAACTATAATTATTATATTTTATTATTATCAATATCTATATTTACAATCCTTATATTATTCCTTACTCTGACTTGGATATATATATATATATAAATAAAGTAATAGTACCAATTATTTATGTATTAGCTGATATCCTTCTATATAATTTATATAATATTACTACCAACTTAAAACAATTCTAGTTAGTAATATGTTTACTGGCTGGTAATGGCAGACAGATCTGATGCATGTCAGATCTGGTCTGCCACTGTCATGATACTTGGTATCCTTATTAAATACATATTGCACTCTATGTTAATATTCCTATTAATATTAAATTCTGCATAGAAACATTATCATACTTCATATAGTAAAATACATTCCCATGCATACCATCAAGGTCATGGATGTTACTGCCTGTAACTTAATAGTTCTGATCTAATCTTTATTCTTAATTAGAACGCAGACATAACTTAATATTCAACAGTTATTAGTTAATGAGTAGTTGCAGCATGTTGCCCGTGATGTAATAATCTACTAGTAACTTAATGTTCTATTCCTTCCCTAATACGGTCTGTAGTCACAACAATAACCTGTAAGTACAATTCGAACTGTTGTATATTTCTTTGCAATCGTTTGGTGTGCCAAAGGCAATTGCTCTTAGAAGAGCGATCCAACTAGAAGATATATATATATATATCCCAGCATTTGTCAGTATATCCTATATCCTTTTCTGCTCTTATGAGCAAGCCCATACTGGACAATGAAACACAAACATATATATTCCCCACCTTCGATGTGTTAATGCATTAGTAGCTTCTGCAAGATAAGACTTTCCTAACCCGTTAATCTTCTCTATTCTGTTTTGGTTTACTCATCTATGCTATTAGATTATTTGATTTATGCTTCCCCAACTGAATATGTTTATCAGACTGTAACATTGATCATGATTATGATATTGACATTGGATAAAGATGGATTAGATCGACGACTTGCTTAACATAGTTAAGCGTTGATCTAAATGCTATCGGGCTAGTAACCCGATAGCATATGTAATGCTATTAGTTATCGGGCTTGTTTGCTTTGATACCGATTCATTATCGGGTATGTTTATATCGATCTGTTATCATTTACAATGGCACCGATTAGTTATCATAGACACCGAGTGGATCGGTTGACATTTGTAAGAGTCACGACCAAGTGACATCTTGGTCGGACATGTCTAAAAGACATGTCCGATCAAGGTGCCACTTGATTGTGACTACCTTACTATATATGCATCATTCAAAAGAAAGGGGATGACATTGAAATCGATACATGTTCATCCTCCATACCTGCAGCAAAAGAAAGACAACAATATTATTGTCATAGTCATAATACCAAAATCTTAAATACACCATCTTACATATAACTCGTTCATTAAATTGGAAATTGCAATAACATTTACACGATGGTTGAATTGCCTTTTTATATCTTGATTGTGAATACGACAGGTGGCGTTACCAAAAGATACAACTACTCATTAATTTTTCTTCTCATATGCTAATCGTACCTTTCCAAAATGATCGCTATTTACTTATCATGCCTCTTTAATTTAATCGCCACCTTATCATGCCTTTTTATATTCCCCACCTTTGATGGTTGAATTGCCTTTTTATATCTTGATTGTAAATACGACAGGTGGCATTACCAAAAGATACAACTACTCATTGATTCTTCTTCTCATATGCTAATCGTACCTTTCCAAAATGATCGCTGTTTACTTATCATGCCTCTTTAATTTAATCGCACTGTTCTCTAATTAGTGTTTGCTTATGACTAATTAATCTTCTTTATTAATTAGATACTCCATTCGGTGCCACTGAGTTACGATAGTCTTTATTGTGTAATGTCCCTTCAAATTCGTCATTCTTCATAACAACTTATTAATCATTCACTTCATCAATACAAATCGCAGCCTTGGCATTATGGGTAATGGCAAGATGCTATCTTTAAATTGTAACTCCTTATATAAATCGCTGCATTATTAGACTTATCACTGTCCATTGTTGAGGGGACAATCTCTGACACCACCAGTTTGCTTAGCATATGATTTAATAATTAATCCTATTTATTGATCAGGATTCATCTATTATGTATTGTGTTTATTTGTTTTCTGAATTTATTTATTATTATAGATGTTAGAAATGATAACGAATGTTTACTTAATAATTAATAATTCATTATTGATCAATTACAGTTACAGACTGTTATTTATTAATATGTAATATTTATTTATAATATTTTCAAATATAAAATTAATTCATTTTAATGAAATATTTCAAGAATATTAATTAAATAATAATATTCAATAAATAAATTTATAATTATTTCAAGTAATCATTTGTTGATAATTATTATATTAATTAATAATAATTACTTCATTTAGGTTATATATAATGATCAAGGAGGGGACATGACAGTTCGCCCTTCTCGAAATTGCTTGTCCTCAAGCAATTGACAAGTTTCTCAAACCGAGCCACTTCCTAATACAAGGTATGCGTATGTATATGTGAAGATATGAAGCATACATAATGTAAACACACAATATACATAAGGTCACGAGGCATGAAGCTTGGATATATTTAATACACATGAATACATGCAAGCAATGAAGCTTGGATATATTTAATACACATGAATACATGCAAGCAATGAAGCTTGAAGCATTAAAAGTATGTAAGACATGAGGCATCTACGTAGGGTATGAGGTAATACAAACAAAGTCATGCAAATACATGCAAGTATACATGGAAGTCTTGAAGCATAAACATAAGTAATGCATATAGCAATAGTCGCAAATACATGTTAGATCTGAAGTGTAAAGCATCTATACATATACCGAGTAAACACTCTATGCACACCCGAATACATCAGCATACACATGAATACATAAGGCCTCAGTCATACATACGAATACACATAAGGTGTAAATCCAAAGCATATAAGGCAATAAGAATCTCTATATACACAAGGTGTGAAGCATGGTGAATACAATTAAGGTATGCAATATACAAGTGAAATACAAGTAACACATGAATCATGTAGTGCATAAGCAGGGGTTTACATAAGTTATGAAGCACATAAAGTATGAAGCATACATGTAGCACATATTCGCTAAGCAACACATGGGGTATAAAGTGTTCATGAATCCACAAAGCATGAAGAAACATGTATATAGCACCTGAGCTTAGCATACAAATGAATATACCCCGAGGAAAGAAACATTTACTTGAAGTACAAAGCATACAAACGAATATGCTTGAAGCACAATGAATAGATGTGAAGTATAAGGCACCCAAATGAGTGCACCTGTAACATGGAGCATATATGCATGGCATGGAGGATTCACATAAAGCACAAAGTAATATGCACTAGTTAAGGCATGAAATATGCACTTTAAGATATGTAAGACCTGATGCAATACACAAATGCATCTAAGGTACAAGGCATTCATAAGAAAGACAATCATGGAGTGATCACATAATAGTACAATTATACATTTACACATACAATGGAGCAAACATATTGAAGGCACAGTGAACACATCATTATCAACAAATTATGAAGAGTATATATATTTAAGAGAAGCATACATAAGGCACGCAATTCACTTAAAAACATATCAGACATGTAGCACAAATCCATAAGTATATACATGAAGTATGAAATAGCACACAAGTAAACTCGAGGTAATATACATAAGGCATGGAGCATAGATAGAGCATTCACATAAAATACAAAGTACCATACCAATACATTGAGGCACAAAGTATACACACAAGATAAGAAACAACACACAAGCATACATAGGGTATAAAGCACATATGAGAAAGACACACTTGGAGTGGACATGCTGAAAACATATCAATTATGAAGCAACACATAAAGATACAAGGCATGCATGATGAAAAAAAAACATTAAGACATGAAGCAATCTGTGAATACACATAGTATATATATATACAAAGAATACAAGAAACATACATTATAAAGGTGCATAATGTAATCATGCTGAAAACATGACAGCATTAAGCAATCTCAGAAGCATTTATACCAAACATACATATACAATGGAGCAATCGGTTGAAGACATATCAGGCAAATAGTAAATACATAATCATAAATCAGCATTTTCATATACAAATATCGTAATATAACTTGTGATGCCATTAAAACCATGCCTAAACTTAAACCAATCCGTCTCTTTTCACATAAGAGGTTTTGGCTGCCTAGGGCGCTTGACACCACTTTTTTAATGTAGCCCAGATTATCGGACTCAGTCCATTCACCCTTGGGGCCTGCAGCCCATATTTCAGGAGGAGTCTTTCACCCTTGGGGCTTTTTATTGGATGGATTTACTCTGCCTCTCCCTAGCAGCCCCCATCTCCCTTGGGGATGTGGAGAAATACGAGACTGATTATAGTTTTAGGACAATTATCAAAGGCAACATCTATGTTACTACCTCAATTAAGCGTCGCTAACTAACTTTGTAATATAACTTCTTAAAATTATCCCTAATCTCCATGGTTTCATCCCTTTCTCAAAAGAGGACTTTGGCTGTCTAGGGCGCTTGACACCAACTCTCAATTAGCCCAGATTATTGAACTCAGTCCATTCACCCTTGGGGCTTGCATCCCAGATTTCAGGATGAGTCTTTCACCCTTGGGGCATCCTATCGGATGGATTTACTCCGCCCCTCCCTAGCAGCCCCCATCTCCCTTGAGGATGTGGAGAAATATGGAACTGATTTTTAGGACAATTTAAAGATATTTCGTTTATCAATTTTTTATTTATCTTGTTATTTATTCATAAATTACTATTTATTGCAGTTGGACTTGCTGCTGAAGCATACCTCAAATAGCCTCGCATGGCAATTTATAGCCCAACTGTTTACTCATTTTGTTTCCTTTTCTAAGCATTAACTAACTCCGCAGGATGGCAGGATCATAGCTCTGATACCATTTGTAATGTCCCCTACTAGGGTTTGGTCAATTTTAACCATAATTAATCTATTTTCAAAGTACTTATGACTTGAACTAACTTGATTAAGAGTCAAGACTATCTTAACATGAATCAAATTTGGGACGTTCTATCCTTTCTTTAGTCTATGAAGTACTTGCTGTCTTACCATACTAAATAATTAATCTTATTCTGATCCATTATAAATCCTTTACGTATTTACTAATTACTAATTATATGAATTATTACTAATTTCTAAAGGTACTATATTAATTATAATTATTATATTTATTATTATCAATATCTATATTTACAATCCTTATATTATTCCTTACTCTGACTTGGATATATATATATATATATATATAAATAAAGTAATAGTACCAATTATTTATGTATTAGCTGATATCCTTCTATATAATTTATATAATACTACTACCAACTTAAAACAATCCTAGTTAGTAATATGTTTACTGGCTGGTAATGGCAGACAGATCTGATGCATGTCAGATCTGGTCTGCCACTGTCCTTATTAAATACATATTGCACTCTATGTTAATATTCCTATTAATATTAAATTCTGCATAGAAACATTATCATACTTCATATAGTAAAATACATTCCCATGCATACCATCAAGGTCAAGGATGTTACTGCATGTAACTTAATAGTTCTGATCTAATCTTTATTCTTAATTAGAACGCAGACATAACTTAATATCCAACAGTTATTAGTTAATGAGTAGTTGCAGCATGTTGCCCGTGATGTAATAATCTACTAGTAACTTAATGTTCTATTCCTTTCCTAATACGGTTTGTAGTCACAACAATAACCTATAAGTACAATTCGAACTGTTGTATATTTCTTCGCAATTGGCAATTGCTCTTAGAAGAGCGATCTAACTGGAATATATATATATATATATATATATATATATATATATATATATATCCCAGCATTTGTCAGTATATCCGATATCCTTTCTGCTCTTATGAGCAAGCCCATACTGGACAATGAAACACAAACATATATATTCCCCACCTTCAATGGTTGAATTGCCTTTTTATATCTTGATTGTGAATAAGACAGGTGGCGTTACCAAAAGATGCAACTACTCATTAATTCTTCTTCTCATATGCTAATCGCACCTTTCCAAATTGATCGCTGTTTACTTATCATGCCTCTTTAATTTAATCGCATTGTTCTCTAATTAGTGTTTGCTTATGACTAATTAATCTTCTTTATTAATTAGATACTTCATTCGGTGCCACTGAGTTACGATAGTCTTTATTGTGTAATGTCCCTTCAAATTCGTCATTCTTCCTAACAACTTATTAATCATTACTTCATCAATACAAATCGCAGCCTTGGCATTATGGGTAATGGCAAGATGCTATCTTTAAAATTTTAAACTGTAACTCCTTATATAAATTGCTGCATTATTAGACTTATCAGTGTCCATTGTTGAGGGGACAATCTCTGACACCAGCAGTCTGCTTAGCATATGATTTAATAATTAATCCTATTTATTGATCAGGATTCATCTATTATAAATTGTTTTTATTTGTTCTCTGAATTTATTTATTATTATATATGTTAGAAATGATAACGAATGTTTACTTAATAATTCATTATTGATCAATTACAGTTACAGACTGTTATTTATTAATATGTAATATTTATTTATAATATTTTCAAATATAAAATTAATTCATTTTAATGAAATATTTCAAGAATATTAATTAAATAATAATATTCAATAAATAAATTTATAATTATTTCAAGTAATAATTTGTTGATAATTATTATATTAATTAATAATAATTACTTCATTTAGGTTATATATAATGATCACGGAGGGGACATGACAGAGAGTGAATCAGTCTTGAGCAAATCGTCAAATTTTTACACCACAGATCAATATCAGCGTAACCTTAATCTTATCAGCAGCAATGCAAGATAAAACAATGAACACCATGCACAAGAGAACACCAAATTTATTTGGAAAACCCAAATAGGAAAAACCATAGTGAGAGTCAACTCACAATATATGAACAAGACTACAATATTTTTTTTAGGCACATTACTAAAGGACTTGTAGGCTGAGGTGCACTACCCCAGGGCAAAATACAAGGGACTTGCAGGCGAAGACTCATTGCCTCAAGGCAAGATACAAAAAATTTGCTAGGGAGATTCACTATCTCCAAGCAAAGTACATGAACATGAATCAAGATGAATAAGCCTTCAGCAACACTGTTTCCAACAACCTCCTTTGAATGTAGCTGCTTACACAAGCAACCATTATGCAATTCAACACTAATACCTTCACCACGCACTTCTGCAACCTCAACTTCGCATCTTCATTGATCCACACACTAACGACACACATTCATTTTGATTTGATCTTCTATATATATCATTCTCTTCATCACAAAACATCCATTAGGTCAGCCAAAACAGGGGGTAAACATAAGTCCTATCAAGTCAGCCACTAAACACAATTGTGGTGAAAGCGGTCCAATCAAGGAGATAAAAGAGTACCTAAAACATCATATTATGACTTTTTAAGCGATCCCAAACATTACACAAGCTAGCACACATCATCCAAGGCCGACAACAATGTAATGTGTAGATAAAGCATGTAGCACATAATTAGTTGGCCCAAAAACATATCTTCCAGATGAATTAACTCAATGCAGATCCCCACAAGCCAAAGTAGGACCCAAATATAACTTAACACAATCTCTGATGCTGGCATAAACCCCCAAGAACATAGTGCAAGCAAGAGAACATCTTCAGTCGGCCAAACTACAACAATTACCTTGAAAAACCAACATTAGACTCAATGCGACACCAAACAGATCATTCCACATCATGCATAGCACATAAGGATGTTCCTTGAACATCCAACAACATGCATGTTGTGACCTAATCACACATCACCCCATTCCAAATGGGGACCCCCTACTTTTTAGGTCCTTTGGGTCTTTTCACGGCAGTCTTTTCAATCTCCTTGGTTTGCAAGTGTTTTGGGTGAATATGATCAAGTCTGCAAGTCGTTTGAGTAAATTTGGCTAAGTTTGGAACTTGTTTTGCCTATTTTAGGGTTTTGCCCTTAAGTTTAGATTTGAGGTCTTTTCCGTAGGGTTTTGGAAAAATTGAATGTTGCCACAAAATTAGGACCCTTCAAGGAAGCTATCAGAGAAATTGAGCGAATTCTGAGCAACTTTCTATTTTTAGAAAATTTCATTGCCTCCCCGGTTTGTCTTTATTTTGCCAAAAATCAGACTTACTATTTTTAGCAGTTTTTATTTTTAGTAAGTTTCTAATTGTAGTAAATGTCATCCTGCCTCGTTTTGCCCTAATACTAAACATTTAAATTCATTCTTGAAGTGGAAAAGCTTGAAAAATCTCGTAAGGCAAAGAGGAATTCACTTCAATCCAAAAATGGCATCCCAATATGGAAAGAGCAAAAAATGGCCAAGTCAGAGTAAAAACCAAGAAAATCCTTACCATGGTAAAGTACACATCCAATTCTAGAAGGGGGTGCTAAATGGAGGAATCCTTTGAAAATCGTAAATTCCTTCACAACATGAAATTCACAATGAGAGCACTGGATTGGGGGTGTGGAGGAATTTCCTCCCAAGCATAGTTTTCCTGCACCACATCAAATCCATCCCCAAGTCCAAATAGGGAGTGCCAAAGTGAGGTCACGGAGGAATTTTCCTCCTGGGACAAAATTCCTTCACCATGTTAATTCAACGCCCATGTATGGATGCATAGCACCAAAGTGGGCTCATGAAGGAATTTCCTTCTCAACTCAAAATTCCTATAGCACACTGTTCTAGCGCCTAGTCTAGGGGGATGAGCGCCAAATAAGGAGGAGAACTTTCTCTCCAAGGAAGAATTCCTCCACAGGGTCAATTCAACGCCCAAGAAGGAGATTTTGGCACCCAGTCTTGAGGAAGAACGCTAAGTAAGGGTCAAGGAGGAAAAGCAAGAAAATGGTAAAATCCTCCTCTATATGAGTTTAGCGCCCAAGGAACAACAAGAGCGCTGGAATTGGGGTAATGGAGGAATTCCATTCCTCAAGCAAAATTTCTGAAGCACATGGTTTTAGCGCCCAGGTAAAGGTAAGGAGCGCCAAAGTGGGGTCATGGAGGAATTTCTCCTCCATGACAAAATTCTTGCACTACATGAGTTTAGCGCCCAAGGTTAGGTACATGACACCAAATAGGGGTTATGGAGGAATTTCTCCTCCAAGTCATTTTCCTCCACAACATGAATTCAGCACCCAAGGATGGAATAGAAAATCAAAATTCCTCTCTCAAGGTAGAAATTTGCCCAAAGAGGAAGAAATTTCAAGACGAAGGAAAAATTGGCCAAGGAAGAGAATTTTCTCTCTTCTAAATTTCGGAGCTGAAAATTGAAAAGTGCCTAAAAAATAGGAAAAGTGAAAAATTGATCAAAAGTCTCCCACGAGACATGATGAATTCAAAAAGCACAAAAAATTCTTCTTAGATAAAATTTTCTCTCTAGGAATTTTCTCTTTCCAGAATCCAAATGAACAAGATTTCTTTCCAAATGGATAAATTCGTCAAAATTCTAAGTGGAAAGGAAAATCTTTCAAAATTTACTTTTGAATTCGAAATAGAAAGATTTTCACAATCAGCGAGTTGGCGATGTGCAAAGGAAATATTCCGCACTTATGACACATAACTTAGGAAATTGTGGAAATTTCCATATTTGAACTCAACCTTAACGGTGGGACCCGTTTGCATGGTGAGTTGTCAAGGAAAGCATGATGCATTTTGAATTCAGCTGCTAAGTTTAATCTCTCACAAACTTGGTAACTTGGCAAAGAAATTCTATTTAAACCAAGAATCGTAATTCATTTCTCATGTAGGTTTTGGAGAAATTTGAAGTCAAAGAGAGGTGGAGAAAAATCAGATTCGAAGAATCTATTTATTTTCCAGAAGTTCTTGTTTGCGGAGGTTCTATTTTATTCCACATTGGGAATTCACATGCTGGAATTTCTTCCCCATTATTTTATTTAAATGCCTATCATGATTTTAATGTTAATTTATTTTGTTTTGTAGGAATGGCGGACTCCAGCAAGGCTGTGGCTACTTCTCGATAGACGCAGATTAAGAACAAGATGAAAGGATTCCTTCCAGAATCTAAGATTATTTCTAAGTGGAAGGAAATTAGCGACACCAACTTGGGAACTTTCTAGTTGGGAGCTTTTCGGAACAGCTGGACGTTCTTCGTTAGCCACTATTGTCAAATTTGTTAAGAGCGGAATCGTCTCAGCCGACGGTTTCCCTCCAGTCGTCCAATGCCTAGAGCTGAATGTGCAAAGCATTATAATCCTGAAAGAAGAGCAATTCTAACATTAGATGACAAGCTTCTAGCCAACCTGACCGTGGAGGCAATTGGTGAGACATTTGGAATAATGGCGTATCATTTTATGACATACAAAACCAAGGATAGGGCGGCAACAATATATGAAGCTTGTGTTGAAAGATGTGTCGAGATTGTTAAAAAAACTTGGATGGTGAAGTCAAGGCCTCATATTACAAAAATGCCCAAGTAGATCACCAGTTTTGACTTCAAGCAAGAGTATGCCGACCTCGTGATGATGTTGAACAAGATTATGGGATGTCTGCATGCCTTCACATTTGAAACTTGGATGTTCTTCTTCATAGGCGAAGTTATGAATGTCAACGGGATAGTGGATTGGGCAAGGTTGATTAGCCATTACTTGCATGAGCAATTGAGGAATTTGAAGGAGAAGCAGACCCAATCTTTGTACATGAGCTCATATTTAATTTTTTAGCTGGCAAGGACGAGTAATTTGAACGGTTTGCCAGGAAAAGGACCTTATGGGATTTGGGCGAGGATAGTTGAAAGTCCACGAATGCTATCCCCAGTTGCACCTATACAACATTGATTCTTTCAAGTTGGTGAATGATACTTTCACGATGTGCTTAACTAGATTATTGCAAGGTGAACTCCACACGAGGTTGTTGCCAGAAGCCAGAGCGTTGATACAAAAATTTGGAGCCTGGTACATTCAGTTTCCAAAGTTTACTTACATTCGGGTCCAATGGTTTTCCTTTCAGCCACACAAGCTACCAAGGTATCCAATAGACAAAATGGTGTTGCTGGAGCTCACCAGGAAGTTGATTGCCTACGACAAGATTCAAAAGAGGAAGGGGAAGCTATACATTGAATTCCATGTTGTCCTAGGCAACTATGTGGAAATGTGTCCAACATTGGCGACGGTTGAAAAGTCCATTGAAGAGTTGGCATTTTATCACTTGACATTCCATACGACCAGATCATACTTTGATTTGTATAATAAAATCAGGATGGTCGTCGGAATGAAATTCAAACACAAATCTCACCTAGAGGACTTTTGGGCTAATGCCAAGGATGATCTTGAAATTCAAAAAAGAATGTTTTCCAGATTACCCCTTGACATGATCAGAATTGGTGAAATTATTCAAGTGCCAGATCAAGTTAAAGAGGATCATGATTTGGTTCAGCCGGAATTTGAAAAGTTGAAGGATAGACCTATTGAGACTCTAGATTGGTCAGAACCAAAAATTGATGATTTGGATGTTTTGGCTAGACCAGTTTTGAAATTTACAAGGCATTGGATTGATAGGCACATCAGGACTTTGAAGGAAGCAAATGTTCACCTGAGCTACCAACTGATGGGAAACTTGGATTCTCATAGTGAGGCCACGGAAGGGTCATCACAAGCTCAAACTGAAGAAGGAGAAATTCTGCAGGAAGGAGTTGAGCAAAGAAAAGAAAAGAATAAGTCTAAGAAGTCAAGAACAAGAAAGAGGAAAGAAGCTCGACCAGAGGTCCAATAGGAAGCCCAGCTGGAAGAGTCCCAATAGAAAAGGCCAAGGGTGGAAGAAACACACTCGCCAGCTAGTTCCTCCAGCATGCAGGAAGTTGAGATGTTTGAACAGGAAATTCTAAGGGATCAGCCGAAAGACAATATTCCTGATAATGCACGTGCACAGGATATGCTTAGCATTAGTGCTTCTCACAAACCTGTTTGACAGAAGATTCAAAGGCAAGAACCGCCTCCTAGTTACGAGCAATAGGAACAAGATGGTTTTATAGAGACAATTCTGGAGGACTCGGAGGAAGCTTCACAGGAGCAGGGGAAGATGGAAGTTCAAGGTCAACCAATAGTCTCTCCAGACTGGTTAAGGGAAAGAATGAGAAGAGAGCCTGAAGAGGAAATTGATCTAGCACAGGAATTGGAAAAACTTCTAAGCAGAATGGACAAATCGGTAGAGAAGAAGACAGCCAAGAAGTTTTCGAAGATTACAAGGGATGAGTCTGGATCCAAAACATTGCACTTGGCCGAGCCTATAGTAGATAAAGGCAGAAGTGAGATCATGCCCGATGAATATGTGATTAGGGAAGTCAATTTGGGGCATGCATCCACAACATAGGTAGTGGAATATTTTGAAGAATATTCCTTGGCCGTGAAGGAGAAAATGAAAAAGATGAAAAAAAGTGCAAAAGGTTGAAGAGCGAAAATTGAGCCTTCTGTGAATATGTGCGGAGTTTTAAACATCCACTTAGAGAGGAAGATCCATTCTTTGTCCTTGCCTCCTCTCTGCCTAAGGAATCTGTTGATGGTGCTGAAGAAGTAAGGAAAAGAGCTCAATGCTCTAAGGAGTGGGTAGAAGATGTTTTCACTTCAGTTAGAAAGTTTATTGATGACTTGGCTCATTCTCATTCTAGAATCCTTTCTATCCTGAACAAGTTGCAGATTGTGGATAGTTCGTGGGAGGATGTGCATATTTACCATGACCAAACTATTCTGCGACTTAGAGCATTAATGAAAATTCCTAGGCAAATGTTGATTGACGGGAAAGTTGTCAAAGAAATGATGTTTATGACTTCCCGTGATGGTTTTATGCCGTCTGCACTGGAAAGGGATCTTTTGAGAGATTCGGCAAGGAATTTGCTTATTTGAAGGACTCAGTCGGGAAAGTACTAGGAGAAGTTCTTAATGTAGTTGAAGCATTACTTGCCAGAAGATTGATTGAGGAATTGACAGTTGACTTCCTGAGGGACCAGAATGTTATCAACAGTGCAAGGTTGGATTGAGCTTTTGATGCGTGCGCATAAATCTGAGTTATTGAATGAGTATTGTTCTTTGATGGTATTCATTAATGATTTAGAATCCTTTAAACACAACCTTTGAAGATTGCACCTACTTCATGTAGTTGTCTCAACATGGCGAAGTGAAGTTTGGTTGATCCTATCCTAGACATTGCCATCTACTAAGGTCTTAGGTTTAGAGTAGTGTTCCTTAAACCCTTTCTCATTTATTTTCCACATTTCAATTGAAAAAGTCCCCAAAATTGAATCATTTATTGCTAAATCATTTGAGAATATCCTTGAAGTTATAAATTTGCTAAAATCTTCTTTAAGTGTGCGTAAGTCCCCTTGCATTATTGGCATATCGCATCAAGCCAATTGAGTCACATCCATTGCATAATCAAAACCTTGGAGTCAATTGTCTGAACTTGTCGCAATCTTAGTATACTCTTGAACTTTGATCAAGAGAGAGTAAAGTGACCGTTGGAAATCATTATTCAATGCTAGTGTGTGTAGTCACAAAACGCACGTCAACAATACCCATATACTTCTTTCTCATTGTTACATCAAAACTAAGAAGCACACGGGAAATATTGGGGGGGGGGGTGAATCAGCATTTCAGAACTTTTTAGAAACTATAAATACATGAAACCACATAAAGCATAAAGAGAACAACCATTAAGACGCAAGACGCAAAGATTTCTCGTGGAAAACCCTTTCGGATAAGAAACCACGACATCAAAAAGATTTCATTAACATAAATGGGCACCAACTCTGATTACAATAAGAACACCAATAACCAGAGCACCAACTCCGAACAGCTATGGCACCAACCACAGTTTGAGCACCAACTCAAAAAGATACACTTAAACTCAAAATACTTATCAAAACTCCAATCCCAATCCAAAATTATACAACAATTATGTACCTTCATCAGCATGTTCTTCATTCTCTTGAATCTGATTTTCAGCAAGTGCTTCTTCCATGGCAATAAACAAAATTTCATCACTCTGAGATTCTTCATCACTTCCGATGAATCATTATCTTCTTTTGAGTATAGACTCCTTTTGGTTTCAAAGTCTTCTTATCTTTTCCTTTATACTTTCTGTTGTTGTATGCCTTACCATAGTTAAAACACTTGAGAGGCATCTTCTTTTTGAGTTTACTAGAATCCTTCTTCCTTATGAACAATGCTTCTTCTGAATCAAAATCATCATCCGAACTGTCACTTGATACTAGCTCCTTTTGTTTGCCTTTCTTTGATGCCTTGAAGGCAGTCTCCCTCTTTGACGAAGATTTATTGTTCGTCCTCATTTCACAGGTTGTCAATATACCATGAAGCTTGTCAATAGACATTTTATCAAGATCAACCATCTCTTCTATAGCAGAAATCTTTGCATCAAATTTTAATGGTAAAGACCTTAAGTTTTTCTGTATAACAACACTATCTTCCACCTTTCACAAAGGTCCGTAAGGGAGTTCACAACTTCATCTACCCTTAAGAAATAAGCAGCCATATTTTCTTCTTCTTTCATTCTCAAACTTTCAAACTGCATTCTGTGAGTTTGGAGTTTGGATTTCCTTACCTTATCATCTCCTTCATAGGCATTATTGAGCTTATTCCACATGGCTTGAGCAGTCTCACAATGCATGACTCTTACAAATTCAAATTTTGACAATCCACACAATATTGCATTCATGGCCTTAGTGTTGCTTTCAAAAGCTCTCTTTTCATCAATAGTGGGTGGAGGAGTCGAAGGGGCAGTATAGCTTGACACCATGCAGTTCCAAACATCAAAGCCAAGTGACATAAGGTAGGCTCGCATTCTAACACACCAAAAGGCATAGTTGGAGCCATCAAACAAAGGAGTTCTGTTTGTTGCAAGTCCTTCAAGAGCGTTCATCTTGTGTGCTAACAAGACCAACCTCCAAGCTTTTAAGCTCTATTCTGAATGTAACAACTTTTATACCAATTGAGAAGCACATAGGAAATACTGAGAGGGGGGGTGAGGGGGTGAATCAGTATTTCAAAACTTATTAAAAACTATAAATGCATGAAACCACATAAAGCATAAAGAGAACAACCATTAAGACACAGACACAAAGATTTCTTGTGGAAAACCCTTTCGGGTAAAAAACCACGGCATCAAAAAGCTTTCATTAACATAAATGGGCACCAACCATGATTACAAAAAGAACACCAATTGCCAGAGAGCACCAACTCTCCGTGGAACTCCAACTCCAAACAGCTATGGCACCAACCACAGTTTGAGTACCAACTCAGAAAAATACACTTAAACTCAAAATGCTTCTCAGAACTCCCATTCCAATCCAAAATTATACAGCACCTTTGTATTTTCCAGCAGTAGATGTATCAATGAATCTATGCTTGCAGCAGACCAAAACAATCAAACTCTTTTTCCTATTTTCTTATAAAATTCACAAGCTCAACACATAACACCAAGCATTGTCTGATAAAAAACGCACTAAGCAGCAAACCAAAACCAAAGAAAATAGAACACAAAGGATTCTACAGCCAACAACCACATAGAAAGACTTCACACCACACGATTTTTATTTTGCTCGCAAAGCTGAATACCAGAAAGATAAACGCTGACCAGCAGAAGTATCTGACCTTCAATTTAGTCGCTTCACTCTATTTTGAAACGGCACACACCTTGCATCTCACACACTTCCTTTGTTAAAAAAGCACATGCTCCATCAAATATACAATATACACACTCCCTTATTTTGCACAGCAATGAATATACTTCACATCAACAGCCACAAAAACTTCACTACAAAAAAAATAAATTGGAGAGTCAATTAATTTTATTTGCCCGACCACGTCTACATATCAGAAGTCTGCCATCATTTGCAGTATGTTCGAAAAAATCTTGAATGCACTTTCTCTCTAGCTAGGATTTCATTATATCTAGATTTCAGGTTTTTCTCCTTGTTATAAGTTTCCATTGTCATGCCATGATCCATGATGTCCTTCTGAATTTTTTCCAATTCTGCTTCTATTGTATCTATGTCCACAAAAAAATTCGCAAACTTCATCCTATTCCATTCCTTTAAAATCCCTTTGGGGAACTGTAATTTCTTAAAGAACTTGAGTGCCTTCGAACAATAAACCATTGAGGCATCCTCTCACTAGGATTTGATCAAATCTTTCAAACAATGCTCCCTTGACCACATTTTCTCAAATTTAAAAGGACATCTAATTGGGACACTATCTAGACATACCAGAAGTTCCACTAGAAAATGATCCGATGTAGCAATCAATTTGACCCCAGCTTCAAAGATTAACAGTCTGGAAGCCCAATTTCCACCCAGAAAGAATCTGTCTAATTTCTCAGCAATATGATCATCCCCAAATCTACGATTGGACCAGGTGAAGGTTCCTTTATTAGTTCTTACATCTCTCAAGCCATTCTTAGATACAAAGTTTTGGAAACCTACTTGTGAAGCAGTAACACCCACATTTCCTCCTTTCTTATCTGTCATGTCTAGAATTGCGTTAAAATCTCCCCCAAGAATCGCCAATTCCTGTGACAAATTAGTCAGAATCAACGATAATTGTTTCCATATCTCCAATTGCAGATTAGCTTTCACTAGGCCATACACATTGATGAGGAAGAAGTCGCAATTGAGATTGCAAGAATGGATTTTGCACAGCTGCCAAGCTTGAGTTTTGATGAGTTCCTTCACCTTAACAAGAACAGGGTTCCATAATATACCAAGTCCACCGGAAGAACCAACAACACTCGAAAAAACCCCTATCCATGACTGCCATGCTCTCATCAACCCCTTTGCCTCCTCCAAGCTCATTTTTGTCTCTTGTAAACATACTAGATCCGGTTTCATCTATTCAAGATCATGCTTGATCAGACATCGTTTGTCAAGGGCATTGTAGTCCCTGACATTCCAACTTATGAGTTTCATTTTTCTTCAGGAAGGGGGCCTCCCTTCCCTATTGTAAGTTTGCACTGTCCCTTGGCAATTCCTGCCATAGCAATCCGGATCCTGCTTGGTTTCCTACCTCTGGACTTCTTTTCCCTTGGGGAGGCTTTCACAAGCTGAGAATCAGTTTGGTTGATGGTACGACTCTCAATAATATCTTCTTCATCAAAGGCTCCCCAATCATCCTCCTCATCATCCTAAATTGTATCTTCCGCCTCCTCTTCACAAACAATCCTTTCTCCATTATTCATGTTAGCGCATTGAGTCTGTTCCAGTTGGATATCTTCTTCTGCACTTGGATCCTTCTAGGATCTTGCCACTCCCGCATCCAATGTCTTCATAGCCGCTTCGACTTTATTTAAGGCCTCTTCCACTAGGTTAGCAGCTTCAATTTGGCTTGCTATTCTATTTGCATCACTCGATACCGCCATATGTTCATTCCCTATTTTGGCTCCATTTTCCTTAGTATCTTGCACCATCGTGGAAGGGGAAGCCCCATCATCCAATAATCCAATATTTTTGTCTGCCTCTTCTCCTTCTCCTCATCCGCAAACTTCACCACTGTAACTTCCAATGAAGAATCTACTGACTTACCCTTAGGGCCAATCAGGCACACCTCCTCCGAATGTCCTTCCTTGTTACACACAACATCTTTCCAGTTGATCTTCTACCTCAATCTGCTGTACCCAACATCCCGTGTTTGTAGTTATTTCTAACCATGCATGCAGAGGGAAATGAGGTTTCCACCCAATACATATTCTTGCATACGTATTGAAATCTTTTTTCTCTAGAGCCTCATTTGACTTGATATAAAACCCTATCTTATTCCCAATCATTTGGAAGGTCTCTTCATTCCAATACTCCCTCAGAAGGTTATAAAGACGCAACCAAATGGGTACTTCTTCCATAGGGGCCTTGATAGGATTAAAGTTCGGCTCCCAATCCCTGATATACAGACCTCGCCTCCCATGAAAAACGACCCATTATTTAAGACCCAGTTCTTATCCTTACTATTCTTCGTGATAACTAAGAAGAAGCTGTTAGGCATTGCCTTTATATCCACTTTGAAAGGCCATTTCTCCTCACACCATTTCTTAACATGGCTAAAAGCCGGCCAATCCCCAATCCATTTCATGAAAAAACCCTTTTCTTAAGAATGCTACCGAATCATTCCAACTTTAGTTGTCCAGAAAGAAAGATAAGTTTTGAGCTTTCGACAGTTTAGGGTTTACCTTCTCAGAAGGCTCCGTTCTTGGGATCTTCTTCGGCCTCCATTCCTTATCACGGACCTTCTGCCAATCCGATTTCGCTCCTGACTGGCTGTTATTGTGATTGCTGAAGATTCCTTGGTGGTCGTTTCTGGATCTTCAGAAATCCTTGCTCCATCCACCGCTTTCCTTTCTACCTGTAAACGGTACAGGGGCTCTGTTCTGGTCCTCCTAAATCCATTTAGGTTTTGACCATGAGTGAAATCCTGGATTTGCATAGTACCTTGGTCGATCATTTGGTCTGAAATCTCTGAACTCTCTGGGTTGCAGACCTAGCCTCCTGCGCGTCGCCATCCAATACTATTATTATATATATTATAAAATTGTCTTTGTAGAGTTTCTTTGATTAATATACTCAATTTGGAAAAAAAACAAAACAAAAATCCACAAAATTCTACTCAATTTGACTTGGTTGGGAGGTAGGTCCTATTTTACTTCATTATTTACACAAGCTAAGTTATTTTCTTGTATCACGTTTCTCATTATTTCTCTAATTACAGTTCCTACAAGAAAAGAAATGGAGAGGTGGAATGAAGCTTTATTCTTGAAATTCTAGCTTCAAATTAGAAATGAGCAGGATAGTTTTTAAATCAGTTCAGTGATGTGATTCAAAATAAAATTGGTAGGAGTAGTATGCTCAAAATTTGTTGAAAGCATGTATGTTTTGGTCGTGAGCCATTTACAAATCCACAAGAAAGCGTAGTTTACTTGAAAAATGAATTTTATGGTCTACTGGAAATACATTGTTTTTATTTTAAAATGTTCCTTTTTTCTTTTCTTCAAATTAACCACATTTTACCTCACCATACCTAAAAATAATAGTGTGCTTCAGAAATTTTCCATCCTCAATATTCTCTCTGGAAAAAGGAAGCACTCAAAAAGACAGTTCTGAACTTTGTTTTTTTGTCCAAATTAACTCAATGAAGATGGAAATTATGAAACTTGTACTTGTTTCTGAAAAAAAGAACAATAATCAAGGGGAACAATGAAGAAGATCGAATGCCCGGCACATAATATGCACACCTATTTGTACTTGTTTTACTTTTAAATGAATCCTATCATAATTTTATCTTTTCTGGGAGCAGCCAAAGTTTGTCTTGTCTTGAATCCTACCACTGTTTATTTTATCCAACATTTGGTAATTCGCTACTATAGTACATAACTGAAATAGTAGAAGAAACTCTCGAAGCTAGCTCGAGTATATACTAGTTCTCAGCTAAGCTCTTACAGTCTAACTAAAGTTATTCTTTTGTTTTGCTCAATCTCTTGTTTTGCTTTTAATTTTTCTGTTCCCTTTAATACGAAGCTTCATACTCCCTGCTTGGTCAGGGAAGGTTGTGCCCGAGTGTTTCTTCTGGAATTCTTGAATCCGCTTTCTCTACAGTGATTCAAACTGTATTGTACAACTATCCAACCTATATAAAATTTCCCTAGAAAATTAGAGATCTGAATGTTGTTTTATCTTTTCTGGGAGCAGCCAAAGTTTGTTTTGTGCTTGGATCCTACCGTTGTTTATTTTTATCCAACATTTGCTAATTCGATAGTATAGTACATAACTGAAATAGTAGAAGAAATTCTCGAAACTAGCTCAAGTATATACTAGTTCTCAGTTATACTCTTACAGTCTAACTAAAATTATTCTTTTGTTTTTCTCAATCTCTTGTTTTGCTTTTAGTTTTTTTGTTCCCGTTAATGCCAAGGGCTTCATACTCCCTGCTTGGGAAAGGGAGGTTGTGCTTGAGTGTTTCTTCTGGAATTATTTAACTTGTTTAATCTACAATGATTCAAACTGTGTTGTACAACTATCCAACCTATATAAAATTTCTCTAGAAGATTAGGGATATGAATATTGTTTTATCTTTTGTTGGAGCAGCCAAAGTTTGTATAACTGAAATAGTAGAAGAAATTCTCGAAACTAGCTCAAGTATATACTAGTTCTCAGTTAAGCTCTTGCAGTCTAACTAAAATTATTCTTTTGTTTTTCTCAATCTCTTGTTTTGCTTTTAGTTTTTTTGTTCCCGTTAATACCAAGGGCTTCATACTCCCTGCTTGGGAAAGGGAGGTTGTGCTTGAGTGTTTCTTCTGGAATTATTTAACCTGTTTAATCGACAGTGATTCAAACTGTGTTGTACAACTATCCAACCTATATAAAATTTCCCTAGAATATTAGGGATATGAATGTTGTTTTATCTTTTGTTGGAGCAGCCAAAGTTTGTATTTTATTGAATCCTACCATTTTTTATTTTTATCCAACATTTGCTAATTTGCTACTATCGTACTTAACTGAATTAGTAGAAGAAATTCTTGAAAGTAGCTCAATTATAAACTAGTTCTCAGCTAATCTCTTACAGTCTAACTAAAGTTATTATTTTGTTTTTCTCTATCTCTTGTTTTGCTTTTAGTTTTTCTGTTCCCTCTAATACCAAGCGCTTCATACACCCTGCTTGGTCAAGGAAGGTTGTGCTTGAGTGTTTTTTCTGGAATTCTTTAACCCATTTTCTCTACAGTGATTCAAACTGTGTTGTACAACTATCCAACCTATATAAAAGAAAATTAGGGATCGGAATGTTGTTTATTTGAATCACTAAACATTAGCCATTAGATTTATAAGCATCTACTCCGAGCAAGGAAGCAAAACACCATCCAAAGAGCAACAAATAAATATTTTGATGGTGTTTGTAGACAACAAAGAACACTAGAATCAAAGAACCTCATTTGAACCTATGAGTAAGTAAGAAGGCAAATATGCCTTGCAAAAATAGGTCTCTTTGGAAGGAAGAAACGTCTACTTCTCATAGGGCCAACCTGTCCATGTGAAGTTCAAATTTTAAAAGAATATATTGCTTATCCCAATATGACATGTCACTCAAATTGGGCCAGTCAAGCAGGATTTCATATTATAGCATCCCTCTTACATCTTGACTTGGAGGGTGCATATAGCATTTGGAAGATCTATTCACCTAACAATCTCACTTAGAAGCTGGCAAATTGAAGCAATCTTGATACTCTGCTCCTATAATATAGAGAGAAACCACCTATTTTATTTTTCAAGATCATGTAACTGGTCCAGCTCCCAAATGAAAAGTATATCCTGATGTAGATCTCCAAGTATTGATATCTTTTGCCCAGTCAGAATCTCCATGTTTCACTGACTTGCTATCACCGTTCCTCAAATATTTGAATCCTATAGAATTCCTCCCTTTGGCATATCTGGGAATATTCCTTGCTGCCTGCCGATGACTATCCTTAGGTTCTTGCATAAACATGGAAACTAAATTAATTGCATATGGAATATCAGGTCTGGCTTGACTTATGTACATTCAAGAGAAAGCTTCACAATCCATTGAGAGACTAAGGCAGGCTTGCAATCCAACATATTGAACTTTGTGAACAATTCCAAAGAATACTTAGTTTGGGACATAAAGATCCCATTCTCTTCCAGAGTCACCTGAATTCCAAGGAAATAATTTGTAATGGGTTCCTGATTCAATTCGTAGTTTATTTTTGATATAGAGTTTATAATTGTGTCCTGATTTCCTTTATTGCATAGCTAGTTTCATCATTGTCACTGAAGATTGTTTTGGGCAGATCCTTGTCCAGGGAAGATATCCGGGCACTTGTGGAACATGGATGTCCGAGTTTAGATAGAAAGGTGGTGAATTCAGGGAAGCGTTTGAGGTCATATGTGAACATAGAGGAAGGAGAAGTAAGTAAATTTTCAGAAGAATAGATGGTTTTATGTCCCTCTATTAGCCCTTGAACAATTCTTCTTCTCCATTACCTTTGTAAAACATATTTGTTTCCCCCATAGCATGATAGTATAACATATTTGAGTTTTAATTTTCAAAGGTGTGCAGCAAATGCAATTTAAGGGGTTCCTGTGACAGAGCATACATAAATGCCCCTAAAGAGGAATGTGAACGCACAGTAGATTTGATGAGGATTCTACTGACTTATGGCATTGATCCAGTAATGAGCTCAACTGAAACTAAATTACAAATGAAAAAAACTGTTAAAGCATCTATACGTAACCTGCTGAAAGATGTGGTTGAGTTGGCTGCAACTCCACTTGATCCAAACCTACCACGGCCAATACCCAATCAGCCTGAACCAACGAAAAAACAGGCACCTCCACCACCAAAGCGGATAGGTCATGCTGATATTGAAATGAAGGAAGGGGATTGGCTTTGTCCAGGGTAAGTTCACCTTATACATGTTTATGTTTGTTAGTGTTTGAATTTGCCATTGGAGTTTTACAATGAATTTTGTTCAGATAAATAGAAAAGTATCCTAATGTATTTGGTATGCTTGACAGGTGCAATTTTGTAAACTTTGCTAGGAACATAATATGCCTACAGTGTAATGTGAAGCGCCCAGAAAGTAGCCTACATACAGGCGATTGGGAATGCCCTGAGTAAGTTCTATCATGCAGGGATGACACAATATCTTAAATTATTTTTCATTATGGCATATCGGTTGGGTAAATTAATTTTTCTCTCTTAACATATTCTCTATCTGTTTTTCATTATGCATAGCAATTGGCTTATTGTTGTAAGTTAAAAAGCTGAATTGACAAGAATGTATTTGAAATTCCCTTGCAGTTGCAGCTTCTTCAATTTTCAAAGAAATATGAAATGCCGCAAGTGTGATTGCGATTGTCCAAAGGATGACCACACAGAAATTGCAAAGCAGCTAAATCCAGGAGACTGGAAATGCCCAAAGTAGGTTCTTTCATTCAGGGGCAATATCAATATCTTAGATTATATTTCATGAGTTCATATTGCTTGGGAAATTTCATTTTTCTGTTTCTCTTGTTATCTTTTTTTTAAAATGGGATTTATTATGAATAGAACTTTATGTTAAGTTAGAAAGCTTCCTTTGATGAGGATCAAACTGAAAATCAATTTGCAGATGCAACTTCCTGAATTTTAGAAGAAATATGACATGCCTTGAGTGTGATTATAAGCATCCAAAGAACGATCAGACAGAAATTGCAAAGCTGTCAAATCAAGGGGACTGGAAATGCCCAAAGTAGGTTCTTTCATTCAGGGGCAATTTCTATATCTTAGATAGTATTTTATTAGGTCATATTACATGGAAAAAATTGTGTTTCCTTTTCTTTTATTAGCTCTTTCCAAATGAGATCCATCAGCCATTGAATTTGATATTTATGTCAGAAAGCTTCCTTTGATGAGAACAAACTGAACTTTGATTCACAGGTGCAACTTTTTCAATTTTAGAAGAAATATGACATGCCGTAGCTGTGATTTCAAGCATCCAGGAGATTATAATACAGAGATTGCAAAGCAGCTAAATCCAGGGGACTGGAAATGCCCAAGGTAAGTAATCTCTTGCAGGACGATGCTGGTATCTGAGTTTTATATTTTTACAAGGTTATATTGCTGCAAAAATATATATGTTCTTGTTCCTTTTAATAAATTTATATCATTTGGATTCCATGATGGATAGCAGTTGAATTATTTTTTAGGTTAAAGAGCTTCACCTGACAAGAAACAAACTTAAATTCATTTACAGGTGCAAATTCATGAATTTTGGAAGAAATTTGAGCTGCATTAGGTGTCATTTCAGGCATCAGAAGGATGAACATGAAGAATATGATTTTCATGCAAAAACTAATGATATGTTAAACAGCCCCAGGAGAAGTAAGAGTGCAGGCCTTAGTGGTGATGATTATAATTTTGATGACTTTCCTGTGCGTGGAGGTAAAAGTGAAGTTGCACGTGGTAGAATGTCAGGAGAACATGGAAATAAAAATTTCAGTCAGTTTAGTTCAGGAATCAACAGGTCATCATCAGTTGGGGTTAATTCAAAAGACTTTTCAGACTTAGATTTATTAGATGTTGATGAGGGTGACAGCGGTGATGACAGTGATGTTGATTATAAACAGAAGAGGGTAGACAGTGGAAGACCATCTTCTACAAGTGCTAGAAAGGGTGCTCGTGCTGGTAATAATTTTAATTTTGATGACTTTCCCATTCGTGGAGGTAGTGGAACTGCAGGCTCAAAAAAGTTAGAAAAGAATGGGAACAAAACTTTTAGTCAACAGAATTCCAGAGGGGATAAGTCTTCATCGTTTGGGGATGATCCAAATGACTTTTCTGACCTGGATTTACATGATGATGACGACGATGATGATGTTGGCTATAAATGGAAGGGGGCAGATGGTGGAAGGTCATCTGGGAGGGCATTTGATAGATATGGTCGACTGTCTACCAGTTTTAAAGGTAAAGGAAAGGATTTCAATTATGATGACACTGATGGTGAAGATGGCTTGTTTGATAGTGATCAGGAAAAGAGATTAGGGCCATCCGAGAGATCCTTATCCTCAAAGTCAAAATCAGTGAAAAAGAGTGTTGAAAATTTTCGGGATTTTGAGGAGGATGATGACGATGACCTTTGTGAATCTGAGGATGAACAACCTCATGTGTCAGGAGCAAACCAGAAAGGAGACAAAAGATCCTTTGGAAGGGTAATAGACAACAGAAAAGGAAGGCAGCCATCCACTACTTGAGAAATGAAGGGTTGATAATGATGGGCTTAGATGACCTTGACGATCTTGCTGACAGTGATGAGAGAGGTGAAAACTATAGAATGTACAAAGCAGGTAAAGTGGAAGCAAACAGAGACATGATTGGTGATAATATAATCAGATTATTTTAAGAATAACATTCTTGGATAAGATTTGAAAATTCTTTTAAGCTAGTCACAAAATTAGTAATATTAGAAGCAATTAGATGGGTATCTGTCTCAGGTCTGTCTTCTGAAAATCAGAACTGTTCCATTCCAAGTTTGTTATTTTCATAGAATTAATTTCCAGCTTTGTAAAGTATCCTTCAATCACAAAAATGCCTTAAGAACATTTTGCCCACCAATGGATGTGCATCCCAGTAGGAACTAGCTACTACAGTTTTTGCAGGCATGTGTGGTCACCAATGTTGTGCCACTCTTGATATCCTGAACATGTTGGAGGCATTATATTAGTACTGTTAATAGAGATATTTCTAAGCGGAGTGCATATTGCTTCAAGGGTCCATTATTTTGTAATTCAATGTTGCAAACTAAAAAGCTCCAGGCCACCTAAATTTATGGCTTCATTGACATAAAACTTAGGAAGAAAATGAATAGCTAGTGATTCCAACATAATGGCACTCACTTCTGTATTGTGTGTTTGGCAATTGAAGGAGTAAATTGCAAGTGGGTCTCACAATTACACGTATTAACTTAATGAAAAGCTGGATGCATAGATAAGAAACTCTCTACTTTTAAAGGGCTTTATATTTAGGAAGAAAATGAATATCAGGATGTGTAGTTTAAAACTTTAAACATCTTTTTGCCCTTTCATTCCAACAAGACAATTCATAACTCAAAAGTGACGTATAAAGGATTGAGCTGTAGATGGTGGCAAGTATATGTAGTAGCAGCTTGTTTGACGATGGGAGTAATTTAAGATAATAAACTTTTCCTTTTTTGCGAAGAACTTAAAACAATAATCATATCATAACTTTGGTCAAGTTAATATAATGAAAAAAGCAAAAATGGATATTGGCAAATATTAAACCATAAGTTTATCTGATCAGACTTTCTCATGCATTGCCTTGAACACGAAAAGCAATTTATAACAAAATATTGACTTATGTTAGAGCTCAAATAAATCATGACAACGGAACCAATCCTTTTTCCCTTGAACTTTTAATTCAGAAAAAAATCTGTTCATCCTTGCTCTATGACAGCTGTAAGAAATATCCTTGAGACTTTTAAAGCATTGAGAGTAAACTCTTTAATGAATTTAGAGGTAAACCAATCTTTAATAAATGATCACAGTAAAGGATTTAAGGCTCAAAATTATTTTGTCAAATATCTGATGTGGTCACACTGCACAGTGCCACAATACATGTAACTATAATTGGTGAGAATCAAACTTGATGGAGGAAGATGAAACATTCTTTTTCTCTAAACCATTCAGATTTTATCATCCAAGGGGTGTACCTCTGGGTGTTGCTCCTAACCCAATATTGTTATGTTCATTTGGTGAATCTGGTTGATTTTCATTGATTTGTGTCTTAATTCTCAAACATAAGTGTAAATTCTCGGAGCTGCTTAAAAAGCTTGCACCCTAATCACATTGAGCAAGGTATGGATGCGCTTAGTCATGATGTATAGCAAGTTATTTACCATTCATATGCCATGTTTCCATATTATGCATCCTCGCTTGTTCACTTATTGTTTTTTATAAATAAAATAGAAGATACCAAGTATGAGGTAACATATGACATTTGTTCCTGTTGCTCCTTCTGTGGCCTCATCTCCTGAGATGCCCACTTTTGCTTCTCTTATTTTGCAACCACGATCCCCTGCTGCTGGATTTGCTTTTGCCACCCGTTGTTTCGTCACAACCTGCTGTTGCTCTACAACAGCCTCCTGCTGTTCAGTTGCAGCACTATGTTGACACCACTGTTTGTAACCCTGTGGGGTTCCTTTCGATTGATCCTGCTGCTCTACAGCAGCCTCCTGCTGTTATGTTGCAGCACTATGTTGACACCACTGTTTGTAAACCTGCGGGGTTCCTTTCGATTGATCTTGCTGCTCTACAACGACCTCCTGCTGTTCTGTTGCAGCACTATGTTGACACCACTGTTTGTAATCCTGCGGGGGTCCTTTCGATTGATCCTGCTGTTCTGTTGCAGCACTATGTTGACACCACTGTTTGTAACCCTACGGGGTTCCTTTCAATTGATTTCTCTTTTGGTGGACCTATTGACAACATCACCTGGATTGTGGTTGCTCGCAGGCGGAACGGGAAGTCTTCTCCCCTGCCCCAAACCCCCCCTCGTTGGGGTTTGGGTGGCTCCCCCCCCCGCCCCCTTGAGTGGGGGTCTTTTTTGTTCTTCGGTTGGATATGATTCCTTGCCTGCCTGATTGTGTTTGTTTCTAATTGCCTTTGGGCTGTTGTTCTTTTGCCAACATCACCTCTCTTGATGTTGCTTGTTGTCTGTTGATAGTTTTTGACTATGTTAAGGGTCAACGCCCTAGTTAATGTTGCTTTACTAATAAAAAACATATGACATTTGTTGTCTATTGATAATATTGAGAAACAATTTCACATTTTAATAATAATTCACATTATAAAAAGCGGTCAAATCAAGTTACAAAGTCAATAAAGTAAACTTGCATTTGTGCATACAATATTAATTAGTCAAGCATTTGTGCATAATAACCTGTTAAATAAATATCTTCACTATAATGCATTTAAATATTTAAAAATAATATAAATTTAAGAGTTACCGGTTTATTCAAAAAATATGTATGGTAATCCATTTTATTTGTCTTATTATCTATAACATGTGTAAAATTTTGTTGGTCATAGTAGAAAGTAAACATTTATGGTTGTCTTTGAGTAAGACAATCAATTGATAAAGAAATGCAAAAGAAATTGACTAAGATATATAATCATATTTATAATATCGTAAGATTTTTTACACAAGAAAGTAGCAACCACCTTTGGGAGTGCTTGTATTACGCGATGTTTAAATCACAAACACTATGGCATGAGGTCTTATTAGACATAACATGTGTAGGTTTTGTTGCTAATTATAGAAAGTAAACATTTATAATTGTCCTTGAATAAGACAATCTTTTATAAGAAAATATAAAATAAATTGATTAGATATATACTCACATTTATAATATTCTAGGATTTTCCATACAAGCAACTAGCAACCATCTTTGTGAGCACCTCACATTATGCAATGTTGAAGTCACAAACACCATGTCATGAGTATAGATTATAACCTTGTATCCTAGCATTGAGAGTTTCTGAAGATAGTATATCTTACTTGAACCACCAATTTGAACAAGTTTAAAATACTACTAATGAAGCTACTCTTGGATATAGACTCATCCCTTTTTCATCCTTCTTTAACATTTCAATAAGCATGTTTAATTTTAAAGCTTATTGATTTAAGACAAGATTTACTAAATAATTTTAAAAAATATCTACACACTTTATGTTCTAACTTAACATTGATACATAAAGGACATAGCTAATGCCTATTCTTTCACTAAACTTATCCCATGTTACAGCCAAATGCCCAAAACATTTTATGTGAATACACAAATAACTCCATTTTACATTGTCACCCACTCATAGTTATCTTTGAAACATCCAATAATGTTGCTGCCACCTCTACTTTGATTGCATCATGTCAGTAAGTATGCTACACATTTCATTTGTATTAAAATACTACCAGCCCCAACGTGGCAAAGGAGTTGCTCCAAAACATTATATTAATATTGATGCATCTGTTTTATTTACTAGGCTAACCTATAATGAATCGATTACAATTTTGAAAACCGTCGTAGGCTTTTGGAGCCAACGACAAGTGAGAGGGAAGGGGAGAAAAGGACTCGGAAATGCAAAGGATCCAAATGGTATGTATTTAATTTTAATTTCTTGTTATGTCATTTACTAAAATTTCATGTGCCCTCTTCCCTCCAATGTGGAAAAAATAGACTTTTATTTACTTGCCTATAGATTAAAGAGTATGTTGGTAGCTTTTCCTCCATTCTCATGAAGTTATTTAAAAAGTATTTAATTATCTATATAATTAGAAAAATTATAAGTTATTAAATGAGTTCATTCATTGCATATAAATTAAGATTTATTCGTTTATAACTCTGGTACATAGTATGGCTAAAGGTTTCTTTGTAGCTAAATTTGAGAATGCCAAGGATAGAAGGAAAAATCTTGTGTGAGTTTTTTCTATGAGAAAGATAAAATGTCGCTTTTGGCCAAACCCTAACACTTCGATTTTAACCCCCTTTCTGAAAAGTTCAACAAAATTCCGGTTTGGGTTGGACTTCCTTATCTTCCTATCCATTTGTGGGCTGACTCTTTCTTTGAGATTGGTGATGCTATTGGGAGTTTCATTATGGTCGATAATGAATCCTTTGAGCTTTATCACACTACTTTTGCTCACATTCTGGTGGAGCTAGATGTGTCTAAGGGACTACTAGCTGAGATTGTCGTTAACTCCTCTTTTGGCAGCTGGTTCCAAACATTGGATTACGAAGGTATTACGTTCAGGTGTCACAAATGCTTCAAAACCGGCCATGCGGCTAGGAATTGTGGGCTTGAGAAGAAAAATATTGCGGCTTCATGGTGGTCGGGGGCCTCTTACCTGCATTATGCGGTTAAGAAATTTTTGGACTCTTCTATTGAGTTGTTGGATGCTGGGGTTTTGATGGCTGGTTCGGACTCTGTTATGGCAAATTCTTCGAATGCCAGTAAGGTTGGCTTGGTGATTAAAAATGCTGGGATACATGTTGCTGCTGTCTCTTCTGTTGAAAATGGTTTGTTGTCTCTTACCCCGCCGACTGCTCCATCGTGTGCTGTCACTTCTTCTGCCCCATCTGCTGAAGGGGGTCCTGTACATGCGACGGTTGTTGCTCCCACTACTATTGCTTATTTTTCCACTCCGGATATATCGATGCTGGGCTCTTTGGATTGGTCTACTGCAGGAGCTAAAGTTGAAGAGGGTTGGATAACTATAAAAGGGAAGCATTCAAAGATGTTTAAGCCTTCTTTTGATATGACTCTTCGTTCCCACAAGGCCAGTTGTAAATCTTGAGGGCCCTTGTAGTGGGTTGTTTGGGCTGGTTTTTCTGGCCCTGTCCTAGGATGGATTGTTTGCTGTCTTTCGGGGCAGACTCTATTTTTTGGTTGTGGCTCTCTCCTCTTGGTTGAGTAGTCAAGTTCTATCCCTAGTTTGATATGTAAAGGGTTTCGGATCCCTTCAAAACCTGTTTTTCACTTAATCAAAAACTCTGGTACATAGTAGACCATCTAGTGATGTGACAAGAAAAATAAAACAATAAATATGTTTAAGATTTCATGTTTTATTTATTTATTTTATAAATTTTGGTGTTTGAAATATTTTAGTTGTGTATTTTGGTATTTTAAATATTTTAAATGTTCAAATATATAATAACCAAACTTACGCACCTTAAAGAAAGAATAAAATAAATTCATTTTTTATAAAATCTACCTACATAAAATAAAATTAAGAAATTAAAAATTTCTACCCCATTTCACCTTTCACTATTGGTAGAATCATCCCTACAATCGCTAGATTGTGTGGACATTCAAGAAATTGCATTCAATCATTTTTCTTTTCCAAAAAAGATTGTCGTGTGTTAAATTGATTATTAAGACATTTAACAAAAAAATTGTCACAATCCCAATTCTCACTTGAGAGACCCAAAATTTAGACTAGAGGTAGATGAAAAATTACTAAAACAAACTTAATCACTATAATTCTAAAATTCAAACCCTAAGCCCAAGTTATTTGCAAAAACTGGGCTTGGTCAACATGACATTCTAGGGTCAAAATAGAAAGTTGGGTGTCTAAGATATAATGGCATGACGTTGACACTAATAAAGTATTATGAATGAGAAGAACAACATAATCTATGCATCAATTAATTTATCGATTTTGTGTTAGATATCACACAAATTTTTTTATTCAAGCCAACAATGTTGGTTGATTCACCCCAAGACCCTATTGTGAGAATTTGCCAAGATCTAGAGTCCAATTGATAACACAAACAAGAGAGAACAAAATATGTGATTAGAATGAACTGTATTTGTCTCAATGATGCAAAATACTCAACTAACTGAGTTGATTTAAATTGAATTATTGTTTGGATACATGCAATGTAAATGAGTCTGCTTATAAAGGCAAGGCCATATGGATATGTGAGCACATAATCATGACATGTGGCTCAATGAGAAACAAGGGTAGGTAGGAGAAATAATAAAATAAGAGAGAAGAGAAGAGAGACCATGAAGCCCCCCCCCCCCCCCCCCCCCGCTCTCAATGTAGAATCTCCTGCAAAGATGGTCCCATGAAGTTGACCAAAATACCTCCCCATTAGGAAGAAATAGAGCCAATGTTGCACCAAGAATGTCAAAGTGTGACAAAACCAGATACCTGTCGATGAAAAATGACCGATGAATCACTCTCTGCAACATAATAAAGATCAAGCATGGAGATAGACGTATGAGCACCAATGATAGATGTACTCAATCCAAATACCTTCTCAACTAGAGAATAAAAGTCTCACATGAATATTCATAATCTAAGTACAGAAGGATTACATCAAATAGGTCAACAATGACAAAGTACAAGGTGTGGTACTTTATAATAGTGTGTTACAACATAGCTCATGCAAGAGAATACATCATAATATAGTGCAAATCTGGAAACATGAAGATGATGCCACCAAAAAGATGCCTTGTAGAAGACTGCAGATGAAGATGCCTCCGATTGGGATGATGCCAAGAGATATAAAGGAGCAAATTGATCCCCCCCCACTTGGCTGCCGGTTGGAAGTGTTGTAAGATAGGTATGAGGTGTGCAAGAAAAAAAAATTGTTCCCAATTTTTTTATTACAATGATTTTTTTTAAAACTTAAAAAATTATTATTTAAAAAGCTTAAGTTCAAATATTTTAAAAACATTAAGAGTTTTATTTATTTAATTTTTTTTCAAAAAAAGTTTAAAAAAAAATGATTTTAAGAATTTATTTAAAATCTTTAAAAAAACTCCGCGGGCCCCATATGTGGCCTGTGGCTACCGCAGGTACCCCTGCGGGCCAGGTGGCCTACGACTACCATAGGTACATCTGCAGTACCTGCAGCCTGTATTTGTGGGGACGCAGGGCCTGCGGTACCCGCAGGTTTGTACCTTTGGGGCCGCAGGTATAGTCCCAACGAAAAGGCCCAAAAAGACAAATTTCTAAATAAAACAAAGATTTAAAAAACACCCCCCCTACACTATATGAATTAAATTTGGATTTCAATATATATATTTTAAACGGTTTTAATTTTTTGAAAGAGTTTAAAAAACGGAAAATAAAATATTTAAAAATCAGCCCTGCAACAATGTTCGTACGACAATTGGGAGGGAGAATTTTTTCAACTCGAGGTGACGAGCTCCGATTTGGACAAATGGACAGGTGATCTTGGGGTTTTTGGGAGTTCTGAGCCTGATGGTGATGACAGGATTTTCCAAAAATGCTCCAAAATTGCATATCGCTCCTAAGACAAGTCACCACCCTCCACCTTTAAACGACTCTAGATTTGGCCTCAGATGTATTTGGATGAAACAAAAAGAAATTATGACTTTCTCAAACCTCCTCAATCCAATGGTGACCATAGATTTGACCGAATAATCTCCAATAATAACCCGCAATAGAAAGCTCTAAAATACAAAACCCCAAATAGCATAAAATTTCTGTCAATTAGCAAACCAATGGTACTCTAATGGCTCTGATACCATGTGAGAATTTTCCAAGATTTAGAGTCCAATAGATAGCACAAACAAGAGAGAAAAAAATATGTGACAAGAATAAATTGTATTCCTCTCAATGATGCAAAATACCCAACCAACTGAGTTGATTAAAATTGAATTATTGTTTGGATACAATGTAAATGAGCTTGCTTATAAAGGCAAGGCCATATGGATATGTGAGCACACAATCATGCCATGCATCTCAATGATAAACAAGGGTAGGTGAGGGTAGGTAGGAGAAATAATAAAATATCCACAAGAGGTGGATCACCCACAGAAGGTGGAATGTAACAAAATAAGGCCACAAAAGGTGGGAATTCTCCTACATACATCATCCCTATGTGCACACTTCCCTAAGTGTCTCATATACAAACTACTATGAAATGCATTACCCTAAGTCAACTTAAATAAAGTGTAATTATGAGACATAATTTACACCAACACCTATAATCTACATTAGGGTTCTAATAAGCTATATATCACAATTGGTGTTAGCAGACAACACTCTTATAAATATGTTTTTCACTAATAAATTTCAAAATGAAAAAAATGTCAAAGTAATCATTCCATTACTAATGATTTTCTATTATACTATACACATTCATTGTGGACTATTTAAGATGTAAAATAGTTAAATGCCAAACACAATTCATGAGGAGCTAGAAGTTCAAGAGACATAGTTAATTTCAATGCACTCATTTATGTCAAAAAGACCCCCAATAGTGCATGGAGCTATGCAAACTCTGAAAAGGTATATATGGCAAGATCTCACACACATGTAATTTTAAAAGATGTATCTTATAAAAGTTTAGACATCCTATAAAAGTTTAGACATCGCTTTTATCAAACCCAATACATTACATAAGAGACAATATTGGTGATCGTCCCCATCACACATGATTCCATGTGTTTAAATACGCTCAAACCTCCACCTAAGAATAACTAGGAACTCATAAGCCATAGACATTTGTAAAGCATTTATGTATTCGCACAAGAAGTCATTAAGAATTATGAACAACATTGAAAATCTTACATTAATTTATAAGTAGATAACCATGAGGTCTCAACAAGAAATGTTATACTAAATCACAATAACATGCAATAGTGGACTTCCATAATTCAAAATCATATTTCATGTTTTTAAAATATAAGCACATTATGATACTACAATGTGACAAAGAAAACAAAAACCTTACAACTAGGACTCTCCTCTACGAGCTATACAAAACTAATGTTATTAAAGTCATGAACAAATTGACAAGCTTGTGTCAATTATCAAATGCTCAAGATTATACAATTACAAAATTTTTTTTATAACCAATAGAATGCTTTATTTTTAAACCAAAAAAAGAAACCACATAATACATTTGACGCTAACTTCATTACATATATCCATGGTCATATTAGTGTACTTTGATTGTTAGAACTCTATAGGCAACCAAATGTCAATTATTACATTGTCAAGAATCAAACAAAACCCTAGAATAATGAAAGGGGACTATAAAGTCTCCCTTTTATAATTTCCATAAAGTAACCTTCAATATTTTACAAGGTAAAAACCCCAATAGGTTGAGGGAGACTTGATGCCAAGTGCATTCCTTTGTAGGATGTAGGAGGCAGGACTGAGGCATATATAGGAGGAATAGAAAGTGTAGGAAGAATTCCAGGTCCATTGTGAGGAGGAATATCCATGGGTGTAGGGTCTCTAGGTTTACTCAAGGCCATGGTCATCTCATTTTACCACTTTTGATAAGATAAGAAAATGATGTCATTTCAAGGCTTATGAGGCTCGAGTTGTTTAGGCCAAAGTAATCAAGAGTGAAATTTCCATGCTTCATAGTGGGTTGGTAAAGGCTATGATTAATTGTTATAATAGTGTCATTATGAAGGAATTTTAAACATTTATAAATCGTACAAGGGATAGCTTTCATGGAAGAGAGCCAAGGATCTCCCAACTTCACACAAAATTAATTTGATGTAGGAATAATAGCAAAGGTAACATCTAAGCACTTAGTACTTGTTGATGTGCTTTTCATGCACATGCGAACACAAAATAAAATACCCAAAAATATCTTATCCTCTCTTGAACAAAATTACTTAAATGTTGAATATTAGCTTAAGGATCACTTAAGACAACTCCAAGGTTCTTCCATGTTGAGTCACGACGTGTGGATAAGCTCATTGGTTTGATGTGATTATACCGGAATAAAAAAGGGACTTATGTTGAATTGTTGAATGCTTGAATCGCTAGAACTTAGATCCTAACTACTTGCTTGGAGAATAAAAAAAGAGCAAAAGGCATGGGGCTTAGGGAGTCTATTCCAATCCTAAGAATGCAAGAAATGATGAATGATTAGGTGAAACTCAATTAAGCTTTGCTTCGCCATCAACGAACAACTCTACAAGGCTTAGAGCAATCTTCTAAGGAAATTAGACGATTTTCAAGTTATTACCAAGCATAGACACCATTAATTGAATGCATATCAATGATTGGAAAACAATTGAACTTAAGCTCACTCAAATATTTCAGTTGACCACACAAGGCGAATTTGCAATCAACAAACTGCTAGTGGTATGGATTAGTTATTCACCATGAATCATGCACAACACTCTATCATTCATCTAAACAACATGAAAATGAATTGAGAAGTAAAGACAAATCAAATCACCAAAACTTCAATGAAATCAATTGTCCTTTACAACAAAATTTTGGCAACAATCTTTGCCTTCTCCTAATTTAACCTCTATTCTAATTGCCAACTAGCTATTATCTATTGATCAACTACTAACTATTTCTAAACCATTCGCTATTAACCCTTACAAATGAGAAAACTGAGCCTTATATAGATAGCTCTTTACAATGAATGACTCAGATCATTTCTAGATCAACGACTGAGATTTTACAATAAAACCCTAACTTGAGTTTGTTACAATGAATTGGACACGTCCATTTTGATTCCTAACCAATGAGAATTGAGGCTAGGTATATAAAATAGTATTTGATGAGGCGCAATGTGTCACTTGCTCCACCATGAGATGAATCGGATAACTTGATTGGCTTGAATGTGAATAGGATGCCACATCAACCTCTTCTAAAACTATCTCCATTCCTCAATCATGTTTATTCTTCTTCAAGCTGACTTGGAAATTTTCTTCCTTGTGATGCATTCACAGTCTCAACCTTTGAACCTTGAAGTATATCCTTCCTTAACCTTCTTTGATCTTGAAATTCCTTGCCTTGGACTTAGCATGTTGTTGTCTTGAAAAGTAGACTTTGATCCTTTGGAAACCTTGTTACGTGTATCTTCTTCATGCATCATTGAGGTATCTTCTATCATGTTGATGACCATGATGTTACAATGTAAAGCATGTACATCCCTTGGAATGTTGAGCTGGACTTCATTCTGTGTATCTCCTTGTTGACTTAGCTCAAATGTGTTGATGTTGTGGCATTCTTTAACTTTCAACCTTCTTTTATGATGACACTTCGGCTTCTCCAAGTTGTCTTGTGTATCTTCCCCTGACATGTTCATGCAAGAATCTTGAAGTTAGAAGATTCAAAGTGTGTTTAGAAGCCAAACTATAATACAGTTAAGACGCTTTCAGATTTGTAAACCCAAAACTTAGATTCACTTATGTTAAGTTCTGAAATTAATTATAATAATGCATTCAATTTATATTTCAGAACCCGAATGTTGTGAACTTTAAATCTGATTGATACTTAAAATTTCCGAGTCTTGTCTTCTTCTTTATTGAGTTATGAAATTAGATTTCTGAGCAAAGAGATGACAGAATTTTTTATCCACACTCAGAAATCACAATCAAACTCTCAAGGCTTTGGTATTTGACCAGCCTTTCAACTTCTTTTTGTGCAAGTTGATGTTCAGAATTCTCTTCTTCAAGTAGATTCGCACCACTTGGAATTTCCAGGTTGAAGTGCATGACCATCGAACTCTTTTACCTTCAATAATGTCGCTATCTTCAATCTTCAGCTGTTTTGATCGTATTTTTGAATTCCTTTGAAGGGCCGACTTAGCATATAGTCTTTCAAAATCGCCTTCATTCTTCGAAGTTGAAGTTCGTTTTTTTTTCAACTTCTACCGATCCAAGTTGAAATTCACTTTATCACATGCTTACAAGTTCGATCTTGACTCAATAATTCTCAACCTTATCGTTCTAGCTTGGAAGTCTTACGCGTTGGAAGATGTTATTTTTTATTCCTTCAATTCGTCTTTCATTGCTTTTACCGAACTTGCATCTTTACAAGTTTAATTTTAATTACATGATTTTAACTCGAAAAACTCACATCAACATCTCATCTTTCACTTTCTTCTCTTTTTGATACTCTTTAACTTACACGCTTGACTTTCTTCTCTTTTTGATACTCTTTAACTTACACGCTTGATTGGAGGTTTGATTTTCATTTTAACTTTCACCTTTGCAGGTTAGATTTTGGTCTTATTAATCTCAACTCCCATCCTTAGAGTTTTGATTTTCATTTTAATGATTTTAACTTCCAACTTCCATCTTTAGAGGTTCGATTTTGATGTTTAATTATTTTTTAAACTTTCTTCATTGTAACTTAGAGGAGTGAATTTCATACTCATCTTTAGAAGTTCGATTTTGATGTTCAAATATTCTTAACCTCAGGCTTGGAAATTCGATTTTTGTTTACTGATTCAACCCTCATCGTTGTAACTTTGAATTCATATGCATTGGGAGAGGTTATTTTGCTTCTTGATATTGGCAAACTTTTCTATTCATTCCTCTTTCAACGAACATCATTTCTTTTTTTACTTACATTTCTCCAACCTCTATCCATCCAAGTTGGGATTCACTTCATTTACCCTTTAAGTGTATGCTTTCTCTTTTGATCTTGCTTTTGGCAATTCTCTATCACTCATTTTTAGAAGTTTGAGCATTTCAAATTTCACCCTTGAAGGTTCTAATTTTACCTTGTTCTTGCTCAGCGAATTCATCTTACTCTTTCAACTTCAGCGATCTTCCTTTATTCGTACTTTCATTTTTAGCAATTTTGCCAATCTTACATGTCTAGAGGTTCGCTTTTTGAGACTTTAGATTTTGAACCTCCATCTTTGAGACTTGAGAGTGTCATGTTCTCATCTTTGTGAAAAGATTGATTTTATTTATTTCCCAACTGTTTAGGTTCAAATCTCTATCAGATTCGCCTTAGTTGTTTGACTCATCTCTTTGGAGGTTCGAGTTTTGCCATTACTGATTTCATCCTTCAGCTATGTATGTTGGAGTCGGTTTCATCTCAGATGTTTAGAAGTTCTAATTTCAACTTGTCTTCTCCAGCGAACTTGGGATCATGCACAACTACATCTTACCGAATAATTCACCAACTTTCATCTTTACAGCTTGAGGGTTTCATCTTTCTCCCTTCCTTCCAACGAGCTTCATCTCTTGCTCTGTTCAACCTTCATCTTTGTGACTTGAGGGTTATCAACTTTCATCTTGTAAGGAAGATCAATTTCCTATCTATTGTGGTTGATCTTGAATCCCTTGTGTTGAGGAGTCTCCATTCTTAGTTTGTCATCATCCTGTAATCCTTGCATCACACAAAAAAGAACATCCCGAATAAAAACTTGAGAGTGAAAACAAGATACAAGCAACCGAGACAAGAGAAATTTTAGTTCATAGCTTAATAACATTCATGACCATCGTTGTCTACCCAAAACCATTAACAACAAACTGCTTCATAAGCCCCTCCTTTTATTGAAACCTGGCGAAAATTCACATCTGTTGTTCTGTTATTGAATCTAATTTGATCTGAAATCTGGTATCCTTGTCTGAGAATCTACCATGATTTATTTGTATCTTTGTTGTAACCTGCTTCTCTGACTCACTTCTGAATGCATTTTCAAATTTTGGAAGGCTATATATAGAATGATTGAAATTTGAGCAGATCCATATAATATGGAGTAGAAAAACCAAATTGCCCTACTTCACATTCACCTCTACTGCTAGTACTTGCATCTATCTTGATTTGCATCGTACTGTGAAATAATTGTTTGGACCTTTCCTTTACTACAGTGACTGGAATTTGCAATCTGCTCTCTCTGTGATCTGATTTTGAATTTAAAGCCCAAATGGTTTTGTTTAAGTGACACATCGTTTACTCCAAAGGCCAACTTACTTATTCAATACTGCTACCTCTTGTTTTATATCTCATCGTGGATTTAAGGGGTTTGAGCATGTGTTATAATAGTGAGGTGGATCCTCCTCTATTTTAAAAAAAAATGCTTTAAAAATTCTCCTCTCGAAAATTTTAGTGGGGTCCATGCAATGTCAAAGGCAGTTACAATGCCTTAAAAACAAATTCAATTCCAAAGCTAGCAGTTAGTGGGCCCCAACAAAGAGACCTTAAGAAAAACCAATTTAATTCTCTATTTTAGAGTGTGTAGGGCTCAAAATGTGTAGCAAGGATGGATGAAGAAATGTGAGGTGTTGGAGAAAGGCCATAGGTGAAAGGGAAGTAGAGGATGTTGGGGAAAGGGAGACATAAGGGATAATGAGGATGAAAGGTATGCTAAGGGAGAGGGTAAGAGAAGTGGGATGTAGGGAGGGGTAGTGGAAGGGTAAAGGGGGTAGATTAAGATGGGTTGAGGGTTGGGTTAAGATGGTAGGTGAAGTAGAGGGGTAAGGGGTGTGAGATGGAGGGTAGAGGATGTAGGTAAAGGTAGAGGTATGTGGAAATGTAGGTAAGGTGAGGGTGAGGATAAAGGCATAGGTAGGTGAGGGTGAAGGTATAGGTAGGTGTAAATGTAGGTGAAGGGTATTGGATGAGTATGCTAGGATGTGAAGAGGGTTAGGTAGGTTATGTAGAGGTTGGAAGGAAAGAAGTGAATGAGATGGAAGGTAGGAAATATAAGGTAGGTTATGATTGGGTTTGGGCATCCACTAATAGTGCTAGGAGAAGTGGAAGTAATTATGCTTTGGTTGGGCAAAGGGAGTGTTGAACCCCGCTTCATCCTTAAGAAAGAGACTTGATCAACTCGTGAGCAATTACAAACAAAAGGTTAATAGAAAAGATGATAACAACCAACAACTAAGCTAAGGAAACCAACCAAGAAAGTGAAAAAGTGGGGGTCCCCATTTGCAATGTGGCGATGTGTGAATACATCACAACAATACCAACCTCAATGGGAAGGATGATAGAACCAATAGTAGGGCAAGAGAAACCATCTTATGCCTTAAACATAACATCAAATTTATCATATGTTACTTGATGCAATTGTTGAGTATAAATATGTTCTTTAGTAATCACATTCACCATATTCACTGGATCAATGAGCACCCCTTATGAGAGTTTGTATTTGATTTTCTTAGTGATTTATAATGGGATATCACTAGGATTAAAATGAATGCATGTGTATTTTGTAGGTGCACGTTTGTCAACAAGGTTCACAATATTATTAGAAGACAATGGATTGGTAAAGATTTGGAGGTTTTGATTAGGAGGAGCTACAGATTTATTCTCTTTGTCATTGACGACAACTATAGATATAGTATTGTTATCAATAAAGTATTGGATCTTATTTCTCAACTAGTAACATTTCTCAGTATCATGGTCATGTTGACTATGATATTGACAAAATGATCTAGGATCATGGTAAGCTAGCAATGGTTTATAATTTTCAATTGTCTTGATGGGAGGACGTTGCAACACATTAGTATTCATCAACCTCAACATTATACTATGCAAAGACTCAGAAAGAGGAATCAATTATTTTATAAAATATTTAAATAAAGAGGCCACACCTGATGTCGTGGCTTCCACTTGAGTGTTGATATTGTCATTTATTTTGATGAAACCTTTTTGGGGTTTGAACTTCATAAAAGATTGTTGATCACTCTCATTCTTATCAAATGGAGCCATTCAAGAGGATGATTCAAATTGACTCACTTGAAGTTGATATTTATAAAGCATTGCAAACAATTTCATAAAAGAAGTAAACTCAAAAAATATAAGATTACCTCTAATATCTTTTTGTAAATTAGCAATAAAAATTCATTGAACATGATGATTAGACATAGGATAAGAAATTTGTGAATGCAAATGTTTATAACTACCAATAAAATAGGTCACTTTTTCTTTAACTCCTTTTTTACAATGAATCATATCGGTCAAATACATAATCTTAGGACCAATGTTATTTTAAAATTGTTGAATGAAAGCATTAGCCAATTGTTGAAATGAAGTAATAGAATAGGGAGACAAATAACAATACCATTGCAAGGATTTATCTCTAAAGGTTCTATTAAACAATTTAGTCATGTCTTTCTCATGAGTAAAATCACTACACAAAATTTGAAATGTCCTTACATGAGTCAAGGGGTCACCTTTTCCATTGTACAACTCCAATTGAGGCACTTCCATATGCTTAGGAACCACATGGACAATGTCATCGAATAGTGGACTCACCAGATCAAATGTGGGAACATTGAACTTGAATTGAGTTATGGAAGCCAATTGGTGTTGTAACGATATAATAGCTCGAGTTAGGTTATTGATTGTTGCTTCAATGGATGGATAGAAATTGGACATTTTGGATTGTAATGGAGAAGCAACACTATTGTAAGTAGGTGGAGGTTGATAATAAGGAGGGGGAACATTATGGTATGTTTGAATAGGAGATTGTTGTGAAACAAATGGAAGACCCACAAAAGGAGGTATATAAGAATACTGATTAATCGGATTGCCCCCACAAATAACATGTGTAGGATTAACATTTTGCATGGAAGCAGTCGTGATAGAAGATGTAAATGTAGGCACACTAAGCAAGGATGTAGGCATAAGAATAGTATGGTTAACTTGGCTAGTGGAATTAGAATAACCAAGAGTTGTAACACAACTTTTGATTGGCATAATATTAGTATCAACAATATGAGCAAGGCCATAGAACAAATCCACACCTATCTTATCATTTTGCACCATTCTTTTTAACCCTTAAATCAAGGGGATTGCCTCACTATCTAGTTATTGTTGACCCATCTATTTTTTAAGATTCTAAAATTCATTATCAATCTTATCCAATTGGTCTATAGTAACCCTAGTTAGTGATTCATACACATCAAGAGAAGTATGAAGATAATGGGGATACGTGATGTCATTTGTTGGATTAGAGGAAGCACCGACATTCACATGGAATAAGTTATCCAACTGAGGCTCCATATCCTTAGAATTTAAACCTTGAGAGCCTTAAGTATACACCTTATTCTCACTGGAATATTGTATGTAGAGCTACGAGTAACAAAAAACATGCACAAAGGTGGGAAAATTGGATGCAAAGATTGGAAACTATGATTAAGCAATTCAACTCTTTGTAAAAATGATTTATTAAACAATAAATTAAACAAAGTGAATTATGATATTGGATATTAGATGCATCTAAATATAAACATATCATGTCATAACAATCAAATCTAAAAACACAACTGAAAAATTATGCAACACACAGGTCAATTTTAGAATAATAAATTAGGTTTTTTTATGAAATTAGTTACTAAATTTGTGTAATTCAATTGTAAATGTGATTTATGAGTGCATACATTAATGTTAAAGTGCATAGAAATAAGATCTAAAACAATAAATTAGAAACTATCATGAAAGACGTCAGGTCCACCAAAATGTAATGGTGTTAAAATTAGGGTTTTACAAGTTATGCTTTGTAAACTAGAAAATGACCTTTCACACGCATCACATTAAAACATGGATAAAAAAAATACATCCAACCTCAATTATATTAGTTAGAGGGTTTAATGTTGATTGAATCCTTATTCCTCTTTTGTTTGAGTTGAAAATGCAATTGAAACTGCATAGTTGAATCTAGGACATGTATTTGAGAAATTGAAGTAAGCTGACGAAAACATAATGTTATAGATTTCCAATAGAGCCACATACAAGGATTTGGACAAAAGAAGATATTTAGAATCCATACCCAAAAGTTCGGCCTAATTTTCTGAGACCAAGTAGTAGAAATTTGCCCCAGTCCTTCGAATTTTACTCCATCAAAATATGAACCTGTTTGTCGTCATCAACTCTATCATAGTCTCTAATTACAACTCCTGAGTCGATTCCCTGTACACAAAAAGAGAGAAGAAAGTGTTGTGGATAGGGGTTTTCCTTGGGTCAAACCTTGGTTTAGGAATTAACCTTGAAATCGAGATGATAATTGAATTGGAAATTGCAACAAGATGCTTTCCTTTTGAGGGAAAGGCCAAATTTGAAATGAAATGCTTGTAATTGAAATGCATACCTTGATGAAGCTTTCTTGGATCATCTTAAACATTCATTATCATGCATCTACCATCACTGTAGAAGATTCTTCATTGAGGAGGGGTAGCATGATCTCTCTCCTTCTCTCTTACGGGAAGAATTTTTTTACTCGCATGGAGTTTTGTTCACTTTTCATACATTAGAGGGCTTATTTTTCCTTATTTAGTGGGTATTTTTTTCTCACAGGATTTTCTTTGTTGGCATGTTTGGCATAACTAATACAGATAGAGAATGATGATTGAACTGGTACAAGACTGTTTGAGATGACATTGTGATGTAGAGATTGAGATTGCATGATGGATGACTTTGATCAGTTATTTGTGTTGTCATTGATGGAAAGTAATGTTTATTCATGTCTACTGATGTTTACTTATGTTGTATTGTGTCATCTAAATCTTTTGGTGTACCAGAGAGAATCTTACCGCTAAAGAATCAAGAAACTGAGAATTAGGACCTTAACCGGTAAACGAGGAAATATTCTGATTGTATTTGGCGATTGGTGATGATTGAGGCTTTGTGGTTTTGAATGTAAGTTTCTATCATTGTAACATGCATTTGACTAGAACCACATCATGTTGTGACAACTAGAAGTTATGTTTATAATTTTTGCTGAGTTTTTGCGAGGGTTCAAGGACCGGTAAAGAATTCTCTTGACCGGTAATGATTTTTGGTTTGGCGGTGATCTACATCAAGTTCACATGTTGATGATAACACAACACAAACCACGTGATGTGTTTGAAAGATGTTTTGGCGCGTTTGAAGAGCAAATTTCTTGGGAATGTGCAAAGTGCTTAGAGGAATGAGCTAAGGGTTTGACTTTGTACCAGATGACTTGTTGTGATGATTTATGATCATTCAACAGCTGATATTGATTTGTAATTGATTGTAATGATTCATATGATGATTTTTAATGAGTTGTAAAGGTTATTTATGTCGATAAGCTTGATGTTTTGAAGTGTCGGTGATTTTGAGAAGTGTGAGAAGATCTACCAAAGTGATGCAAACTTAGAACTTAATTGGATCTGATCAAGCAAGCAGTTGAGTACTATACACAGATCGTTCACTATTGTTCTCTAACAATTACAACAGCTAAAATCCCTTAGCCGAGTAGGTCCTAATAGGCCTCACATTGTAAAATCCCCTAACAGGGTGATTCTAAATCCTCTTACGAGGTTGATCCTAACAGATCAAAGCTCCTAACAGGTTTGAGGTAAATCCCTTAACCAAGTGACTCCTAATAGGGTCTTCTCCTAACAGGGCATCATTGTAAGATTTTAACTGGGCTTGGCTCCTAACAGGGCGCATTTCGAAAGAGTGCAAAATATTTGTGGGTACCAATTCCCACCGTGGTTTTTCCCTATTTGGGTTTCCACGCGAAAATCATGGTGTTCATATGGTGAATGTTTTTGATGTGATGATTTTCTTTACTTTCAGTTTATGCATGGTTAATGAACACATAATATGCAACATTGATATATCAGTTTAGCAGAAGATTACCAGCAAATACTGGTACTGGTAAATGACTCTTAGTGTTGGTCTATATTTGATTTGGTGAAAGTTTTATGATTCTAAGTTTATGATTTCAAATTATTGTTAATACTAATTCACCCCCCTCTCAGTATTAATTGGATCCTCTAAGATTAACAATTGGTATCAAAGTGTTGGTCCTCTATGTGCAGAAAGCCTAATAGCTTGAGGAAAAGATTCTCTAAAAGATTATGAAGAAGGAGGGTCCTAAGTTTACCAAGGACAACTACCGGGTATGGAGTGATCAGATGAAGATCTACATTATAGGAATGTGTTCACAGTATTGGAACCATGTGATAACCAAGTATGTTTCTCCGACTACCAGTCCCTTGACACCAGATGAACTTAAAGAAAAACAAGAAAACATTCAGGCCCTCGAAGCTATTGTAAGTACTTTGTCTGACTCTGAGTATATTGATGTTCATGGATTAGAGATTGCAAAGGACGTATGAGAGAAATTAAATCTAATTTATGGAGGAGATGAACATATACAAAGGAAAATGGAAGAGAGCTCGAGAGGAAAATTTGATGATATGAAAATGGTTGACGATGAGAACATGGCTCAATATGGTCAAAGGATTAAGAAAGTTGTAGGTGGTATAAAGAGTGTCAGAGGTAAGATTGAAGATGATATTATTGTTAGTAAAATTCTTATAACTCTTTTACCGCAATATTCTATCAGAGTGTCTTCTATTCAATAAATGAGATCCATTTCAAAAGATAAAGTCACTATTGATTCTCTAATTGGAAAGCTAACTACATTTGAGCTAAATAGTTTTGATAATGGTGTTTCTAAACCTTCCGAATCTTCTTTTATGGCCTTTGTAACTGGTACATCTGCAAGGAAAGGAAAATATGTTTTTCATAATCATGATTGTAGGTCTAGTCATGGCGATAGGAGAGGTGATGGTGATGATGAAGATTGTCTGATGGAACTTGAGGCATTACTGGCTAAAAGATTCCCTAGAGGAACAAGTAAATATAAAGGTAAATTACCCTTGAAGTGTTTCTCTTGTAGTAAAATTGGACACATTGCTACTAACTGCCCTAACACTGATAAGAAAGAGAAGTTTAGGAGATTCAAAGGTAAAGGCAAGAAACATTGTTATGTTGCAGTAGATGAAGGTGTGACCGATGATGAATCTGAAGAAGATGAGAATGAGGAGTTAGTATTTGTTGCTGTGAAGGAGGATTTGACGGATGAGAAGGCTTTGGTGTCTCACATAGATAACAACGATGAATGGATAATAGATAGTGGTTTCTCACACCACATGACCGGTGACAAAAGTAAGTTCTTATCCCTTGAAGAGTTTGATGGAGGTGTTGTAAGATTTGGTAATAACTCTCCTTGCATGGTTAAAGGTAAAGGATCAATTTCATTAAATGGGAAGAGTAATGCAAATGATGTCTTTTGGGTTGAAGGGCTAAAACATAACCTCTTGAGTGTTAGACAACTTAATGACAAGGGATATCTACTTGAATTCAAAAATGGAGTGTGCAGGGTTCTTGGAAACAATGGAGAATTGATTGCTACTGGGAAGCAGACTATAGGTAGTTTATTTCATCTGAATACTAATGTAAATGATTGTTTGGTGGTGAAGATTGAAGATAGCTAGTTGTGGCACAAGAGATTTTGTCATGTCAATTTTGACAATTTGATTAAAGTTAGTAAGTCAAGTATTGTGAGAGGTTTGCCCCAGCTTATGAAACTAGACAATGTGTTATGCAAGGACTGTCTGATGGGTAAGATGACCTCTGTATCTTTTAAGAGTAAGTATTTATCTTCAAAGAATATTCTTGATTTGGTGCATACTGATCTTTGTGGTCCTATGAGGACTAAGAGCTATTTTGGTGATAAGTATTGTATGATCTTTACTAATGATTATTCCAAAATGACGTGGGTAACTTTTCTGAGAGAAAAGTCAAAGGAATTCAGTAAGTTTAAATAATTTAAAGTTGTTGTTGGGAAAGTTACTGGGAAGAATCTAAAGTGTTTAAAATTTGACCGAGGTGGTGAATTTACTTCTCATGAATTTGTGGAGTTCTGTAATGGACAGGGAAGTAAGAGGCAACTATCAGCCCCTAGAACTCCACAACAGAATGGGATAGTTGAGAGAATGAATAAAACAATTGTTGAAGCTGCTAGAACCATGATGATTCAAGATGAAGTACTAAAGATGTTTTGGAGAGAAGCAGTCATCACTGTTGTTTATACTTTGAACCGGGTACTTGTCAAGAAAGGTAATAATAAAACACCTTATGAATTATGGCATGGAAAGACTCCTAGTGTAAGTTACTTAAAAAAATCTGGGAGTAAATGTTATATTAAGAGAGATGATTACATTGAAAGTTTGATGCTAAGTGTGACGAAAGGCATTTTTCTTGGTTACTCTACAAAGAGTAAGGCATTTAAATGTTATAACAAGAGAACTAAGAAAATCATTGAGAGTGCTAATGTGAAGATAGATGAAATCTTTGAAAATCTGGAGAGACCAGCAGATCTGAGCCTGAGAAAGATGAAGAAAGACTCGTGTTTATAGAACTAAAAGTGCAGAAGATTGATAAGCAAAATGTTGCAGAAATAGGTGCTCAACCAGTAAATGCAGAGAGCGATGAAGAAGATGAAGAAAATGAAGCAGGAAGCACAACACCAAAATCGGGTATACCAAGGTATGTCAGGATAAATCACTTAGAAGAACACATAATTGGAGATGAAAATGTTGGAGTACAAATAAGGAGGAAAATCAGAGAAAACTCCTGTCTGATTTCTACTATTGAGCCAAAAATAGTAAGAGAGGAATTAAAGGATGATGACGGGATTAATGCAATGAATGAGGAGTTGGATTAGATAGAGAAGAACGAAACATGGACACTTGTTCCCAGACCGAAAGACAAGAATGTGATTGGAACTAAATGGGTCTTTAGAAACAAGTTAAATGAAGAAGGCAAGGTTGTGAGAAATAAAGCAAGATTGGTTTGCAAAGGATATGCACAAGAAGAAGAAGAAGACTATGGTGAAACCTTTGCACATATGGCAAGATTGGAAGGAGTAAGAAGGCTACTTGCTTATGCTGCATTTAAAGGATTTAAATTCTATTAGATGGATGTTAAATCAACTTTTCTTAATGACATCATTAAGAAGAAGTATACATAGAACAACCAGATGGATTTGCTTTGGCTCGAGACAAAGATATGGTTTGCAAACTACATAAGGCACTGTATGGATTGAAGCAGGCACCGAGAGCATGGTTTGAAAGGTTGCATGCACACCTGATCAAGATAGGATTCTAGTGTACTAGTGAGGACAGTAACATATAACTAAAGACTGATGGAGATAAAGTATTGATAGCTGAAGTATTTGTGGATGACATAATTTTTGGTGGTAATGATGACTTATGCATGGATTTTGCTGAGGAGATGAAAAAGGAATTTGAGATGTCTCTTATTGGTGAAATTGAATTTTTCATTGGGTTGCAAGTCCAACAATTGGATGGTGGAATTTTTATCTGTCAGAGTAAGTATGCCAAAGAGGTGTTGAAAACATTTGGCATGGAGGATTGTAAACCGATTGGTACTCCAATGGTGATAGGCTACAAGTTGTCTAAACAAGATGATTCACCATCTGTTGATGCGAAAGAATACAGGTCTATTATTGGTAAATTACATTATGTCGTTCATAGCAGACCGAATATTGCACATGTTGTTGGATTGGTTGCTAGATTTCAAAAGGATCCCAAGGATACTCACTTGGTAGCGGTGAAAAGGATATTTCAGTACCTGAAAGGCACAATAGATTATGGTTTATGGTATCCTTATAAAGGACATTTTTCTTTGAATGTGTTTATTGATGCAGATTGGGTAGACAATGTTGATGATCGGAAAAGCACTACCAGTAGAGATTTTCTTCTTGGAGGAAGATTGGTTGCTTGGACAAGTAAGACACAAACTTATGTTTCTCAGTCAATAGGAGAGGCAGAGTATGTTATAGCATCAATGAATTGCACACAGGCAATATGGATGAGACATGTGCTTGAAGGATTCAAGTTTGATATGTCTGAACTGGTAACTATTTATTGTGATAATACTAGTGCAATTAATATTTCAAAAAATCCTATGCTACATGCAAGAACAAAGCATATAGAATCAAAATATCATTTTCTAAGGGAAAGAGTATAGGAAATACAAGTTAGAATGAAGTATGTGACTAGCAAAGAGTAGCTAGTAGACATTTTCACTAAACCATTGCCGAAGACAACCTTTGAATATATCAGAGGTAAATTAGGGGTCAAAACCCTACTAAAATAGAAATAGAATGCATGATGCATCAATCCAACAAGCTTCATGACTATTTTTCACTTTGGATTGATGAGATGCAGGCTACTCCGCAGGGGGAGCAACTTAGATGATTTTGCAGAAATGTTGAAGACAACAACAACAGATTTGATGATTTGTGATGCTTATGCACCTTTGGCATTGTTGTCAAATGGGGAGAAGAAATATGATTAGTCATGGGAGAAGAAATATGATTAGTCATGAGAGAATAATTGAAGATAAAGTGTAAAAGTGATAGATGAGGTGCAATAGAGAAGAGAAGAGTTGTAGAGAAGGTCCAGAACAGAGCAGAATAGTATGAGTTGAGTAAGTTTATGTTTAGTTTTGCCATCGATGCCAAAGGGGGAGATTGTTGGTATGTTTGGCATAACTGATACAGATAGAGTGTTGGCAAATGCACACTCCAATGAGATATTGTAGGTGATTGAAGGTTTTGTCATTGATGGCAACCTTGCAATCCTATGACACCGGCAAGACAATTTACCAGCACCAACAACAACATACTCTACACCGGCACATAGAACACTAGTAGTAAAAGGAAGTATACCGGCACCCAGGCCGATGCGAATTTTGTTTATAATATATTTTATAAATTATTGTAAAATCATTATAAGCCGACTTGGCAAGTTGTAAAATGACTCATATATGTATGATATCATTATAGAACATTTTGTAAGGAAGTAGATAGGCGAAATAAGGTAGACCTATTATGCGAATTATAGGTTAAGGGTTTATGTATGAAGCAGAGCTAAAACCGGTACTGGATCTAGCATAGTAGATGCTATTTTGAAGTAGTACAAGACATTGGATTTACATATTCCATTTTGTAAGTCAGTGAGACTTCCCATTTTGTAATTGAGCAGTGAGCTCTAGGCACTTGGCCTTCCTGCATGTGCAGGCCCCCATTGTAAGAGTAATATTCACTTATTGGCCAGTAAGCGAATATTGTGGGTCACAAATCCCATCGAGGTTTTCCCACACTGGGTTTCCTCGTTAAACTATTGTGTTATGGTTTGTTTTCTTGTGGTTGTTGCTATTCTTGTTTACTGCACTATTTCTGTTTACCGATAGATAGTATTGATATGCTTTTCATGTTTTAAGTTAAGAAAAATATCAACACCGGTAAGATACTGATTCACACCCCTCCCCCCCCCTCTCTGTATCTTTGGGAATCCTAACAATTGGTATCAAAGCCCGGTCCTCTATTTTCAGAAGCCTAACAGCTTGAGGAAGATCTTGACACCAGTAGAGATGAAAAACTTGATGAAGCAATTAGAAGAAGCTCTCTCAGACTATGATGCAGAAAAGTTGAAAAATATCAAACTTGAAGATGATCTAAAAGCTGCACAGGATATTATTCAAGCACTTCAAGAAAATCTTACCATTGCAAGAAACAAGAGAAGAGAACTTTGTGAAAAGATGCAAAATGAGAATGATGAAAAGGAAACTCTTAGTGATCTGATGAAAAAGTTGAAACAAGAAAACATGACAACAAAGAATGAGATGCAAGATATGACTATGAGATTTTGTAAAGAAATTGAAGATAGAAAGAAGAATGAAGAAGACTTGACTAGAAGATTGAATGATGCTGCAAATGAAAACACAAGACTTAGTTATGAAAATGATATGTTGAAGACAGATCTAATGCATGCACAAAATAAATCAAACGAACTCATGAGACAAAAAGGTATCTTGGAAAGAGAACTGGCTACTACAAATAAACACAAGGAAAAATTCAAGAAAAGCTCAGAAGAACTTGGTGACTTGCTGGAAAATCAAAAACCAAATGGTGACACTAATGGCCTTGGCTTTGAAGCTAGTGAAAGCTCCGGTACTGCAAACACATAGGATCATAGTAAACCGGTAAGACAACTCAATGTTTATAAATTTAATGGCAAATGCTTTAACTGTAACAAGTACGGTCATAGAGAAAATCAATGTAGATCTAGAAATTATCAGAGCACTAATACACCCACCGGTCAATGCTCCAAATGCAACAAAATTGGTCATAATTCAGAGAATTGCAGAATGAATGTAAGATGTTATGTTTGTGGAAGATTTGGACACTTATCTAATCAGTGTAGAACACAAACCGACATAGGATATGGGAAAGCTATTCAGAAAAATAATGTGACTTGTTATGCCTGTAACAAGATTGGACATATTGCAAAATTCCGTAGAAGTAAGGCATCACCGGCAAGTAACAAATTTCCTAGTTTGAAAGGTAAAGAAAAAGTTGAAGAGGTAAAGCAGGAATTCTCAAAACAATGGATCAGGAAATCAGAACTAAATGGTGATAGGAATACTCCTCCACCAGCAGAACATAGTAACACTCCACTGGCAGGAGACTCTTCATCTAACTGAAGAAAATTCATTTGAGGGTAAGCAATCATTCCTAAGGCAGATAAAGGTATTTATAACCATGGCTTCTTCATCTGTTCCTGAATTCATTGCAAACCCTACTGTTGTCAAAGTTATTAAACACCCTAGACCCGCATTCCAATTAGTTCCTGAAATTGCCAAGAAACATGATAACATTGGTGCATTTTTTAAAATTCCTAAGGGAGTAGTTTTTGCTGAAGACCCTAGAATGTATATACATTATCATATAGAGGAATTAGGTGATGAGGAAATTAAGAATATGTATAAATCTATAATTTGTGAAGAATCCGAAAATATCAAACCTGAACACAAGATAGTAGAAACCCTAGGTTTCAGTGAAATTCTCAGTATCCTGGATTTTCCCAAGGATGTTATAAGGATAGTACTAAGTAGGGTACATGGTGCATTCTTCTAGTTGGACTCAGTTCACAAAATCACAAAAGAAGCAGTAAAGGCTATGACAGGGTTACCCTCCACCGGTAACAGACCTGATAAAACAAAGAAGGTCTCAAATGACCTTGTGATTAACCTAACTGGTGCAACATCTGATAAGAGATCCTTAAGGGTAAATGATGTAACAGATATCAATGTCAGATTCATTAGTATGATCTTAGGCTACAAAACCACACATGCAAATAGGTTAAACTCAATCTCTAGCCTATGCATAAAGAGTGCCTATGACATGGTTAATGATAATGCAAAAATAGATGTGTGCGAATGGCTTAAAGATGAACTAATTGAAAATTTGGGAAAGATAAAGAAAGACAAAAAGGGAACATTCAGATTTGGAAACCTACTTGTCTATCTAATGCTACACATAACCAAACAAGTACCCAGTATCGGTAACAGAAATCTTGGTTTTGATATACCGGTAGGCAAACAGTTGTCAGATTTACTAAACAACATGGGAGAGAACAAAGAAAATAACATAAATGAGTATTTTCAAGTACTGAAGGCCCGAATGAAGACCAGAGTCAGATTGTCACAAGCAATTATGAACAAGTATAAGGATGAAATATGTTTTGTTATAAAGAAGGATGGAATTTGGTTGGAGGCAGTTATCCCAAGAACCATCTGGGTTACTGAAATGGGGTATGAAACTGATGACCACATAATAGAAACATATGCAAAAGCCCTCCTAGAAGCACCTAAGGAACCTAAAGAAGAGGTATTTGGCAGTGCTCAGACTATTGAAAAACAAATTCAATCCAAGAAAAATGTTAAAAAGGTTGAGGCAACAGTTAGAAAAGGATCCAAGCAAGCAAAAGCTATTAAGGAAGATGTACTTAAACAAACTGGTATTACTGAAGATGAGTTAGAAGCACTTCAACCGGAAATTCACCTTTCACCGATTGGAACTTCTTCAGAAAGTGACATACCAGCTGCATTCAAAAGAGTTGTGAGAAAAATGAAATCTTCACAGGTATCTTCACCTTCTCCTAGAAGAACAAGACAGAAACAACAGGCAGTAAGGCCCCCAACAAAGAAATTAACTCTGAAGAAGAAAAAGGTGACTCCTAAGAAGAAGTCTGTAGCTCCTATTGATAAATTACTAGATGAAATTACTGAGGATGGTAAATTGAAAAATATCAACAAAATGTATAACACATTATCAGATGATGACAAAGATAAAGTAGAGAACAGTGTAATATTGCACTTAGATATTTTTAAGAAATTTTTGATGCAAGTTGTTGATGAAATACCAACAGATCTCTACAACAGACTTGAAGCTAGGAGAGTAGGTATTATTGAACTTGATAAGAAAATAAAAATTGAAAAATTACTTGCTGTACATCCTGTCGACTCACCTGATGAGATAGATAAATTGATCTCAAAGGCTAACCAGTCAGTATTTTCAACTGCTCATCGACATGTAGCACTAATGGCGGGGAGAGTGAATGAGGTAACGGAAGAAACAACTAATGCATGGGACATATTCCTTGTAGAGAAGGAAAAACAGAAGAGTATCAAAGCCCTAAACCCATCAAGGTATATCAAAAGGATAAGGGAAAAGGTAAGGTTGGTGAACCACCCAGCATAAAAATAACAGATAACTTATCCCCACCGCCTCTAGATACTCCACCGGTAGTTACCACTAACAATCAACCGACTAGTGAGAGTATGGACATACCACATGAGGACACAAATCCTGATTCTGAGGTGTTATATACAATGAACATTGACACTCAGAAAGTCAATATTGTGGTGGATAAGGATTCAATAGGGAAAATAGATGTGGCAAATGAGCCACCGGCAACAGATAACACAGAAGGTAAACCGACAGGTGACAACACTGAGAAATAGGCAGAGCAACAGGCTCCCTCACAACAACAGGTTCATGCAGAGACAGTGCCATTGGCAACAATTGAGCAATCCAAACCTTTGATTAAAGAAATGCAAACACAAACTGACCTACCAGATGTCACCACAAGCAAAGAAATTGGTCCCACCGACAGAATACAAATTGTTGGTTCTTCCAACGCAGAATTCAAACCAACAAATGTGACAAAAGTTCTTTTGGATTCTATCAAGAAGATAACAGAGTGTAGTTCACAAGCATACAAAGCAATTGATGACACAATTCCAATTTTGAAAATGATAGCACCCAAGTATAATGTAGATAATAAAGATTCTTTGAATCAACTTGACACATTGTCTAAGTATATTACTGACAACATTGTGACAGTTGAACAAATAAATGAGGAAGCATTCAAAGAGAAACTAGAGAAGGAAAAACACAAATTCTTTGAAGAGGAAATAAAGAAGTGCATGAGACAATTTGACACTCTTTTACCGAAACTATGTAGTACACTAAAAGAATTTAAAACTTTGTACAGAGATACATGTAAAACTAACTTTTTGATAGTAGATATAGACAAGAAGATCAGCAAGGTATAGGAAGAAATAAATCAACTAGCTGATAATTTCATTAATTCATCTGAACCATTATCAGTTTTTGAGTAGAAAATAACAGGTTTTGAGGAGGAACTTCTAAAGTTGGAAAGAGAAAAGGAAAGAATAAAAGGAAAGAATAAAAATCTAAAATGGAGACTTAGTCCAAAATTGGACTACCTCGCCTCCTTAAGAAAAGAGATATCTGAGGCTTTAATTCAAGGATAGAAAACATAGGCACAACAATGCAACACCTCACTGGTACAATTCAGAGGACAGAGGCTGCATTAAAAGATAACAAACAGTTCACTAAGAGCCTGAATCTGGTATTGGCAGACCTTTTTTAGATTGTAACCAACCGGTTACAAGGATGAAGCTAGAAACCACACTCAATTGACACTTTGACAACCTTTGTCATTGATGCCAAAGGGGGAGTAGTGGTAATGAGAAAAATAATCAGCAAATGGATCATCAGCTCAGGGGGAGCACATATTTTTTTTGGTACACAATTTTTGGTTAGACAATTCTGGCAGATTCTTTTTTATGACACTTTTTGGATTTTTCTCATGAGTGTTGCCATCAATGCCAAAGGGGGAGATTATTGGCAAATGCACACTCCAATGAGATATTGTAGGTGATTGAAGGTTTTGTCATTGATGGCAACCTTGCAATCCTATGACACTGGCAAGACAATTTACTGACACCAGCAACAACAGACTCTACACCGACACATAGAACACTGGCAATAAAAGGAAGTATACCGGCACCCAGGCCGACATGAATTTTGTTTATAATATATTTTGTAAATTATTGTAAAATCATTATAAGCCAACTTGGCAAGTTGTAAAATGACTCATATATGTATGAGATCATTATAGAACATTTTGTAAGGAAGTAGATAGGCGAAATAAGGCAGACCTATTATGCGAATTATAGGTTAAGGGTTTATGTATGAAGCAGGGCTAAAATTAGTATTGGATCTAGCATAGTAGATGCTATTTTGAAGCAGTACAAGACATTGGATTTACATAATCCATTTTGTAAGTCAGTGAGACTTCCCATTTTGTAATTGAGCAGTGAGCTCTAGGCACTTGGCCTTCTTGCATGTGCAGGCCCCCATTGTAAGAGTAATATTCACTTATTGGTCAGTAAGCGAATATTGTGGGTCACAAATCCCACTGAGGTTTTTCCCACACCGGGTTTCCTCGTTAAACTATTGTGTTATGGTGTGTTTTCTTGTGGTTGTTTCTATTCTTGTTTACTACACTATTTCTGTTTACCAGTAGATAGTATTGATATGCTTTTCATGTTTTAAGTTAAGAAAAATATCAACACCAGTAAGATATTGATTCACCCCCCCCCCCCCCCCTTCTCAGTATCTTTGGGAATCCTAACATAGAGAATGATGACTGAACCGGTACAAGACTGTTTGAGATGACATTGTGATGAAGAGATTGAGATTGCATGATGGATGACTTTGATCAGTTATTTGTGTTGTCATTGATGGCAACTAATGTTCATTCATGTCTACTGATGTTTACTTATGTTGTATTGCATAATCTAAATCTTTTGGTCTACCAGAGAGAGCTTACTGGTAAAGAATCAAGAAACTGAGAATTAGGACCTTAACTGATAAACGAGGAAATATTTTCATTGTATCTGGTGATTGGTGATGATTGAGGCTTTGTGGTTTTGAATGTAACTTTCTATAATTGTAACATGTATCTGACCGGAACCGCATCATGTTGCGACAACCAGAAGTTATGTCTATAATTTTTGTTGAGGTTTTGCTAGGGTTTAAGGACCGGTAAAGAATTATCTTGACCGATAATGATTTTTGGTTTGGCGGTGATCTACATCAAGTTTACATGTTGATGATAACATGACACAAACTGCATGATATGTTTCAAAGATGTTTTGGCATGTTTGGAGAATGAATTTCTTGGGAATGTGCAAAGTGCTTAGCGGAATGAGCTAAGGGTTTGATTTTGTACCAGATCGACTTGCTGTGATGATTTATGATCATTCAAAAACTAATATTGATTCGTAATTGATTGTAATGATCCATATTGTTGGTGTTGAAAATAAGCCACACCCAGATCGACGATGGACTGGTCCAAGAAGGGCCGGTAGCTCAGTGGTAGAGCACTCCAGCAGCGTACGGAAGGTCCTAGGTTCGAGTCCTAGCTAGTCCATGTCTCAACATGGTATTAGAGCCAGGTCCAGGCTAGGATCCCCAAGCACATGAGAGGTGTGGCTTAAGGGGGGGTGTTGGTGTTGAAAATAAGCCACACCCAGACCAACGATGGATTGGTCCAAGAAGGGCCAATAGCTCAGTGGTAGAGCACTCCAGCAGCATATGGAAGGTCCTAGGTTTGAGTCCTAGCTGGTCCATGTCTCAACACATATGATGATCTGTAATGAGTTGTAAAGATCTGTGATGATCTATGTAGTAATTCTTAGGGTTTTGATGTTGACCTAGTCGTAAAGGCTATTTATGTCGGTAAGGTTGATATTTGAAGTGTCGGTGATTTTGAGAAGTGTGAGAAGTCAAACCGAGGTGTGAGAAGATCTGCCAGAGTGATGCAGACTTAGAACTTAATTGGATCTGATCAAGCAAGCAGTTGAGTGCTATACACAAATCATTCACTATTGTTCTCTAACAATTACAATAGCTAAAATCCCTTAACCGGGTTGGTCCTAACATGACTCATATTGTAAAATCCCCTAACAGGGTGACTCAATATCTGAGTTCTAAATCCTCTTGCGAGGTTGATCCTAATAGATCAAAGCTCCTAATAGGGTTGAGGTAAATCCCTTAACCGGGTGACTCCTAATAGGCTTTGCTCCTAACAGGGCATCATTGTAAGCTTTTAACCGGGCTTGGCTCCTAGCGGGGCACATTTCGAAAGAGTGCAAAATATTTGTGGGTACCAATTCCCACCGTGGTTTTTCCCTATTTGGGTTTCCAGGTGAAAATAATGGTGTTCATATGGTGAATGTTTTTGATGTGATGGTTTGCTTTACTTTCAGTTTATGCATGGTTAATGAACACATAATGTGCAACATTGATATATTAGTTTAGAAGAAGTTTACCAATAGATATTGGTACTGGTAAATGAATCTAGTGTTGGTCTATATTTGATTTGGTGAAATTTTTATGAGTCTAAGTTTCTGATTTCAAATTATTGTTAATACCAATTCACCCCCTCTTAGTATTAATCGGATCCTCTGAGATTAACATTCTCCTCTTCTTTATGAGTTACATTGTCCTTAGGTACCCAATTAGGCTTTGATTCTAGGACCCACTCTTCTCAAACCTCACCTAAGATATTATTAAGTGGGGGAGTTGGTGTATAATTAGGCTTAGGTGGCTTGCCTATGTGGCATCTTGCCCATGTAGCGAGTTAAGTAGGATGGTAGGTAGGATATTTTCCTTTATATACCTCCACTCCTCTCTTAATGTATTCACTCATCCAATGCAATCAATCTTCATATTTTTTTAATTCCTTATTTTTTATTTCTATTTGCCTAGTGTTCCTAGCTAAATCTCATACAAACTAAAAAATAGATAATTGTGACCCTATGAGATCGACAAAGTCTATTCAAATGGTACAATTTTATTATCAACCAATGACCCAACCAAATTTTATTTGTTTGTCAATATGCATAATCTTTAATTATATCAAAATATATTGGATAAAACAACTTTCATGAAATAATTTACACCTTTAGATACATCTACAATATAAAGAACTTCACCTAGGCTTGGTTGTTCTTCTTTGCTTTTTCTGTTGTCTGGTGTTTAGTTTCTTTGTGTTGTGTTTTTCTGTTGTTGGCTTTTTTGTTTTTGGCCAGCTGTCTTTTCTATGACTGTTGTCTTTTGCTTTTATGGTGTTCTCTAATGGCTATCTTTTGAATATTTGATGTAAAGAGTTTTAGGGGAGCTTCACTGCTTGGACTCTGATGCCTTAAAAATATGATTTTTTTTCTTAAATATAAAAAAAAAATGAATTTCATTAGTGCAAACTATTGGACACATTATCTTGGTATATCCTTCAGTTGAGGAACCTATATTTGTTGTACATGCAACCACTAAGAAACCTATAGTAGTTGTACATTTACCCACTAGTTGAGGGATTTGTTATCACCATTCATGTCGTCATCCATCATAGACTCTACCACCACATGATATGCTTCCATCCTCCATTAGCCAACTTATAATACTTTGTATCTTCATTTTACTTGTAGCACTCTTTGTCGACTTTTGTGTGCACATCTGAGCTACTAGGCCACTTTCATTATGATGTGTCACGCTCTGCTACTACATTCTGTACATCATAAATTCTCAACATTCCATCTTTTCAAATATAGATCATTTCATCAATATTTTCCACACGCTACAACAATTATGCCTATGTATAATTTCACATTTTTTATATATTGTTTCTCATGTTATAGTTTAAATATTATTTACATATTACATTTATTTGTCATTATTACCATCATTGCATAATATAATTATTTATTTAATACACAATATTATTATCCTACCTTCCTAACATCATAAGCTCACATTTTAGACAGATGTACCTCTTTCATTGGGAGGAATAGAATTAAAAACTAAAATACACAACCAATATATATTTGTCCTGCCATTATAATGATTGTACACTAGATACATTTGAAATTATTAATAATCCTAAATGTTTCACTTTTTGAACCAACCAATAGCCATTACTCAAATAGTAATAGGTCTATAACATTAAACCATCCACATACAACAACCTCCAAACAAGAAACATCCTCTATCCAAGATAATTTATCAAAACATTCACCTTCACTTGATGTTTCTTTTATACCTAAATCCACAACCACACCTACAAAAAAAAATAGAGGGTAACCTCATCATCCAAGAAGAGAAAAAAATATTTAAGGCTATCTTGAAACCTCCTAGGCAATCACATCGCCTCAAAAGAAAAGGACCAACCACTTAGATGGCTTGCAAGAAGTTAAGGCTAGTTTTATTAGAATCAAACACTAGCTCTGAGTGGAGGATTTATTTATCGATCAAGACCTCCTGAGACCACTTATGTAGATCCCCTTGAGGCTATTCATGATTGAGACTCATTTGGTTTGCTACAATATGACTTGGATAAAATAAATTAGCAAGAAGGATAACCACACTCACATCTACAACAAGAGGGTGGATTGGAGAAATTATCTCACATGGCAACCATTAAAATAGGATAGAAACTTGGATCTATTCAATAGAGTTACATTTAACCAAATTTTCCTACCCTATCCCATTTAGCCATTGTTGATTGCACTATGACTGTGGAATCAAATACAGAAAGAAAAAATATACAAAAAGAAGTGGGAGGAAGAAAAGGAGGGAGCCAATGTAACAAAAAAATTAAATATGAAATGAATGAGAAAGAAATGCAATTAGAAAGTCTGATAAAGAAAGAGGAACAATTGGCTACCATCATTCCTCAAATGGTTAATTGTAGACCACCTATAAGGGTTTATAGACCTTTTTTTAAAAGAATGGTTCTCAAGATTCCAAGTTATGTAGACATTTTGTGATTTTCCTTTCTTCATGGCTACTCTTAGATCATTCTTTAACATTTTTTAGAACTCTACTCCAAAATTGTAAAATTAAATATGCAAGCTATATCTGCATGACTATGCCCTACCATACAATACATTATAATATTCACTACTTTTATGTAGGGTATTTATAGTTGAGAAAATTTGCATCATTCATTCAAAATGAGAATGATAAGGGGCAACATATAAAACAATATAGGGATGGAGAAGTCAACCTCCCTAAAACTTAGATCAAAATCTAAAAATTCTAGGTTCACAATCATTGGCAAACCTAAAATTCAAGATAAGATTCTAACATAAAGGCAATTAAAATATAGACTATTTGGAAACTTGGCTTGGATAGTAGGAAGGGAAGCCCTAAGATTTTTTGTAGCCAGATGGCATGAATTAATAGATGAGCTAAAGAAGGAGCCACACTCTCTTCATAAATATAAGAATAACAATTAGAAGCTCTCATAAGTACATTAAAGACATAAGAAAATATGGGGTACTTTGGTTGCCCTTAATGTTTTAGCTATCATTACTTTTGTACCCTATTCCACATTGGCAAGGAAGAATTTTCTATAATGAAGTTAGAGAAAATTCTAGATGCACTAGGTTGGAAAGGGAAAGAAGATTTTACTAGTACTAGCATGAAGCAATGGCACTATAGGTGACTTTAGAGTAACAGCAGGTGACCACCTCTTGCTTGAGGGAAATCAGGGATTGAGTTGAGGAGAGTGATGGGCCTTCAATTTTCTAATTTATATCATGTCTATTTCCTATGACTTGTTAATACCTCTAAACATTTCCATGACATGTGTTGATATTCTTATATTTTTTTGTTAAATTTAAAAACACTAAACTTATTATTGATATTTTTTATAAATATTTGCATATGTATGTGATTATTACTAAAATGTGATGATATGTTATGATAAATTGTGATGAATAACTATTCCGTGAGAAGGATTTATTTACCACACAAGCAAAAGGAAGCACAAGTTTATGGAATATTTTCAGCCTACAATCAACCATGGTATTTGATACTTGAAATGAAATGAATTCCAACATACAACAATGAGGATGAAAACTTGTGACTAAAGTACCATGTCCATGGGAATTGGAGCATGTAAGATAGACTTATATTGCCAATAAATGACTATCGTCATGAGAAACAAGGACATTTAGATATCAATTAATGTCAATATCCTTTTGTTACATGCTTTTTCCACTTTCCTATGCATGCCTATAAGATTAGGTTCTTCATTTAAAACTAGAAAGATTACATTAGAAAAAATATTTTTGAATTTATGTTTTGTGTCCTCAATAATAATCCTCTTCTTAGTTTGTAAGAATGAGTTAGCATGTGTAGTCATGAATCTAAAATGTTTATATTTTGTTTAGTCAATTTTGATAAGAGAACATGTAGCTAAATTTGTAGTAGTAACCCAGAACCATAGGATTGTAACATTATTATAGCAAATTTTTGAAGTTTTTTTAGTTTCCTTTTAATGAAGTAAATTAATTACTATGCTCAACTTCTTATATATCCCAGAACTCCTCAGCCATATGTATAGCTTGGTTTCATCTCAAGAACATCTCCCTGGTTGATAATTAAATGTAAGCTATTAAGATTGATAATTGCTTGATATGAGATAATTTTATCCATCAAGTAGACATGCATGGATTAGTTTCTCTATATCACCAATTGTTTTTTATATTAAAAGCAGTAAAACAAGGGTGTTGTCCCCAAATACAACAGTCTAGTAGCAACACATTAACATCACATTAATCACAAACTACGAAGAACAAAAATAAATACTAGCCATAACGACACTTCCATAACATAATGGGCAAAAAGAGAAACTTGTTAAGGGAACAACTCAAAGTCCGACTCAAGGAGGGGGAGAAGCACCCATTCCTTGACAAAGAGGGGTTTGGGGGAGGGGGGAAGACTTCCCCTTCTGCCTACAACAAACAACAGTCCAGGAAATATTGTCACTAGAACCCTCAAAGGATGGATCGGGCAAGGAGGTCCCCATAGCAAATCTATCCACAATGGTAGTAGGCTGCTGCAACAAAACAACTGAAGGTTTCAGCGATGGAACAACATCAAAAACAAGTTTAGCAGGAGTAGAATGAGGTTGCAGAACAAGAGAACTAGGGGTGGGGCCCTCAGCAAAGGAGACCAAAACAGTAGAAGTGAGAGGATCAATAGGAGCTTCAATAATAGTGAGGGGAGAATCCTCCTAGGAGGAGACATCATCCTCATGAGAGGAATCAACAGAATCAGATTCCAAAGAATTGACCATCAAATGATCTACAATAACATCCTTCCACCAAGTAGCAACACCCCTACGATGTGGAATGATATCACCAGTTGCTAAAAGGAGACATACACAATGGTTCTTGGAATGAGTGGCACCTACGAATATTTTGTTTACACCTTCGAGTAAATGTTAAGCTTTTATTTAACAACCCATCTAATCTTTTATCAACTCCAAATTGTTTGACCATGTTGATAACAAAAGCATTATTACAAGATTCCTCATTCACATTCAATGTAAAGGTTATATGAATCATTTTTTTTTTTGAAACCACATCAGACCAAATCAATGATGCCAACATATTTGGGTGGGTGATTGAATGCTAGTAGAATTATCATTTAATTTCCATTTACACTTGCAAGTGAATGTTCCTTTTATCTATGATAACTAATCTCAAAAATATTTAACCAAGTTGACAATATGCATTCTTACAAAATATTTCATTTATGTTGAGTGTAAGGGTCCCAAGGGTCATATTTTCCATTTTACGTCTCATGGGAATGAATTGATGACACCAAAAGGCTAAATTGGATGGGTGAATATTTTTAGGAGTCTCATGTTATTACCCAAAAATATCGATCCTAAGGCTACTTGAATGCATAGAGTATTAGGTAGGAGTTGTCTAATGGGAGACAATAGCATGGCAAATAGTGGCAAGGTCCCTCATGGATGGCGACATGTATGGAGTCGAGTAGTGGCTACATGTGCATATACTACATGTCTCTTACTAAGTGGATGTATGTACAAAAACTACAAGTCCCTAATGTGTCCAATAGTCTATATATTTGTTTTTTACATATAAGAAAGAAATCATATATGTAAGGCATTGGAGTCCAAGCAATAAACCTCCTCCTAGAATACATGTCTCTATACTATAGATGTATCAGAAGATGTAAATTGATTCGTGAAAGTTTCTTTATCCAATAAATTTTGGCACAACTAAAGATGATGTCCATTGACATACAGAAAAAAACTGATTGTGTCAAAAGTTGATAATCAAACTGCACCATTTAGATAGACTTAGTCAATCTCATAAGGTGCCAACCATTTGGTTTGTAGTTTGCCTTTATGATATTTATACCTTGAAACATAGAGGATGGCTGTCATGCCCAAACTTTTGGGCAAAAACACAACAACAATTTTTTTTAAAACACTTAATTACTTGTGACCTACGTTTAACTAGATGTGAAAACTTATAAAGTTTCACTTAAAAGAAACCTTAATTGACATTAAGAATGGGTTTCTAAAGTAAGCGATGTATTATAATTTAACTAGAAGACTTAGGTCTTATCTCTAACTCCTAAGCGATCAAATTAGATTTTAACTTACGTAATAATTACAATAACTCCCATTATCAAAAGCAAAATAAATTAATTTTATAAGGACAATTTCCTTTTAAATATTAAATAAACTCGCCCAAAAGATCCTTCAATTTTAATTACATTTTATAATATTTAAATAGTCCAAAATCCACTAAATTAACATTAATACAAATTTATTGAATTAATATTAATTATTTAATTAAGTGAAGGAATATAAAGTTTCCCCAAATCGTTGTTAATATAATCTCCTTTTATAACTTAAATAATTTTAGAATCCATTAAATCAATATTAATACAAATTCATTGTATTAATATTAATTAATTGAGCAAATGAAAATAAAGTGTCAAACGTCATTATAATAATTAAATCATTAATAAATGATCCCACTTGGATTAAATAAATCCATAAGATCAAAAGTCCATTAACTTATTTTAAAATACATTAACCCACTACAATACCCCCTTACAATTAAATTAATCATTTACATTACCAACAATGAAAATACCCTCTTAAATAAAAGAACATGTTTTAGCATTATAAAATTTACTTTATCTAAAATGGGGCTTTCCCTCCCAAACTTTATTTTAAATTCCATAAGACCCTTTAATTTTTTTATTCCTTTTATACCCTAACTAGGGTTTACCTTTTTTTTTTAAAACACATCTAAAATTACAAAACACTGAAATGGGGTTTTCCCCCATCAAATATGTTTGAGTTTTAAACCCCTTTAATATTTTATTCTTTTATTTTTAAAAAAAGCACATGAGGGTGAACCCTATTTAGGTTTCCCCTCTCTTTTATTTTATATCATATCTCAACTCTATTTCTTTTTATATTCATTTCCTTACATCCCTACAGAGCTAAGGGTTTAATATCCCATACATTTTATGGTAGGTTTGTGGAATCCTGGCGGCGAGGCAAACATGCCATGGCGGATGGTGCTACCGATCCGTAGGCAGCACCGCTGCACCCACCACGACAAAGAGTTGAAGTGGTGAAGAGGAGGAAGTGGGGAGGCAAAGGACAACAAAGGCTACAGACTCACCGTCGTGGCCACCCATGGCTATGAGTTGCGGCTCATAGTCGTGGTCACCCACGACTGTGGGTCGTAGCCCACAGTCATGGTCGCAGCTTCTTGGTTGGTGCGGAGGGGGGTAGAGCTGTAGGCTCCCCCTAAACCCGTCCCCAAACAAGTCATCCATCTTTCGCTAAAGTCATAATTGATTTGTTTCGTTCTAGGGTTTCAATCTGCAAATATATATATTTTAATGTAAATATGTATTTTTTGAGAGATAATAACTGAAGAGGGGAAAATAGATTTGAAAGGTAAACTGATCAAAACATAACGAAATAAACATGCAGAATGCTAAAATATCATTAAAAGACCATTTCACCTTGCTATTTTACCTTCTCCTTCGGATTGAGCTTGATGAAGTGAAGGCGCCCCTTGATAATGCTCCACTTGATGTGCTCCTTTGATTGCTGGATGTGGATGGCTCTCCAATATTGTGCACAAATGATAAGGATGAGATGATCAAGTTGCCAAGATGATTTCCTGGGCTCAAAAGGGCAGCATAAGCTTACTGGATTTCAAGATGTTAAGAATGAAGGGATGGAGCCCTAATTTTATAGGAAGAGGAGAGGAAAACAGATGGCTAGGATGAATTCGAGATGAAAGGCTAAGATTTACTTGTGAGCTCACACAAGGTCCAAGAGAGGGTGTGGAGACCAAGAAATATGCCTTAAAGGCATTTCGTATCTCCACACTCTACAAGATGCATTGGAGGAATTAAAAACTCTCCAAAAATGGATATTATGGGGATTAGAAGAATAAAAAGGAATTAAAAATTCCTTGGGAGAGGGAAATGCTTAGAGGAATGTGAGATTTTGAAAATCTTACATTCATCTAGAAAAAGAGCATTTAAAGCTAGTGGCTGGATGAAAGGACAAAGAGTTGACTTTGTGGCTAATCATGATGATTAGCCATTAACGACTCATTAGGAGGGGGATTAGAGGAAATGTTAGGTGGGATTTATATTTGTAGGAGAATTTGACTAGGAGAGAGAATGAGTGGAGGGAATAAAAAATTAGAAGAATAATGTTAAGTGAGTTTAGGGAGTTTCTAGAAGAATTTATTAGGTTAATGATGAATTAAGAAGATGATTTGTAGGAAGCATGTAGGTTAACTAATTAATTGAAATTAATTAGCTAAGAGGAAGATTTGTGAGGATTTGATTTTTTAGAAGAATAAAGAAAGGGATTGATTTATTAAATAAATCAATCATATGCTATAGTGACAATATTAATTATATTTAATTAATATTGAGAAGAATTTTAATTAACATAATTAATTAATTAATTAATTATGTGAGGAATTAAAAATAATTAAAATAATTATTTTTAAGTGTCTATATTTTGCCCCTCTTTGAAGCAAGGTGTGATGACGCATTGATTCAAAGAATAATCTTGTTTTGATGTTGATATTGGTTTGATAGGATGCCCCAACTCTTGATTGATAGATTACTGTATGGTGATGCCCCCTCGGGAGATCAATTGAGGTATTTGATCTTTGGAGTTTTGCGAAATTGATGTCCCGATAGATTTGATGTGATGAAAAAGAAAGTTCTTTGATTAGCTTGATTTCTTAGGTTGGTAAGATTGAAATTTTTTGACCGATTCGATTGATAAGATCTAGATTCAGTCTGGTTTCAGGAAGAATTCATCCTGTATAAGACAAAGATGATCAAAGTGTCTGGTTTCAGGAAGGATTCATCCTGTATAAGACATGATTGATCACAATGTCTGGTTTCAGGAAGGATTCATCCTGTATAAGACATGATCGATCACAACGTCTGGTTTCAGGAAGGATTCATCCTGTATAAGACATGATCAATCACAACGAACGTCTGGTTTCAGGAAGAATTCATCTTGTATAAGACATGATCAGAGCGTCTGGTTTCAGGAAGGATACATCCTGTATAAGACATGATCGATCACAACGTCTAGTTTCAGGAAGGATTCATCCTGTATAAGACATGATTAGATCACAACGTCTGGTTTCAGGAAGGATTCATCCTGTATAAGACATGATCGATCACAACGTCTGGTTTCAGGAAGGATTCATCTTGTATAAGACATGATAAGAGCGTCTGGTTTCAGGAAGGATTCATCCTGTATAAGACATGATCGATCACAACATCTAGTTTCAGGAAGGATTCATCCTGTATAAGACATGATCAATCACAACATCTGGTTTCAGGAAGGATTCATCCTGTATAAGACATGATCGATCACAACGTCTGGTTTCAGGAAGGATTCATCATGTATAAGACATGATCAGATCACAATGTCTGGTTTTAGGAAGGATACATCCTATATAAGACATGATCGATCACAACGTCTGGTTTCAGCTAGGATTCATCCTGTATAAGACATGATCAGATCACAACGTCTGGTTTCAGGAAGGATACATCCTATATAAGACATGATCGATGATTGATTATGTGAGGAAAAAAAAATAGAGGAAGAAAAATTAGGGTGGAAGGGATAAATGAGGAAGAAATATGAAGCAGTCGTGAGGTATTTGCAAAGAAGAATACGAGATGTGAGACCGCAGAGGAAAATAGGGGCAATTGAGAACTCCATGGGATTATTGATTTTAGGATTTGATGGAATGATGGTGAGATTTTGTGCACAACAAATGTGGAGAGCCAACCTAGTTTGATGTTGCCCTAAGTGACTTGCACCACTGATTATAGAAATCAGGATGCCATGAGAAACGCAGGGCGTGGACTGACTCTGTAGACAAACGGGAATTTCTTGCACACAACAATGCAAGTGTTAAGAAACACTAATACAAAGTTGTGGGTTCGTGCAAGGAAACCCTCAAACACGCCGATACCTCTTGTACACGAGAAGGTAAGTGTTGATAAACACTAGTACCAGGTCGCCGATTTATACAAGAAGGATCCAAAACATGCCATACTATGAAATATGCCCCAGTATGCACCTATCATAACATACCTGGATATGGAAGAACCCAAGTAGTCGTAAATAGTGGCAGTCGTAGGGCAAAAGATGCAAGCCTATATGAAAAGATCTAACAAAATCTAACAAGTCTTTTCCTTGCAACCAAATGATACCTCTTGCCAAGAGTAGAACTAGGATGGACTTGGGATTGTTTCTCAAGACTTCTTGAAGCTTATACAGAGGCATAAAAGCTCAGTTTCACTGGGACATTTCTTGTTCATGACTCAGGCGAAGACTCATCATCATATGCATGTTTTATTGGGAGGCGGAAAAGAAGGAATTTTGTGCATGGGTGGGCTGGATGGCAGATGATTTGTAGTATCGACATGATAGACAGTGATCTGGTTATTTACCTTGGCGCCTGCACAAAGGTTTTCACCAAGATACTTGCCCATAGCACCACAAATTGTTTTTCTTTCTTTTTTTGATTTTTTTTTTTTGTATCATAAGGTGCCTGTTTGCCAGGTTTGCACCAAAGTGACGATTTTTTCAGGATCTTTTTTCTCATTTTTTTTTATTTTTTTGACAATTTAAGACTTTCTGAGGACTAAGCATAAAACCTTTTGAGGTGCATGATATTCATTGGATCATCCAAAGGATCGCCTTCAGGAGTAGCCAATTGATAAGCTCCTGATCCATATTTCATTGTGATTACATATGGTCCAAGCTAATTAGGCTCGAACTTGCCTTTCTTTTCTCTTTCTTGTAGATTTTTCTGATTCTCCATGAGGACAAGATCACCAACTTGGAATTCTTGGGTTCTGAATTTTTTATGATAACTCATGCGTAGACAATTTTGATATACCCGGAAATGATTCAAGGCCTTGAGGCGCCTTTCATCTAACAATTCTAGCTCTTGTAAGCGGGCAATTCTGTATTCTTCCTCTGGTAGGATGTTTTGCAGCGATACCCTTAGAGAGGGGATCTCGATCTCAAGGGGAAGGATAGCTTCAAAACCAAATACTAGGGAATAAGGAGTGGCACCTGTGGGGGTGCAGATGGAGGTGCAGTAGGCCCACAATGTAGGATGGATTTGGAGGTGCCAATCACGGCCCACTTCATTGACTGTCTTTTTGAGGATTTTTATTAGGGTTTTATTAGAAGCCTCAGCTTGGCCATTGCCTTGGGGATAATATGGAGTGGATAAGCAGTGTTGGATGTTGAATTTTTGGCAGAGTTCTTTGACATCCTGGTTTTTAAATTGTTTACCATTATCTGTGATGATAAATTTTGGGATGCCATATCGGTAGATTAGGTAGTTCAGGATGAATTTGGATATTTGCTTGCCGGTGGTGAAAGTAAGAGGGATAGCCACTACCCACTTGGTGAAGTATTTGGTGGCAGTGATAATGAATTTATGTCCGTTGGAAGATGAAGGGTGGATTTTCCCAATGAGATTGAGTCCCCACTGCAAGAAGGGCCATGGTGTAATGAATGGCTGCAATTCTTGTGACGGTGCATGAATCTTGTTGCCATGCTGCTGGCAAGGGATGCATTTCTTCACATAATTGTATGCATCTTCTTCCATTTTTAGGCCAATAGTATCCTGTTCTCAAAAGTTTTTTAGCCAACGTGAGTCCACTTGAGTGTGGCCCACATATACCCTCGTGTACTTCATGTAATGCCCATTCTGTTTCTTGTTTATCTAAACACCTTAGGAGGGAACCATCAAAATGCCTTCTGAACAAGGTGTCTACAAGGATGGTGTAACGGGCACATCGGTGAATGAAGGTTTGTTGTTGGGTTTTGGTGAGGTGTGGGGGAATGGTGTTGTCTTTGAGGAAAGCGAAGGTTTCTTGGTACCAAGGGGACTCGGGACCAACGCGAACACACACCATTTCAGACTCTGGTAGGTCGTATTCCGGTATAAACAATTGCTCGACCAAGAACTCACACTTCTGACTGTGTGCTGGCATTTGAAGGAGGGAGCCAATGGTGGCCATTGCATCTGCAGTCTTGTTGTTTGTTCGTGGGATTTGGTCAAACTTGATTGTCGTGAAATGTTGCTTAAGATCTTCAACCATGGTACGGTAGGGAAGGAGTTTATCATCTTTTGTCTGGTATTCATCATTGACTTGTTTTATGATGAGTTGGGAATCGCCATAGACTTGTAATTCCTTTATTTTCCAGTGGATAGCCAAGCGTAAACCTATGATGAGGGCCTCGTATTCTGCTATGTTATTAGTACATGCAAAGGCTATCTTGTATGATTTGGGGATGCCATCTCCTTGAGGTGTGACCAATAATATTCCTACCCCCGATCCATTTTGAGTGTAGGAGCCATCAAAATACAATTTCCATGTGGAGGATGTGGTAACAGTCATAATGAACTCATCTGGTAATTCTGTGAGAAGAGGATGGTCGCCTGAAAGTGGAGCTTCAGCCAACTGATCTGCAATGACTTGTCCCTTGATTGCCTTTTTGTCCACATATTCAATGTCAAACTCGCTTAAGAGCATGACCCATTTAGCCGTTCTGCCAGTGAGAGCAGCTTTTGATAGGAGATATTTAAGTGGATCAATTTTAGCAATTAATTTTGTCTTGTTGTTTAGCATATAGTGTCGTAGTTTCTGTGTGCTGAACACTAATGCCAAACATGCTCTTTCAATGAGGGTGTAGTTGAGTTCATATCCTACCAACGTCTGACTGATGTAGTAAATGGCGTGTTCGTTCCCTTGATCATCTGTTTGCACCGGTAATGCCCCCAATGCCACTGTAGTAGCACATATGTACAAAATGAGGGGTTTTCCAGGGTTAGGTGGTATCAAAACTGGAGGTGATGCTAGATATTATTTTAATTTTTCAAAGGCCTTTTGACAGAGGCAATCCCATTTGAATTTTGTGTCTTTACGTAACAGGTGTGCAAATGGATGGCACTTGTCAGCTAGCTGTGAAATGAAATGCCTGACAGACTGGAGTTTTCCCTGGAGACTGCATAGTTGTCTGAGAGTTTTTGGTGGAGGCATTTCCATAATAGCTTTTACCTTTGTGGGATCAACCTCGATGCCTCTACGGGAAACAATGAATCCTAGTAGTTTTCCCGATGTGACGCCAAACACACACTTTTTGGGTTTTAGGCGCAGCTTGTATTTTTCCAATCTTTTGAAGATCTGTTTTAGAATAGGGATGTGCTCTTGTCTTGTCTTGGATTTGCCTAGCAAATCATCCACATAGTCCTCCATAATTTTATGCAAGAGGTCATGAAAAATTGTTGTCATTGCCCGTTGATATGTAGCTCCAGCATTTTTAAGGTCAAAAGGCATGACCCGGTAAAAGAAAGTACCCCATGGTGTTGTGAATATGGTTTTATGTTGATCCTCATCTGCTATCCTAATTTGGTTGTATCCAGAAAACCCATCCATTATCAATAGCATTTCATGTCTAGTTGTAAGATCCACAATCATATCTATGTTTGGGAGTGGGAAATCGTCTTTAGGACAAGCTATATTTAGATCTCGAAAATCTATGCAGATGCGGATGCCCCCAACAGGTTTATCGACAGGTACAATGTTGGAGACCCATTCAGCATAATCTATTGGTTTGATAAATTCTGCATCTAACAACTTTTGAAGTTCCGCCTTGACCAGGAGTGCAATATGTGGGTTCATTTTGCGCAATTTCTATTTTACAGGTTTTGCATCTGGGCGGACAGTGAGATTGTGAACCACCAAGGCAGGGTCCAACCCTGGTATATCAGAATAGGACCATGCAAAATTGATTTTAACCTCTGTAAGGAAGTTGATGAAGTCTTGTTTCTCGATTTCGATGAGGGATTTGGCAATGAGGACATTTTTCGGAATGACTTCGGTGCCCATTTTGATGCTGTCTATTTCTTCTATCAACAAATTTGATTTGTCCTGTGGAAGGTAACCAATGGTAGGGAGGTCAAATCCCTCATCGTCAAGTGCCTTTTCCAGGTTTTCACTTTCAGATACGCCCTTTGTTTTTATTTCTTGTTCATCCAAAGGCGCCTCAGGGAGGTTTTCACCTAGGAAATCATATCTTTTTCTTTTATTATCTTTTTTGTGGATAAGGGCATTGACTTGACTACCAAAGTATCCCTTTTCGTGTAGTTGAATACCCTCAATTCTATTACAATCTTCCATATTTTGTGTTGTTAGGAGAGCAATGAGAGCATTATCATCGGCGCAGATATCTAAAGTGGGTTTGTCTCGTTGGCCCCAGTCAATGAGTTCAGGATGGACAAGATGTAGCTCATGTGAAGTGGGAGGGGTTACGGGGGTGATGGTATTGATGTAAGCGTCCAAGAAGATATCTTTCTCATATTCACAAGGCATTTTGTAGAATTCTTCTTTGTCAGCGCTTTCAATATCCGAAGAAGGAATAGAAGGGGCACCAGCGATAGTAATCTTAGGCACCGGGGTGTACCCCAAGCCTCTGTTGTATCTGTAGGAGATAGGATTTATGAGTGTTTTTCTTCCTTTCTCCTCTGGTCCCAGGCCGTGTCCTTTGTAACCCATTTTTTCAACTATGGCAGATGCTTTTGGGTACATTTCTTTGGATATTCTTGTTGGATCTTCATCTTCTTCTCGGTACAACCATGAAGAGATATCTGCTTCGAGACTCTCGTTATCAAGTGGGCCCCATTGCTGGAAGGTGGTGTTTTGGCATTGCATGATTGGTTTTGGGTCCTTTTTTATCTCTTTTGGTTTGCCAAATGACTTAGGAGAGAGAGGGAGGTTGCCTATCAATAAGACATCCTCCAATTTGTATTTTCCACAGCCATTGTCCAAGAACTTGATTTGATTATCTGGTTGGGATGATGTGGAGGCAACATTTGATGTGTCAGATGGAGGCGTTGGCGAGGGTCCATTTAGTGGGCAATGATACTGATGCTTCCCCTCTAATAGTTTGCAATATTGAAAAGGTTGGGGATCACCTTTGATAGTGATCTCTCTTCCATTATAGGGGAATTTGATGCATTGGTGATAGGTGGAGGGTACGGCCAGCAAGGAATGAATCCATGGCCTCTCGAGGAGAATTTTGTAGGGGAGATCAAGATCTAGTACTTGGCAAGGGGTTTCAATTGTAATGGGGCCCACTTGAAGAGATAAGGTGATCATGCCCTTTAAAATTATTTCTGCATCATCATATGCCTTTATTGTGATCCTTCCTGATGTGTCTATCAGATCCTCAGAAAATCCCAATTGTTTTATTAATTTATATGTACACAGATTAAGCCCGGATCCACCGTCTATCAGGATACGTTTGACCTTGTGCTTGTGGATGAGAGCTTCGATGTGCAAAGGTTTTTTATGGCCTTCATCTGCGGGAGCATCTTTGGAGTTAAATACAATGTGCTGCTGGGCAGCAAGGTTTCCAATGAGGGCTTGGAATTGGGTGGTGTTGATGTTATCTGGAACGCGTGATTGGAGAAGGGCTTGTTCCAAAATTTCTTTATGGATTGAGGAGGTCTTGAGAAGTTCCAAAATGGAGATCTGCGCGGGTGTCTTCCCCAGTTGATCAAGGAGGTCATATCGGCGGGTGGAAGACATGGGTGGGGGGTTTGGTGGGGGAGGGACTCCTTGGATGGTGACCCTTCCTCGACGTGTAGTTGCATTGCAATCATTCTGGAAATGGGAGGTGGAAGGCGTGGCACCTTGAATGACTATTCTAGCTGGATTTTGTCTGCTTTGGGAAGAAGGAGGATTAACTCCTTGGATGGTTATGACATTGACATGATTGTCTGCAAGTTCAATGCGACTTACTAAAAAATCAAAACCGGTTACGTGATTAGCGTAGTCATAACCCATTGCATTAGATGATGAGCCTTTTCCTTTATCATGCTTTGGGAAGGGTTCCTGGTACATTTTGAGTTTGTCATTGTTATTACCAGTTTTGCATTTGCTACCTCAATCTCACCTCTATCAATGAGATCTTGTATGTAGATCTTCAGTTTCATACACTTTCGTGTATCATGTCCCTTGATATGATGGTATTCACAATACTCATTTTCATTATACCATCTCGGTTTAGGTTGATTGGGGTCAAATGGGCGAGTGATTGGAAAAACCACTACACCTGCTTGGACAAGTTTTTGAAACACCACTTCAATAGGCTCAGCCAGAGGAGTGAAATCTCTTGGAGTCCTGTTATTCGATCGGGGTGGTCGTCCCTAGATTGAGACATTGTTGTGAGGTTTTTTGGATTGATTTGGATCATCTCGATTATTGAATTGATGATTATTGGTGGTGGATTTTGGGGGAGCGGCCACAGTTTGGACCCGCTTTGCATCAGTTATACCATCATTGACCATGTTTTTATTTTTAGCCCAGAATTTTGGCTTGTCGTTATAATAAGAGGAAGAACTTTGTGTTGATTTCTGGTAATGTTTCAAGGTTCCTTCCTCCAACAAGACACGTTCGAGGGCGAGGCTCTTATCTATCAATTTTTGGAAGGATTTGATACATTGAGATATTAAAGGTCTTGAAAGTTCAGGCACTAAGTTCTTTTGAAATAGTTCAATTTGATGTTGTTCTGGCATGTCCCACTGGAATTTTTTGATAAGATGTCGCCATCTTTGTAGGAAATTGGCGAAGGTTTCTCCAGTCCTTTATTTTGTATTACATAGGTCCATCATGGAAACATCATTACCCATGTTGTATGCATAGTGGGCCACAAATTTTTCTGCCAAGTCTGGAAAAGAGACAATGGAACCTCATGGTAGAGATGAGAACCATGCCAGGGCGTCTCCCGTGAGACTCTTGGTAAAGAGTCTACGAAGATAAAGGTCACTATAGGAGACTTCTTGGCATAAGATGTGGAATTCTCGAACATGATCGCGGGGATCTCCTTTTCCTTCATACTTGGTGAATTTAGGAATCTCAAATCCCGGGGGATATGGTGCAACTGATATAGACGGATCGTAAGGACAAGGGCAAAACTCTTTGAACGAGTAAGTTTTTCTTTTATTAGTCCTTTGTTTCATGTCCTTGATGATATTTTTCATGTCTTGAATTTCTTTGATGTGGTCTTGTTGTGGGCTTTGATAATGGTGAAGTGTATTTGCCCCAAGAATTGGATGAGCCAAAGAAGGTGCACCACCACCAATATATTGATATGATGAGGAGGTGGGAATGTGGGATGTGATGACCAATGTCGCTGGGGTTTGAGTGACAGTTGGTTGTGGTCCGCAAACGGTTGTGACAGGATTAAATACGGCCCGGATAAAATTTGCGACATTGTTGGGAGGAAGGGAAGTTTGTGGAATAGAAATTTGTGGTTGAATAGAAGGAGGTGGTATAGAAGTTTGTTGGAGAATAGATGAGATTGGATTTGATAGTGGTATAGATGGTAAAGAGGAAGAAGGTGGGATGGAGACCACGGTGGGAGGTACCACGGGTGGCATTGATTGAGCTTGGATGATTGATGGGGCTGCAATTGATTGAGTTTGAATAGTAGGTGCAACACTTTGTGTGGGAGCGAGGTCTCCTTGTGGTTGTTGGGTAAGAGGGGATCTATTAAATTCAGGTGGAAGTTGAGCTCCATGTTCAAGGAGAGTTTTCAGAAGTGTAGTAGGATTGTGTTTAATAAACTTTTCCATCATCTCTTGGTTATAAGAATCCGCTAGGAAAGTTTGCACTTCCGGACAAAGTTCACCTTGGTTAACCATGTCAAGATTTTGACTTTGATCTTGATCGCTAGGTTGTCCACTTTGTGTATGATCTTGTGTGGGATCTTCATATAGGACACCAATGTCTGGCATGCCATATTGTTGTTCAGCCATCTTTTTCTTTTGGGATCGAGTTGCGACCATACACGATATTTGTGATGAAAAGACTTAGGAAAAAATGTGATGAAAGGACTTAAGAAATTTGTGATGAAAGGACTTAAGAAATTTGTGATGAAAGGATTTAAGAAATTTGAGGATGAAAAGACTTGAGAAATTTGTGATGAAAGGATTTAAGAAATTTGAGGATGAAAAGACTTGAGAAATTTGTGATGAAAGGATTTAAGAAAATTGAGGATGAAAGGATTTAAGAAATTTGAGGATGATTGATGAAGAAGGTATGGTAGTGATGGTTTAGAAGAAATTTGATGACTAGGTTGTCTTTGGTATGAACATGAAGGATTGATTCAAATGGCAAGTTGTATGAAGGGATACGACCACCCCGATTTGGACAATAGTTGGTGTTTCAAAGGACAAACTTGAATGTTGATGGAGACGACGGACTCTTAGCTTCTCTCTTATGCTTATGAAAAATGGGACGGACAGAGTTTTGATGCAATTTTGGAATTTGTGTGGGTAATGACTTGGACAATTGTTTATGTCTTGACAAATATTTTTGCAAAGTGTTTGGGGATAGTGATGTGTTTTTAGTCTACTCTTGGCAAGTATGTATCAAACAAAACAAACACAATGATTAAATGCATATTATCTCAAAGACACTCATGCTCATATACAACATTCTTAAGGCTGGCAAGGACAATAGTCATTGGATCCCAATTGGTTTTCCATCTACGCTTACCTAGAGCGGACACTTAGATGCTTGACCCCACTGGCTCCTCTCCACGACACTCACTTCTCGGGGCAGCCAAGCATCAATTCCCATGAAAACTCCTCATGACAAACTTTGTGTCTCTACTAAGGGCCGTAAGAATATGGGCCGCTTCAGAGGTTCGACCTCCTGCACCAATGACTAGAAGGTTTTTGGCCACTATGAACAAGGTGTTTAGTAAGTCTTCCCCTTAGGAGCTACCCTTCGAAGTTGTGCAAGCGCAATTGAGGCCTATAGCCCAACGAATTACCAAGAACTTAGTAGTCACACAAGCATGATTGAGATCTCTAGGATCCTACTAAGCACCCAATGTGAGAGTGAACTCTCATATTGCCCCAACCATTAACCCTTTCGTAGTCAATGGCCTATTTATTATAGTGAGTTGGGAACCCCAGGTCTGGGTGTACTCACTTGGGTTGTTTCCCTCTTACCTTCTAAAAGAGCAAGTTGGGAGGGCAGGCCCACTAGAGGTAAACACACAATCAAACAAGAAAAGGTTGGAGGGTCTGGATTTCTGATCGTCTAGTAAGATGAGAGCATACTTTCCTACCTTTACGCTTTTCTTAAAGACACATAAGACAATGATTCATTCCATTTTAATTAATATCTAGGTGCCTAATTTAAATAAATACACAATATTTGGTTGAATAAGCTAGGCAACCTACAAAACCACTTGATTAGTAGTTTGAAAAATAGAGTCTTCAAAAAACGTCCTACAAAACAACTTGATTAGTAGTTTGAAAAATAGAGTGTTCAAAAAGTGTCCTACAAAACAACTTGATTAGTAGTTTGAAAAATAGAGTCTTCAACAAGCGTCCTGCAAAAGGCAACAAAATGACAAAAATATTAATTTTTTTAATTTTTTGGGAATGAATAGAAAAATATGAATAAAAACTTTTTTACTAATGACAAATGTGGATTTGAAGGAAGTTTTGATGGGTAAATGGGGTTTGACTAGGTTTTTGTCACTTTCCAAGGGATAGGCAAGCGTAAAATGAGGATTTTGGAGGAAAGATGAAGGAATGGGAAAATTTGTCCAAGAGGGACAAAGAAGCAAAAGTTGGAGATGGATAATATGGAAAAAATTTGGAGGTGATTGGATAAAAGGGGAAAAAGTTATGGCAAACCCTAAAAATAGAGGAATATGGGATTTTGGGCTTCAAAAAGTGGATTTTTGGGATAAGGCCTCCAAGGAATGAAATGTGGAAAATGGCGATGCAGAGAATTTGGTGAAGTCTGGAGGAAAATGGAGTCGAGATAAAGAAGATATGGCGAAAAAATAGAATAGATTTAACAGAGTAGACACCCTAAATTTAACAGAGCAAACAGAAACCCTTTAACAGAGCAGACATAAACCCTAAATTTAACAGAGCAAACAAAAACCCTAGATTTAACAGAGCAGACAAACCCTAAATTTAACAGAGCAAACAGAAACCCTAGATTTAACAGAGCAGATAGAAACCCTGGATTTAACAAAGCAAACAGAAACCCTAGTTTTTAACAGAATAGACAGCCTCACTAAACAGAATAAAAAAAATGCCAAAGGTCTGGATTTCTGATTGTCTAAATAGACAAGAGCATACTCTCCTACTTTCACACTTTCCTGTGGTCAGACAGATTATGATTAAACAGAGCAGATAACACGAAATGAAAAGAAAATGCAGACTACTGTTAGCGCCTAACAAATTTCAGACATATTAACAGAGCAGGTAGTCGCACTAAACAGATAGAAAAGTGCCAAAAATCTAGATTTCTGATTGTCTAGATAGACAAGAGCATACTCTCCTATTTTCACACTTTCCTACGGTCAGAGCATACAGTCATGCTAAACAGAATAGAAAAGTGAAAGGTCTGGATTTCTGATTGTCTATATAGACAAGAGCATACTCTCCTACTTTCACACAGATTATACTAAAACAGAGCAGACAACAAATCAAGTAACAAATCAGATAACAGAGCTGTCGTGCTGCAACAGAAACATAAACATAAAAAAAAAAACAGAAACATAATAGAATAAGGAGGAGCTGTCGCGCAGAAATGCAGAGCCGCGATTCTAGAGCCTGCGAAAAAAATAAATAAATATATATATATATATATATTTATTTTATTTTATTATTTTTTTTCTACAGTCGCACTATTCTGGAACCTGCGTCTCACAACTCACAAAAACCTTAAAACACAACAACATTAGTTCTTAGGGATGTGGGTCCAAACGGACGTGCCAAAATGAAGAGGGGAAAATAGATTTGAAAGGTAAACTGATCAAAACATAACGAAATAGACATGCAGAATGCTAAAATATCATTAAAAGACCATTTCACCTTGCTATTTTACCTTCTCCTTCGGATTGAGCTTGATGAAGTGAAGGCGCCCCTTGATAATGCTCCACTTGATGTGCTCCTTTGATTGCTGGATGTGGATGGCTCTCCAATATTGTGCACAAATGATAAGGATGAGATGATCAAATTGCCAAGATGATTTCCTGGGCTCAAAAGGGCAGCATAAGCTTACTGGATTTCAAGATGTTAAGAATGAAGGGATGGAGCCCTAATTTTATAGGAAGAGGAGAGGAAAACAGATGGCTAGGATGAATTCGAGATGAAGGGCTAAGATTTACTTGTGAGCTCACACAAGGTCCAAGAGAGGGTGTGGAGACCAAGAAATATGCCTTAAAGGCATTTCGTATCTCCACACTCTACAAGATGCATTGGAGGAATTAAAAATTCTCCAAAAACGGATATTATGGGGATTAGAAGAATAAAAAGGAATTAAAAATCCCTTGGGAGAGGGAAATGCCTAGAGGAATGTGAGATTTTGAAAATCTTACATTCATCCAGAAAAAGAGCATTTAAAGCTAGTGGCTGGATGAAAGGACAAAGAGTTGACTTTGTGGCTAATCATGATGATTAGCCATTAACGACTCATTAGGAGGGGGATTAGAGGAAATGTTAGGTGGGATTTATATTTGTAGGAGAATTTGACTAGGAGAGAGAATGAGTGGAGGGAATAAAAAATTAGAAGAATAATGTTAAGTGAGTTTAGGGAGTTTCTAGAAGAATTTATTAGGTTAATGATGAATTAAGAAGATGATTTGTAGGAAGCATGTAGGTTAACTAATTAATTGAAATTAATTAGCTAAGAGGAAGATTTGTGAGGATTTGATTTTTTAGAAGAATAAAGAAAGGGATTGATTTATTAAATAAATCAATCATATGCTATAGTGACAATATTAATTATATTTAATTAATATTGAGAAGAATTTTAATTAACATAATTAATTAATTAATTAATTATGTGAGGAATTAAAAATAATTAAAATAATTATTTTTAAGTGTCTACAATAACCAGTTTATTTTGTCAAACAAAACCTTATATATATATATATAAATATAAATATATATATATATATATATATATATATATATATATATATATATATATATATATATATATATATATATATATATATATATATATATAAAACACAGTGTTCTATTGCAGATTGGTGTAGTTTAGTAACACAATTTTAATCTATTTGCAAAGTCTCCTTTTTTATATAAGGATAAAAATATGTAGAGATATACAAGTTAAAATCATAGAATACTCATAAGGGTATGCTCTCTGTTATTTTCCAGATTTATTAAATGAAATAAATTAATATAAATGCTACAATGAACTTTTACTTTTAGCTTTAGGATATTGCTAGTTTCATGAGTTTGAATGAATACTAATGTAGTGATTTAAAATATCCGAACTTTAAACTAGGTAATAACCAGATTTAAATATTAAGTCAGATTATAAGTAATAGGATTAACTATCTATTTTCCTTACAATGAAATCAATTTTCTTTTTTTTTAATAAAGAAATTGTGTAATCTGAAAATACATACTCATTTCTCTTTACTCCTACTTTGCAAATGAATATTATTTTTTGAATGAATCTACTCAATAGTTCAGACAGATTTAAAAATAAGATGCATATAAAGTTTAAAGCTTTCAAGATTATCTTTTTGACAATTTCTTAGAATCTGAAACTTTACAACTTAATTTCATTTAAGAAATAAACTTCCCAACTTCATTTTTTTCTCTTAAAGAAGATTACAACAGAAAACATAATTCTTTTATATTTCTTTTCATGCTACAAAAATAATAAAACTTACTAGCTTAATACATTATTTTATTCATAGTCTTGTGAACACTTTCTAATAAAATACAATTTTTTTTTTTTAAAAATCCACTTTACAATAGTAACAAGATTACAATCTCAAGCCTCTTACATTTCTACAAGAATGGGGGCTTGTTAAAATACATATTTTCAGCATTTCCAAATGAATATAATAGGAGACCTTGCACATGAACTTGAATTTTCTCCATCCTTTATCCCAAATGAAAACCTGCAAATAAAACTTACAGGTTGTGACCATGGAGGCTCACCTCCCAACCTAGACTTACAAAAAGCCACCCCCGAGCTAGGAGAACCAAGGCTAAACGGGTTACAAACAAACTCAACCACAAAAGCAAGAAGAGATCAAACAACACATGAACTCCCAACCCAAGGATGTACATTGTCACTATGTGACTAACTTTGTGGGGTGAAGGTGGGCCAAGTACCTAGAGGAGATCTGCAAGAAAGAGGAACAAATGCCTTCACAAGGCTACTAAGATATAACCAACTCAAGTCACATACTTGACCTAAAACAAACCTTATGTCCCCCATGGCTTACAAGCTCATATCTCCCCTTATGACCCCCTTTGCATAAGCATAAAAATAATGCAACAAGGGTCCCATAACCCTTGTGCATGTATCTCTCTCTTCCAAGAAGAGAGTCTCTACACTCATAGGCTGTCAATCAACACTTCATCCCCAAGACTACTCTACCCTCCCAAGGGTGAGTATGACCTTGAAATACCCATAACAAAAATAATCATACAACTCACAAAAACAAATACAAAGATGAATTTTCCACATTCAACTCCACAAATCACATAAACAACAAAGCTAAAATACACAAACAATTTTTCCTTCACATTAACAATGGTATTCAATATTCATGGAAGAACACTACCAACCTTTGATCTTGCAATTGGTATGAGGAATGGTTGAAGGAGAGCTACCCAATCCACTAGTCTTTTCTTCCCAAAACTTAAAATTTAACTTCTAAAACCAAATTTCCAACAACAACTCTAAGTCTCCAAGATTGGAGAGTGGGTGATCAAAATCCTAAGTTTGAATCCCTTCCCTAAGCAGACTCTTCTCACACTTTCCAACCTCTTGGAAAATATGTGAGATCTCATATGTTGGTCTTCCCAAGCTCTTACATTCTTTCTAAAAATGGAAATTGAAAAAGGTAAGAGAAAGTGGGGAACAACAACTATCACTCAAATGGAAGGTTGTCTAATCAAGGAGAAATCCTCAAAAGTTGAATTTCGTCCATCTTGGAAAACTCAACTTTTGAGGTGACTTGACAGTCACATGTGAGTGGTCACATGGTTAAAATTGACCTTTACCCATAGGTATAACATATGGGTCTTCAAAAATGCCCTAAGCCTAATCTTAGGAGTTAGTTTGACCCTCTAAAAACTCACCTAAAGTTTACCTACGAGTCAGACTTGAGTTGACCATTCTAATGGCTCTTTAACCAAGGCTCTATTGGGACCACACTAAGATATTTTGAATAATGCATTGGTTATTCAAATTCCCTCCAAGGGACATGTCATTGCCAACTCACTTCACAACACAAGTGTCAAGTGACACCATAAAAATACACAATACTTTAATACGCATGCCAATGTCCCTTTTTGGAATTAATAAATTTAACAAATACACATTAAACACACATTCAAGCATTCACATTTACAAATAAAACACATTACACACGAACTGTTGTCTCTCCAAATAGACAACCCTTGGCTTCACAAACGCACATAGGTTTAGCTTGATTCTCCGAATAGTTTTCATGGTCATGTGGATTAGTTTTGCTACACATCTCATTTCGCACATTAGTAATCTTAAACAATCACATGCGATATTAATATATGAAAGGAATACAAATCAAACACTTTGCATACAATTTAAGTCATAATAATTAAGTTATCAATTATCCAATAGAACTCACATGAAATAATTTATTCAATGGCATCATCATAATCATCATGAAATTAAATCATTCATAAGGCATGCATCCACGTTTTCTAACATCACAATGAAGTACTGCAAATTCAGAGATAAATGACATACATCATATCAAGGTTATCCAATCACTGGATCATATAAAATCTAAATCCATAACGCATCAAAATGTGCACTGCAAGGTAAAATGATTCCATAACATGGTTCAATTACTTTTCTCACTAATTTATCCGTCTAACATAGCCCATCCTATTGAATTGTAGCATCTTTACATAGTGTACCAATCATCCATGCAAACTATTAATAAGGTCAACCTTGGTCAAACTAGGTTAACTAGGGCTTGATCGGGGAGGGGCTCTACATCCTTCCCTCTAGGGTTCGACTTACTCCTGGAAGTCGCATGACTAGGATACAAAGATAGGGACATAGTATTCCCAACAATTATTCTAAATTACTCTAGATCTTGTCTTGCCTACTTGGAAGATGCAGTACTAAAATTAACCTACTATCGTAACAGTTGTTACCTCCATAAGGTACTCATCTTAGCATTTTTATTACATTTTCCTTCAATCTCAAGTAAGTTTTTACAAGTTCTACTTTACAAATTCCGTAATTATTTTAAGTTAATGCACCATCCAAATCATATCAATACAACACATCATCATCTTCCATTATCTAGGTTACACATACTAGTTCACTTATTCAATTTCTAGGAGTCATATTTCATTAAGGATTTGTTCAAAACATGTTTATCCCACTGCAATTCTCATCCATTGTAGTTACCAAAGCTAATTGACATCATAACTTACTTTATCTAAAGTGAATCTGCTTATTTTACATCAAGGTGCCTCATATGGGTGTTAATTACATATTTGTTAAACCATCCTATGTGCATGATTTCCTCCCACATCAGAAGGCAACAAGGTATAATCAAGTTCAATTTCTTCAAATCCACCCATAAATAGGGTAGTTTTCTACCTCTAGGGCTTACAATATTTAGACATCTAGGCACAAAGGTTTAAGTTATATAGGTCACATCATTCACAACCCCAAATATTAAGGTATATAACAATCCCATTCTAAGGGAGTGATGGAAATAATTACACTTAATTTAGATAGCATCCATGTAATCATCTCCATGCACACGCCAACATAATGAGTCTACAATTTATTAGCTTACACAATTCACTAGGTCTAGATCACACTTTGTTATTAATTTTTCCTACTTAGATTAGTCGCAAGAGAGTTCCATCATAGAGGGTACACTCTCTGTTATCTTTATTTGATATAATACTTATTATTTATCCTTTCGCCTAACTTCACTCCTTGTGGTATTCCCCTTGACACTCTATCAGAGGTTCAACGAACATGATAGACATTACACTAATCACATTACTAGGGCTAGCTAAATCAAACATTCAAAATGACCACTTGACACCTTAAAAGATAAAAGTTAAATTTTCCAAGTCCAATAGGAAAGAAGAAAAATGCCAATCAAAAAATAATAAAATTAGCAACATGGCAAGTGCCAAAGCTCAAATGAAAAGGAACATAAATTTAGTGGTCCTTCCATCATAAGAAATATAAAAGAAAGTGCTAGCCCCTAGGTCACAATACACTCTTCAAACGACAGTCGAAACATCGTCGAAATCAAAACTCAAAACAAGGTGACCATTTTAACCACACTATAGGGAGTAACCGCAACCCATCACCCAAGATCACACGTCCTGAGTGCATTAGGGAGTGATTATTAAACTGTTAAGGTTATTAGATTATTTACATTTCTTTATTATCGTGAAGTATCTTATACACAAGATATTACAATCATTATATAGATCATGTTCCATTTACATTCACGTGATTACTATTACAAGCAACACTTTCCAATGAAAACCATCAACAACCATAGTTATATATTAACAGAGGATGCACTAAATCTACCATCCTCTGCCCATTCTTCTTGGATTTCCATTAAATCTCTTAATATGTTAAATCATTGGTTCAATGATACGTGGTAACTCATGCACCAATACTTTTATGTCTCACTTACTAATGTGATCGATGGTTGGGTACAAAATCGATACTTGTATACTTAGAACCACTTAGGTTTAGTATAATGCAATCATATAATTTAACTAGGGACATCATTTGTTCTCTTAGCACCTTTTGCTAGCTCCTTACATCTTCATATCTAATCATCAATTTGTTCCCATTAAGTAGGAGCTTAATGCCAAATTACTGACAATTATGGTTAAGAACAAACCAAGGGTGGAATAATCACCAAGTACAATCATTAACGCTTGACAACTAATTTCCTACTATCACACTTACCATGTTCCTTCTTTAGTGACGTGGAAATTTGATTTATTCTTACCTACTCCACTTATGTAACCATGAGAGCAAGGGGGTGCACGCTCAAGAAGTGGCAAGCATAGAAATCAACACCCTCTTTTGAATTAAAATTTGACTAAAAGAAATTATCATTTTCTCTATTGCTTATTTTATATTTACTTGCTAGTTGACCACGACATATCACAACTTTCGATTACCTTCAATCCAATAAAATCACCTTGTTATCATAATATCAAGTTACCCCATTACTGCATAACATAAAGGTGTACAATAATTACCAATGTCTTAAGACTCCCATAATTTTCAAGTTCTCCCTTAGCTAACCACATAAATAGGCTTCTTAGCATTGTACTCATAAATCCTTGCATTTGAACAACATATTACACTGCCAACTAATCCTCAATAAAACGTTGGTACTAATTATACTGTCATACTATCTCCTTCCATATGCCTTATCCAATTTGTATGTTGACTCATCCATACCTAATGTTTTTTTTTAAACTTTCTCACTCCAGTGCCATAATTTTGCAAACCTCCTTCGGTTGTGCCAAAGTAGTAACAATGTTCCAAACTGACATGTATCTAGTTACTAGTCATGATTGGGTTGCACTTTCTCTTTAGGTGTTGAATGCATGTAAGTTACTCATTACCTGATTATCTGATCATGATTCATCTACACTCCTTGTACTTTAGTAGGGATTCTACGTGATTCCAAAACCATCTCTACTCTCTTCACCATTTAGTTAGTCCTTTCAAAATTATCTTCCCATAAAGGAACTAGTTGTGACTTCACTTTGCTTGATCCCCGAATTATAGGACATAACTACGAAAGGACTTAGGATTCATTTCTAATTACGTGATTTAATCCAAAGAGGTTCACATCTCCTTTCTTTTTATTTCAATTTATCTATAGTATTACTAGGGTTCCTTTATCAAGGAGATTGTCATTACCCATTTCAGCCCTCATCCTCAAAGTTATCCACCACTAGCTTCTTTGCATTGATACGAGAATTCCCTAATTTGATTATCTCAATAAGAGTAACCTAGTACGACCATGTGCTTAAGGTACCTATCCATTAGGATAATGCTTCTGCCTAAGATTTATAAGGGTACCTCTTAACTTGCTCTTCACTGGTGCCTCCTATGGCGATCATGGTTTTAAATCCAACACAATTTCACATAGTTTTAACTAGAACTGTCTCTATCTCAATTGACTTGTTTACTGCACCTTCATCTCATGTCTATCTAGCTTGCTTGACTCGCCATGTCAAGAACATATCTCAACTGATGGTATTACCATAGTTAATATTAGGAGTATTCTATTGTAGAATTAACTCCCCATACTCGATTTGACTAGGTACAATTGTTGCATTTAGGTTCCAATTGAATGGTAACCTCATATGTACTAGTGATCTAACTTCAATTATGAAACATAAAAAATATTTTCATATATATATATATTTGAAATTTTCGTAGTCTTTGGGGTCTTATTATGCCCTAACCCTTAAGACTAATGAGTTTCAAATTTTGAGGCTTTTTGTGACCCTTAGAACCCCCTAAATTGATATACGTTGATCTTTTAAAAAGAATTTCACTTATGTCTCACTTTGTTATTTCGCAAGTTTTTCACCTAGGTGTTATATTCCGAAGTCATAGTTTGGATCAACTAAGTTATGAATGTAGCCCATGTTCTCTAGCGTATGAACCTAGGGCTCTGATACCAAAATGTCATGCCCAAACTTTTGGGCAAAAACACAACAACAATTTTTTTTTAAACACTTAATTACTTGTGACCTACGTTTAATTAGATGTGACAACTTATAAAGTTTCACTTAAAAGAAACCTTAATTGACATTAAGAATGGGTTTCTAAAGTGAGTGATGTATTATAATTTAACTAGAAGACTTAGGTCTTATCTCTAACTCCTAAGCGATCAAATTAGATTTTAACTTACGTAATAATTACAATAACTTCCATTATCAAAAGCAAAATAAATTAATTTTATAAGGACAATTTCTTTTTAAATATTAAATAAATTTGCCCAAAAGATCCTTCAATTTTAATTACATTTTATAATATTTAAATAGTCCAAAATACACTAAATTAACATTAATACAAATTTCTTGAATTAATATCAATTATTTAACTAAGTAAAGGACTATAAAGTTTCCCCAAATCGTTGTTAATATAATCTCCTTTTATAACTTAAATAATTCTACAATCCATTAAATCAATATTAATACAAATTCATTGTATTAATATTAATTAATTGAGCAAATGAAAATAAAGTGTCAAACGCGATTATAATAATTAAATCATTAATAAATGATCCCACTTGGATTAAATAAATCCATAAGATCAAGAGTCCATTAACTTATTTTAAAATATATTTACCCACTACAATACCCCCTTACAATTAAATTAATCATTTACATTACCAGCAATGAAAATACCCTCTTAAATAAAAGAACATGTTTTAGCATTATAAAATTTACTTTATCTAAAATGAGGCTTTCCCTCCCAAACTTTATTTTAAATTCCATTAGACCCTTTAATTTTTTTATTCCTTTTATACCCTAATTAGGGTTTACCTTTTTTTTTTAAAAACACATCTAAGTTTACAAAATACTGAAATGTGGTTTTCCCCCATCAAATATGTTTAAGTTTTAAACCCTTTTAATATTTTATTCTTTTATTTTAAAAAAAAGCACATGAGGGTGAACCCTATTTAGGTTTCCCCTCTCTTTTATTTTATATCATATCTCTACTCTATTTCTTTGTATTTTCATTTCCTTACATCTCTATTGAGATAGGGTTTAATATCTCATACATTTTATGGCAGGTCTGTGGAATTGTGGCAGTGAGGCAAACATGCCATGGCGGATGGCGCTACCGATCTGCAGGCAGCGCCGCTGCACCCACCACGACAAAGAGTTGAAGTGACAGAGAGGAGGGAGTGGGGAGGCAGAGGACTGCAGAGGCTGCAGACTCACCATTGTAGCCGCCCATGGTTGTGAGTCGTGGTCACCCACGAGTGTGGGTCACGGCCCACAGTCATGGTTGTGGCTTCTCGACCGGTTGGGAGGGGGGGGGGGGGTTTGAGTCGTATGCTCCCCCCAAAACCGTCCCCCAAACAAGTCGCTCGCATTTCTCTAAAGTCATAATTGATTTGTTTTGTTCTAGGGTTTCGATATGCAAATATATATATTTTAATGTAAATATGTATTTTCTGAGAGATAATAACCAGTTTATTTTGTCAAACAGAACCTTATTTTATTAAATTTATTTTATATATATATATATATATATATATATATATATATATATATATATATATATATATATATATATATATATATATATATATATATATATATATATATATATATATTTGTGTAGAAACATATATTCACTGTGTAAACACAATGATTTCTTTTCCAAGATGACTTATATTAACCAGAATACTAGTTTTATCTTTCATGTACAAATATGTGTGCGTGTGTGTGTTTGTGTGTGTGTGTGTATGTATGTATGTATGTATGTATGTATGTATGTATATAGTTTAATGAAATTTATTTATTCACTATTTTAAACACAATGTTCTATTGCAGATTGGTGTAGTTTAGCAGCACAATTTTAATCTATTTGCAAAGCCTCTTTTTTATATAAGGATAAAAATATGTAGAGCTATACAAGTTAAAATCATAATATACTCATAAGGGTATGCTCTCTGTTATTTTCCAGATTTATTAAATGAAAGAAATTAATATAAATGCTACAATGAATTTTTACTTTCAGCTTTAGGATATTACTAGTTTCATGAGTTTGAATGAATACTATTACTAGTTTCATGAGTTTGAATGAATACTAATGTAGTGATTTAAAATAACTGAACTTTAAACTAGGTAATAACCAGATTTAAATATTAAGTCAGATTATAAGTAAAAGAATTAACTATCTATTTTCCTTCCAATGAAATCAATTTTCTTTTTCTTTTATAAAGAAATCGTGTATTCTGAAAATACATACTTATTTCTCTTTAATCCTACTTTTGCAAATGAATATTTTTTTTTTAATGAATCTACTCAATAGTTCAGACAGATTTAAAAATAAGATGCATATAAATTTTAAATCTTTCAAGATTATCTTATTGACAATTTCTTAGAATCTGAAACTTTACAACTTAATTTCATTTAAGAAATAAACTTTCCAACTTCATTCTTTTCTCTTAAAGAAGATTATAGCAGAAAACATAATGTTTTTATATTTCTTTTCATGCTACAAAAATAATAAAACTTACTAGCTTAATACATTCTTTTACTCATAGTCTTGTGAACACTTTCTAATAAAATACAAATCTTTTTTTTTTAATCCACTTTACAATAGTAACAAGATTACAGTCTCAAGCCTCTTACATTTCTACAAGAATGGGGGCTTGTTAAAATACATATTTTCAGCATTTCCAAATGAATCTAATAGGAGACCTTGCACATGAACTTGACTTTTCTCCATCGTTTATCCCAAATGAAAACCTACAAATAAAAATTATAGGTTGTGACCATGGAGGCTCACCTCCCAACCTAGGCTTACAAGAAGCCACCCCCGAGCTAGGAGAACCAAGGCTAAACGGGTTACAAACAAACTCAACCACAAAAGCAAGAAGAACTCAAACAACACATGAACTCCCAACCCAAGGATTTACATTGTCACCATGTGACTAATTTTGTGGGGTGAAGGTGGACCAAGTACCTAGAGGAGATTTGCAAGAAAGAGGAACAAATGTCTTCACAAGGCTACTAAAATATAAGCAACTCAAGTCACATACTTGACCCAAAACAAACCTTATGTCCCCCATGGCTTACAAGCCCATATCTCCTCTTATGACCCCCTTTGCATAAGCATAAAAATAATGCAGCAAGGGTCCCATAACCCTTGTGTATCTCTCTTTTCCAAGAAGAGAGTCTCTACACTCATAGGCTATCAAGCAACCCTTCACCCCCAAGGTTACTCTACCCTCACAAGGGTGAGTATGGCCTTGAAAAACCCATAACACAAATAATCATACAACTCAAAAACAAATACAAAGAAGGGACTTCCACATTCAACTCCACAAATCACATAAACAACAAAGCTAAAATACACAAACAATTTTTCTTTCATTTTAACAATGGTATTCAATATGCATGGAAGAACACTACCAACCTTTGATCCTGCAATTGGTATGAGGAATGGTTGAAGGAGAGCTGTCCAATCCAATAGTCTTTTCTTCCCAAAACTTAAAATTTAACTTCTAAAACCAATTTTCCAACAACAACTCTAAGTCTCCAAGATTGGAGAGTGGGTGATCAAAATCCTAAGTTTGAATCCCTTCCCTAAGCAGACTCTTCTCACACTTTCCAACCTCTTGGAAAATATGTGAGATCTCATATGTTGGTCTTCCCAAGCTCTTACATTCTTTCTAAAAATGGAAATTGAAAAAGGTAAGAGAAAGTGGGGAACAACAACTATCACTCAAATGGAAGGTTGTCTAATCAAGGAGAAATCCTCAAAAGTTGAATTTCGTCCATCTTGGAAAACTCAACTTTTGAGGTGACTTGACAGTCACATGTGAGTGGTCACATGGTTAAAATTGACCTTTACCCATAGGTATAACATATGGGTCTTCAAAAATACCCTAAACCTAACCTTAGGAGTTAGTTTGTCCCTCTAGAAGCTGACCTAAAGTTTACCTACGGGTCAAACTTGAGTTGACCATTCTAATGGCTCTCTAACCAAGGCTCTATTGGGACCACACTAAGATATTTTGAATAATCCATTGGTTATACAAATTCCCTCCAAGGGACATGTTATTGCCAACTCACTTCACAACACAAGTGTCAAGTGACACCATAAAAATACACAATACTTTAATACACATGACAATGTCCCTTTTTGGAATTAATAAGTTTAACAAATACAAATTAAACACACATTCAAGCATTCACATTTACAAATAAAACACATTACACACGAGGTATTGTCTCTCCAAATAGACAACCCTTGGCTTCACAAACGCACATAGGTTTAGCTTGATTCTCTGAATAGTTTCCATGGTCACATGGATTAGTTTTCCTGCACATCTCATTTCGCACATTAGTAATCTCAAATAATCACATGCAATATTATTATATGAAAGGAATACAAATTAGACACTTTGCATACAATTTAAGTCATAATAATCAAATTATCAATTATCCAATAGAATTCACATGAAATAATTTATTCAATGGCATCATCATAATCATCATGAAATTCAATCATTCATAAGGCATGCATCCATGATTTCTAACATCATAATGAATTACTGCAAATTCAAAGATAAATGACATACATCATATCAAGGTTATCCAATCACTGGATCATATAGAATCTATATCCATAACGCATCAAAATGTGCACTGAAGGGTAAAATGATTCCATAACATGGTTCAATTACTTTTCTCACTAATTTATCTGTCTAACATAGCCCATCCTATTGAATTATAGCATCTTTACATAGTGTACCAATCATCCATGCAAACTATTAATAAGGTCAACCATGGTCAAACTAAGTTAACCAGGGCTTGATCAGGGAGGGGCTCTACAATGGCGCGGTCACCTTTCTAAAATATTTTTGTCAGGATGAAACTGTCATATCACTTAATTTATTGGTTTTGAACTATTTCAATATGATGGAGAGCCTCTTTTCTAATTTCATCAAGAGCATTGAGTTACATTATTCATTCTTTTTTATGTTAATCATAATTCCATATCTAATTAGAGTGTTGTTCTTTATGTCGTGTATTCAAATTCAATGAGAAGGACAAATGTCATGCTAGAAACCATCTTATAGGTGTAAAATTTGTTTCAGTTTTTTAAGTTGTTCTATATGCCCAAATTACCTCAAGAAGATAATTTGCCCAATCCTTGTGATGGAGGGGAACTATCTTTATCAGAATTGATTCAATGTCCTTAATTGTAACATTTGCCTACTCATTAGATTGTGCATGGCATGGGGTGGACTTTTTCTACCTAATATTATACTTGTTGACTAGTGCTCCAATCAAAGTTAATGTAAATTAGGGACCCTGATGTATAAAAATATCCCTAAGCACTTCATATCAAGTGAAGATTTCCTCATATAATAATTCAACAACCTTATTATCTCAAGCATGTTCCATAGCATGAAATTCCACCCACTTGGTTAGATAATTAGTGCAATCCAATATATATTCCCTCCAATTTGAAGGAGGATCAGTGGGCCCTATAAAGTAAATCCCCAATAATCAAAAGGTGAGATGATCAGTTATGACTGTAGGGGCATCTCATCGTTGCATGTGGGATGACTCATCCTTTGGCATATGTGACATCTTCTAGTGTACTTGACTACATATTTATGTAGTGTAGGTTAGTGATAACCTATAATTAATATCTTTAAGGTCATTCACTTAACAATAAAATGTTCATTATAGGGTTCATCATGACAGGCATGTAGAATATTGAACTCTTCATCTTCTCTAATACACCATTAAATATAATTGTTTAGTCTAGTACAAAAATAGTTTGATTATCAAGCATTGACCCAGTTAGGTTTTTCTTTGTTGGTCAATGGACACCATCTTTAATTATACCAAACACTATTGGATAAAGAATATTGCATGAAACAATACACATCTATAGTATGAAGACATGTAGTGTATGGGGAAGAGCTTCACTACTTGAAACTTGATGCCTTACAAATATGATTTCTTTCTTATATTGTAAAAACACACATAAATTCCTTTAGTACAAACTATTATATGCATTATCTTGATAATCATTTATCCAAGGGACCTGTACCCACTGTACATGCAATCACTTGTTGAGGGATGTATTTCTACCATACATGTCATTCATCGTGGACCTTTTCATAACATGCCATGTTGTTGCCTTCCATTAGGCTATAGGAACCACAAATTAAGTTAAAATAAGGTGCACATTGAACCAATTTGTTAATTGCCAATTTATCATACTATGATCTTAAATGATCAAATTGCTTTCCAATTTTCTGAAAAGTAGGCTAGATTGATTATTTTTAGTATTTGGCATGATGTAATGAAGAGATATCCCAATAGTTCTCTTGAAAATTGTTAACAATGTTTCCATGGTAAAAATATGTGTGTGCTTGAAAAGTCGCCATAGTTAAAATCAGAAGACTACCTATAGCAAGGAAGGAGTTTCTAACACATGTTGATGCAATCATAACACATAATGAGTTCATTTTACCTACCTTGAAGATGGGTGCATGTAGATGTTTATATAATGAAATGATTAACTTGTGAGGGTAGGCATGTTGTTATACAATGCACACTTCAAATTGTTAGACATATAAATATTATAATTTTCTTTGCGATTTTTTATCCCATATATTATTGCTGCATTTTAAAAAGGCAAAGCAACTTACATTGTCACATCATGGTTTGATATAGTTATTGGTAAAATGAAGTTTAAATACTTAAATTTTGGATTTGTCCTGGCAAATCCTGTGGCACTAAAAAGGGTGAGTGCTAGGTCTTGCGGTCAACCATTGAGGTTTAGATAGACTACGAAAAGGAGCATTTGGATTGATTTATTCAAGGATACATCTACTAATTCTAACAATGTAACATCTCCTTCGATGCCCACCAATGTCGGGACGCTTCCCAGTCCCCTTTAACTTTCCTTTCTTGCTTCATTTTGGTCTCTTTGGCTCTCTCTTGCATCATCTGGCATTCAAAAACCTCTCTTGAACTAGCATTCTTTCTACTCTAATAGTTTCTTCCATTTTTGTTGGTTTATCTCTCCACCATTGTTTATCATAGTAAAGCTTCATCAACTTGCGAGATCTACGCTTTTCCTCACCCAACAAGCTTCTAATTTTCGGTGGTGAAGGAAACTTTCTCCTCTCTAGTTTATTAAATTATTCATTTCATCATCTCTAATTTAACAATTGTTTGCTGCATATTCTTCTTAATTTTCATTATTGTTTTATCAAATCTATCTATCTAGCTATTTATGGAGGTGGAAATACCAAAACGGGGTTTGGTTGTGGAAAATCTCCAAATCACAGTTGGCCAACATTTTTTCCTTGCTTGTACATGTGTAGGTTTGACAAGGAAGAACATAGTGTACACTCATTTGTTGGACCATTTGTAAGTATTCCTATTTTTTTCTTGTATTTTCATCAACCTTCTAAGTTCTGTTAGTTTCTAGTTTACTATTTTTATAGCATCCATAGTAGAAAAGGAAATACTAGTTATTTTGTACTTTTTTGTACAAATTTTAGTACCTCATTCGTATGATATGCTTTCTTTCCGTATTGTCATCCCCAACCTATGCCTACATCCCAGGAAAAGAGTATATGGACTTGTCCAAGCAATCTCAGTAGTCTATACCTTCATCATCTATAGTTAAAATATTTTTACCTATCGACATCACATAGTTTTTCACACTTTTCCATCCCAATGAACGAACTTAGAGGTTGTGGAATCCCAAATGTTTTCTTAGAGTGGAGAGAAGGATATTGAGTCCTCATTGGGTCTTACCACTCTTCACAGTGGTTTGATTTTTCTCCTCTACATAAGGGAACCTAAAATCTCTCCTAAGCTCACAACTTCTCTTGTTTATGCAACCACTTTCAAGCATGTGGCATCCCTTGAACCTGTAGCTCCTTCTAAATCTTCAACCTCCCCTTATGACTCAGGTCTTCTATTCAAAGTCCTTTTTCGGTTTATGTCATCAACCCATCCACATGCAAAAACCTCCAAACAAGCAAAACCCTCTATTCATGATAATCCTTCCAAACATTTACCTTTAATTGATGTTTCTTGTAGACTTAAAGCTACAACCACACTTGCAACAAAGAAATAGAAGGTAGCCCCATCATCTAATAAGAAAAAAAGAAACAAAAGGCTATCTTGAAACATCCAAGACAAAGAATTTGGTTTTAGTAGAATCAAACACTAGCTTTGAGCAATAAGATATATTTCTCAATTGGTACCAATCATGCCCACTCATGTCTTCCCTTGAGTCTAGTCATGATGGTACAAGAGGCCTTGGATATAATAACATAGCTAGTAAAAATCTAATCACGTTCACAACAAGAGTGTGGATTGGGGTAATTAGTATAGATGGAAGTTATTGAAACAAGGGAGGAAGTTAGACCAGTTCAGTAGAGTTACATACAATCAATTTTATGTATCTTGTCATGGCCAGCCATAAGGAAGGAGGTGCTGAAGATTAAAGGTCAGTGTACTACGATTGTGGAAGCAAGTGCAACAAGCCAAATTATAGGAAAATAAGTGGAAGGAAGAAAATGATCCAATGCAAAAAAAAAAGAATCTAAAATAAATAAGAAAGACATGGAAATAGAAACATTGAAAACCAAAGTGGAACAGTTGGCTACCATCACACCTAAAATGGTTAATTGCAGACCACCTACAAGGGTCTACTCACAATTTTGAGAGAAAAACTCTAAAGATTCCAATTTATGCAAACATTTGGTGATTTTCCATTCTTTATGGCTACTCTTTAAGAATTCTTTGAATTTTTTTAGAACTCTACTCTAAAATTGTAAATCAATTGTGTGAAATTTATCTCCATGAATATGACCTATCATACAATGCAAAGTGGAATACACTACTTTGTATAGGGGATTTACAGTTGAGAGAATTTACAATGATAACAATAGGGGGAAACATATGCAAAAATATACGAAAATGGAGAAGTCAATGTTCTTGAAACTTAGATTAGAATCTGGAAACCTAGACAAAATGCTAGATGAATGGTTCACAATCATTAGTAGACCTAAAATTCAATGAAATATTATGACATAAAGGTAGACAAATTATAAGATGTTTGGACAGTTGGCCTAGACTATAGAGAGGTAAGCCCCAAGATTTATTGCACCTAGATGGTATGAATTAACAAATGAGCTAAAAAAGGATCCACTCTCTCTTCATAATTATCAATAAGCAATCAAAAGAGATCATAAGTATATTTATTTTGTAGGAGAGTATGGGATACTTTAGTTTCTCTCAATGTTTCATCCATCATTGATTTGGTACCATATTACACATTGGTAGGAAGGAATGCCCTTTAATGAAGACAAAAAAATGCCAAATGAACTAGATTGGAAAGGTAAGCATGACATTACTAGAGATAACATGAAGAAATAACAACTCTAGATGACTTTAGAGTACTAGTGATGATGTATAATCAATGACCACCTCCTTCTTGAGGAGAAGTAAGGATAAAGTTGAGAAGAGTGATGTGCCTTTAGTTTGTCATTTTTTACCTTAGGATATTTACATGACATTTGTTGATATTCTTATAACTTTATATTAAATTTAAAAGCATTAAAATTAATCATTGATACTCTAATAAATGTTTGCATGTACATTTGATTATCACTAAAATGTGATGATATGTAATGATAATTGTGATGGATAAGTATTTCCTGAGAAGAATTAATCTTCCATGTAACCAAAAGGGAGAAAAAAATTATGGAATGTTTTCAACTTGCAATTGGCTATGGGAGTTGATTATTAGCCAAATGATTGCCAACTTGCAACAATGAGGATGAACACTTGTGGCAGAATTATTACATCCAAAAGAATCAAAGAATGCAAGATGGAATTTTGGTACTAGCAAATAATTATTACCATGAGAAATAAGGAATTTTAGATATCAATCAATTGTGATATCCTTCCCTTGCATGATTTTGCACTTGCCCATACATACTTCTATGATTTGATTATTCATTAAAAATTAAAAAATTACATTAGAATTTTATTTTTGAGTTTCTGTTTCTTGTCCTTCTAAGGAATAATTTTCTTCCTACTTTAAAAGAATGAGTTGATATATTTAGTCATGAGTCTAAATTGTTTAGATTTAGTCTACATTTCTTGTCACATGATTTTTAGCTTTTTTGGGCAACTACCCCAAGCAAGAGCCTATTTGAAGTAACTACCACTCTATTCTTTTAATTTAGTAATTAGTCTTATATCGAAAATCTTAATTGGTAATTTAATCATTTTGGTAGAAGTCGCTGGATAGTACTAATAATAAAACATGTAGCTGAATTTGTAGTACTAACCCATAGGCATAGGACTGTACCATTATCATGGCAAAATTCTTCAATTTTTTTCTTAATTTTCCTATTACTTAACTTTTTAGGTATCCTAAAATACACACAGTATTGGTTTCATCTCAAGAGAAAGTCCTTGTTGATAATTAAATGTAACCTTTTAGGATTGATAATTTATTGATAAGGGGTAATTTTATCCATCAAGTAGATGTGCATGACTTAGCTACTCCATATCATTAGTCATTAAAAGGAGATATACACAATTGTTCTTAGAATGTATGACACCTGGGAATGTGTTTACACCTTTAGGTGAATGTCAAGCTTGTATTTAACAATCCATCTAAGTTTTTATCAACTTCAAATTATTTGACCATGTTGATAGAAAATGCATTATTAAAAAAGCCTCATTTGCATTTAATGTAAGTGTGTCAAGGAGTCTTTTTTTTTATTTTTTACCTCATCAAACCAAACCAATGGCGCAAAAATTGTGGGTGGTCAAATTCTAGTAGAGGTTTCATTTCATTTCCGAATGGTTTTAATCGTTTTGGGTTACGTGGATCCAACAATGTCTCTTAAAAGATTTAAGAGCAAAAGAATGTCAAACTTTCATGGAATAATTCTTAATATTTGATGGACCTGGTAATGTTCCATTTGCACTTGTAAGTGGATGTTTGGTTTATCTATGATAACCTATCTCAATTTATTTTAACTCCAAATCATTTAACCATGTTGACAAGGGATGCATTCTTGCGAAATATTTTATTTGTGTTTAGTGTAAGGGTGCTAAGAGTCATATTTTTTGTTTTATGCACCATGGGAATGAATTGATGATGCTAAAAAGTTAAATTGGGTGGGTGAATGTTACTAGGAGCCTCTTTCATTTACAAACGACTTCAATCCTTATGGCTGGATGAATTTAGTAAAATCTCTTAAGAGACCCGAGAGTGAACAATTGTCAAATTTTGATGTTATAATTCTTAAAATTTATGGCACCTATATGGGTGCATTTTTGGTCCATCTATAATAACCTATCTTATTTTTTTAACTCCAAACCATTTGACCATTCTGGAAATGATGAATTCTTGAAATGGCCAAATTTATATTCAATGTAAGGTTATCAAGGGTCATATAATTTTTTTTACACCTTATGGTATTTAATTAATGATACCAAAACGTCAAGGTGGTTGGTTGAATGCTAGTGGAGGCCTGATTTTTTTACCCAAAGCTCTTGATCCCTTTGAGCTACACAAATCTAAAAAATGCTCTCAATAGACTTAAGAGGAAAAAAAAGAAAAAAAAGGAAAAAAGATAACTCAATTTATGTGATCTCCAAATGGTTTGACCATGCTAGTAATGAATGCATTCTTACAAAATAATATATTTACATTAAATTTTAGGTTGGTACTCCTTTTTTGGTTCTACACCTTGTGTGATCGAGCATAAAATACCAACATGTTAGGATGGGCATGTGAATGCTAGTGAAGGCCTCATTCTATTGTACAAGGGTTCCAATCCTTCTAGGCTACATGGATCCTACAATGTCTCCTAAGAGACCTAAGAGGAAAAAAAATCTGAAAATTTGACACGATGACTCTCAAATGTTGTGGCACCTAAAAAATATTCTAATTGTACCTATAGGTGGGTGTTAGGTCTATCTATAGTAACCAACTCATTTTTTATCACTCAAAAGTGTTTGACCTTACTACAAAAAATGTATTCTTACAAATGGCCTCATTTGCATTCAATGTAGGGGTACGAAGAGTCATATTTTTGTCTTACATCATGTGGGCCGAAATTTACAATTCAAAAACATTGGGTTGGGTAGGTGGATGCAATTGGAGGTTTCATTTCATTTCCTAAATATCCCTATCCTTTTCAACTACACTAATTCGATAAAATCTCATAAGAGACTTGAGAGAAAAAAGTTTCAAACTAACACAATTATTCTTGATATTTGTAGCACCTAATTTTTTTGTTTGAGCCTTTAGGTGAGCATTAGATTTTTATATAATAACATCATTTTTTGTCAACTCCAAACCATTTGACTATGTCAACAACAAATATATTATTGTAGAATGTCTTATTTATTTTTGGTGTAAGGATGCTAGGAGACATTTTTTATTCTAAACCTCATGGTACTTAAAACATAACACCAACAAATTGGGATGGGAAGATGAATGCAACTAGAGGTATAGTTTCATTTTCGAAGGGTCCTAGTCCTTCTAATCTATAGAAATTTTCTAAAGTCTATAGAAATTTTCTAAAGTCTCTTAGTAGATCTAAGAGAAAAAAAAATGTTTCAAATCTTGACAAATATTCTCAAAATATTTGGCATTAAGGACAAGGAGATGTGTGTAAGAATTGAATAAATTGAAAGAGAAAGAATTGATTAAATTATTTATTTTAAATAATATTATGAATTAGAATGAAATATTAGTCTCAATGAAGATACCAGAATTGAGTGCGTCAAATCCATAATAGAGAATAATCAATTTTTATTATAGTTGTTTCACTCCATCTCCGCTTCGCAAAGGTCAAGATAACACAATAGGCAGTGCAATAAGAAGTGTTATACTCAGAGAAGTAGAAGGAACATGTATCACACATGCTAAATTTCACAATATATCAAACAAATATTCCATAATAATAGGTATTGAAGAATCAATACATGAAATTTTGATGAATCTGAAAGAAATTGTACTTCAAAGTGATGCATATGGAATTTGAGAAGGATCTATTAATTTTGTCAGATGAAAAAAAGTAACAACTCAAAATATCATGTTGCCACCTTCAGTGAGAATAACTGATACTACACAACATATAGCTAACATAAACAAATCAATTACCTTAGATATATCATTACAAATTGAAAAAGGCTACATATTTATTATCCAAAATTCAAATAATTACAATCCTAAGGATGACATTTCTACTATAGGTGTTGCCTTTACCCCTATTCAAAATGTAAATTATAGTATTCACTCGTATTGGAGCAAAAATGGAAAGGAAGAGAGCAATGATGGGACAAACAATCTAAGTTACGATATTACTCCTTCCTTACCTATTCTTCATATATCAACTGACACAAAGAGAATAACTTATAATCAAATGTATATTGACCAGTTAAACTTATCTACTAGGATATATAATTGTCTCAAAAAGGCTAATAAAATACAATATTGGACCTTTTGAATTACAGTTGAGAAGATTTAATGAAAATAAAACATCTTGGGGAACAATTTGTTAAAGAAATCTTGGAATTTATGCGAATATTCAAATTGATTCATCAAGGAATCTGATTTAGATTTATAAGAGTTCTATTGAATCTCCCCATTCATTCCCTTCTTCTCAATTCTTCTGGAATAAATCTTTGACCATTTTGTAACAATATTAGAAAATATTTGATAAAAAAATATATCTAGGGAGAGACCCTATATCTTAAAGCAATAACTCTATAGATATATAAACAAAATATTTCCCTCCTCTCCTATATTAAGATATTCTAAATTATATAAAATTGGAAAAGACCTAAAGTTAAAGATTCATTGATAGGTAGAGTTGCCCCAATACCTAACCAAAGAGCTACTGTGGTATCGATTAAGAATATTGTTACATAGCTACTGGATGAAGAAATGGATTTTGAAATTGATTCACATTCTCCAAGAAAGGGATTGTAAATAGTCTTGTATATACTGAAGCCATTAAAAGGACACCTAATAATTTATTAGGTATTGTATGAAGTATTTGAAATACAGGGAAAAAATACCATTTGGGTAATATTTCTAAAGGAGTTACAAATGGATTTATCGGTTCACCAATCATTGATGGCTAAAACTATGATACATGCAATAGTACCAAAAATAACTACTAGAAAAATAAATAAGAGATCATTGGGCCAAGGGGGCTTGCCATAATAATTATGTCCCATGCCTTTAGCTAATTTAGCCCTTAATACAAGATCATTAAAGTTAGGTTTCTTTGTTATTGGAATAAGTAGATTTTTATGAATCCGTCTATCCCTCGAAAGAACCAGTCATGTCAATTTTTATCATCCGGCTCGAGCAATAGTTGAAATAGAATGATGAATGACATATCGTTAGAATAAGTATAACTAAGAAGATCTATAGTTAATTCATCATTTTCTTTTTTCATATGCTTATAACCCAAGTAAGCTCACAAATTCAATCATGATCAATATGCCTTTTGGATCATTTATTCCTTGCAATTTGTGTTTATCTCAACTCTCACAATTCTTTGAATACAAGGTATCGACTTGTTAGTGATCTAGCCTTTTTCCTTCTTTAGACCCCTTCTTTTACTTTGATAGTTTACCCTATTCAAATGCAAGGGAAATGCATACATTTTCATACTATGAAAAGGAAAGGATAATTTAAATAATAAATTTTACTTATTAATGTTATTACTATTACCTGGATCTCACAAAGCTAATTTGAATTCATCATACAAATAACTCTTTTGGAAGACAACAAAGTGTTCGCATTTTACCCAGGTTCTAAACTTCCTATTTTTGGAAAGAAAATTGGGACAAAGACACATTTCAATCTGAATCTTTATATGCAAGATCCTAAAATTGATTTGCACTGCCTAACCAATAGTTCAAGTCACACACTCCCATAATCCATTTTCTTTGTCAAAGATGAGTATCTACTTCAATTCTTTGTATAAAATAAAGAATACTTAATAATTGAAAGCGGAAATATGAGAAACATGCTTTTTGTGGTAGTGATATATCGTAATAATAATAGGCTTTGAATACTGATTCAAAATGTATATTTCCTTTTTATAAAGGACTTGAAATACCTTGCTTGCGGATCATTAAAAAGTGAATTAACATATTTTTTTACATGTACAACTATATTTTGGATGCATTTATACTAACCTATCTTGGTTTTTATCAACTTAAAATCATTTGATCATGCCAACAATAAATGCACTCTTGTAAAATGCCTCATTTGCATTCATTGTAAGAGTGCTAAGTGTAACAAGCCATTCTATTATACCTGAAATCACCACTAATTTTTTGTTTATTATTTTTATTTGGTTATTAAGTGACCATTCATTTGTATACTCCAATACTTTTATACACATATGATAGACATCCGTTCGTCTGAGACATGAATCCAACCATATGGGTCAAATATTTGTCCATACAAGATAGATTCATCTATCCATCTCAAATAGGCACGATCCATAAGGGATAGGAATATGCTCTAGCTTGAGACTTAGCCTCATTGAGACCATCCCCTATTGGGAGTGCACCAAGGTCATCATATTAAGAGTATATATAAATAAACAAATAAGTAGCTTGAATATCACCTCAAAATTTGACCTAAAGTTTTGGAGATCAATCAAATCCATCCGAATATACAAAGAGTATATTTTATCTTGAGATTTAAATATTTTGTCCCTTTCCGAGATCAAGGGGATTATTTTGAATTATTAATTTGTGTATTATTAATCAAGATAACATAATCTTTCTTACCAATTCCCTAATCTCCATCTATGAAAATTTGAGTATTGGGAATTTTTTGTTTCCTAGACTACCTATATATCCTGCTTCCATATAAGATCAAGATGTAAAATATATAGTTGTATTTTCTACTCTTCATTTGATGTGAACTATTGTGTGGGTATTCATCCATTTCTAGTGTCCCTTTTCTCCAAATAGTTCCTCTGCTATTGCTACCCATAAAGAGAAGCAATAGTCATAAGTAAATAGCCACCATGACTATTACTTGTTTCCTAAAATCAACTAATGCCTAGTCATAGAATAGTGTCACCCTTCAAACCATTGAAACTAAAATTTTAATCTCAAGATTGAATAGTAAATGAACTATAAATAATATAAATAAATAATGTGAAAGCCTATTAAATCCTACATGGAGGTTTGTTAAGTTTGAACTAGCGTATTCTATTCATTTAATTAATCTTTTTATATTATCAATCCAAGGGAGATTACTTGCCCCTTGGATTTATTATCATCGTGATGTCCTTTATTTCTTCTCGATGAATTTAAGGGATGATACTACAAACATCATTGTTGCAGATTTGTTAGACTATAGATGTAGTAGCTCAAGGGCGACGACATTACCCATAAACATGAACCAAAGACACTATTGATACTAAATACTGCTAGTTTTGGTTTCAATGTTTTGTTTAAAGTTTTTGACCAAGAAACAAAATATGATACCAATTATTTACAAAGTAAATTATACTAATACTAATTGCTTGAAAATGAAACTAATAACTTTTATAAGATAAAATTCAACTAATACTAATTGCTAATACAAAGTTACTTTAAAAGTAAACAATGGTTAGCAAATAAATTGAGCTGATACTAATTACCAAATTCTCTTACAAAATAAACTTATCAAATTCTACTTTTTAAATAATAAATATTTTTAAACAAAATAATCTATTTCATTTTCAAAAGATTTCTAATTAGACTACTTCTATTCACTTTTGAAAATAAATGTTCAATTCTTTTACAAAATAAAAGTGATAAAACTAATAATTTTTTTTACCTTGAAGTAAATGCTAATGTTTTTTATTAGTAAAGCAGCGTTAACTAGGGCGCTAACCCTTAACATAGTAAAAAATTATCAACAAAAACAAGAAACATCAAGAGAAATGATGTTGGAAACATGAACAACGACCCAAAGGTAGTTAGAAACAAACACAGTTAGACAGGCAAGGAATCCTATCCAACTGAAGAACGAAGAAGACCCCAATCAAGGGGAGGGAGAGACACCCAAACCCCTCCTCATTGGGGTTTGGGACAGGGGAGAAGACTTCCCCTTCCGCCTACAAGAAACCACAGTATAGGCGATGTTGTCATTAGGTCCATCAAAAGAGAGATCAATTGGAAGGGACCCCGCAGGGTTACAATCAGTGGTGTCAATAGAGTGCTAGAACCAAACAACAGGAGGTTGTTGTAGAGCAGCAACAGGCTGTGACAAAACAACAGCAGAAGTAGATCCAATAGCAGAAGAGCATGGTTGTAGAATAGGAGAAGCAGGAGTGGAGACCTCAAGAAATGAGGCCACAAAAGGAGCAACAAGAGCATCAGTAGTCGTGAGGGGAACGACATCGATATCATCCTCATGAGAGGAGCTAGCAGACGTAGAGTCAAGAGCATTAACTGTTAAGTGATCAACAGTAGCATTCTTCCACCAGGTAGAGACACCTTTGTGGCATGAAATAGAGCAATTCGAAGCAAGATGACCTGTAGAGAAGCATCTCCTGTAGTGGAAGGAGAGGCCTTCAAAATCCAGTAGTTGTGACCAAGGCCTATCCCCCACCATAAGATCCACATCTCCCGGGAGAGGAGAGGAGATGTCAATGTCCGCAAGAATGCGGGAAAAGGTAGTTTGGTCCATTGAGGACGTAGCTTCATCGACCTTCAAGAAATGACCAATAGAGTTATTGATAGCCTCATAACAAGAGTGCTCCCAAAAATGAAGAGGGAGATTGATGAGGCGAACCCAAACTGGATGCACATTAAGTGGTTCAGTGAAAGGGTTAAAAAAAGTTGTCCAAGGCTTAATAGAGAGGGAGTGCACTCCCCAAGCTCACAGCATGCCCAAAACTAAATCTCGATCAGCAGAAGAAGTAAAGGAAGCGACAAAAAATCCTTTAGCATGGGGGAAAAGCTCAATATTGTGAGCCACCAAAGGCTGCCAAGAGTCACTTACCTAGCAATGAAGGTCTGGTAGAGAAGTCCAGAGCCTAGAAAATCTGCACACAAGAGCACAACGTTGGTATAACCTAATGTTGTCCACAACATCTTGTCCATAAACCACCATAGGGGAGGATTTGGCACAAGGAAGAGGACGAACCCTCTTCGAGGGTTGGGCCGAAGATCTAGCCACACGAGAAAAGTTATGTTTTCTAGTAGGTTTGTGAATAGAATCAACAACATCAGCAACGGTTGGCTGAGAAGCATCACTAGAACTCAGAGAGCCGATAGCAGCAGGACCCTTAGCCAGAGAACCAGGGGGCGTGGGTGTTGCACTGGGAAAATCCCCTGGGGAACATGGGGAGCCGCAACAACAACCACCTGAGGAACATCAGACCAAACAACAACAGTGGCATCGAACATAACATGGATCACATGAGCATAAGGCCCCCCATGAGGAGGAAGGGGGGGAAGTCAGAGGATGAGGGAACGCCATAGACATCTGCAGCAGATAACACCGTAGAAGTAGACCATTGTCAAACCAGAGGCACCGACAACAACATTCAAATGGAGAGAGGCGGGAGAGTCGTTGGAGAGAAGTGAGAAAGCCATCCTTTCCGTTGCAAAATTATTTTCAAGTAAATGCTAATGTTTTTTATTAAAAAAGCAGTGTTAACTAGGGCACTGACCCTTAACAAAAAGCAACATCAAGACAGATGATGTTGGAAGAGAACCACAACCCAAAGGCGAAAAGGAACAAACAGAGGAACCTAACCAACCAGGGAACAAACCCCACTCAAAGGGGGGACGGGTCACCTAGACCCCCACGAGGGGGGGTATGGGGCAGGAGAGAATATTTCCCCTTACGCCTGCAAGCAACCACAGACCAGGCAATGCTAAGATCCACCAGAAGGGCTCCCGCAAGGTCAACAACACTGGTGACTACAGAAGGATGGAAGAGGGTCATAGGGGGCTGCAGAACAACAACAACAACAGGTTGTGACATAACAGTAGTAGAAGAAGTAGATCCAATAGCCGGGGAGGGTTGCAGGACAGGAGAAGCGAAAGTGGAGGCCTCTGGAGACGAGGCCACAAAAACATCAGTAGGAGCAACATGAGCCGTGGGGGGAACGACATCATCCTCATGGGAGGAGCCAATAGATGCAGAATCGGTAGCAATAACTATTAAGTGGTCAGCAATAGAATTCTTTCACTGGGTAGAAACCCCTTTGTGTTGTGGAGAAGAGCAACCCGAAGCAAGATGGCCAATAGAGAAGAATCTTCTGCAGCGAAAGGGGAGGCCTTCAAAATCTAGCAGTTGTGACCAAGGCCTATCCCCCACCATAAGAACCACGTCACCCGGGAGAGGAGCAAAGATGTCGATATCAACAAGAATGCTTAATTGTTTACATATGAAAAATAAATTTATCTAAAAACAAATTATCATAAGGAAATAGAACTTAATACTTTGCCTATAAAATTTCTTTATGATAAAAATTTAACTAAAATTTTTTGTCTTTCCAACTTAATGATCATATTATTAAAATCTAAATATAAAACAAATAATTTTTATATTTCAACTTCCATACCAAAATCCATTAATCAAGTGAAAATAAAAGATAACTAAACTTCTCTTTTAATTCGAGAGTTACTAGTTTTAAAATGAAGTCTCCTTATTTTGGTTTGTTCCATTTCCATTTACTAAGATTCTCATTAGATGAATTTATTATTTACCATGAACTTAAGAAAACTTGTTTGGATTTACTATTTCTATCTTGTAAGTAGTTTATGTTCTCTTTAAAATTTCAAAATATTTGACTCAATCATTTTTCAATCTATAAATTTAACAAATACTATATATCTTTATAAATTAATAAATTATACTATTTTCTTGAAACTTACTTTTGTAAAATAAATTTTAACTTAATTATTCTATTTACCTTTCCAATATGAATTTAATTAATTCTAAATCAATTAAGCTTAGCTATTTAATTTATTTTTGTAATATAAATTCAGCTAATTTTAAAAGATAATATAAATTCAGCTAATTGTAATATGATTTTTTCAAAATAAATGTATCTTAACTATTAATTATTTTTTAAATGTCATTATAACTAATAAATTCAACTATACTAATTTCTTATTTTGCAATATAGATTCAACTAATTACTAATTTTCTTTGAAACCTAATAAATTGATATAATTTAACTATTTAGTTGTCTTTGATAATAAATAAATACTAATTTAGCACCAATTGTCCTTATTTCTAATCAATTCAAACATTATTATAATTATATGAAATTAATTTTATTATTAGTAATTGTTTCAAATCATTATTGAGAATAATATAACTCATAATAATTATGTTTAAATGTTTATGTTTACAAATACTCCAAATAAAGGACACATTAAGGTCAAAGGACAAATCACTTCTACAATTAGCTATTTTCTTGGAGTTTTGATAGAATATTTCAATAGAATTTTTTCGTAAGATTGGATGGTTTTTTTTTCCAATTCCAATAGTGTTTGTTCTAGTTTAACATTACAATGTATTTTATCATGTTAAGCTTTGATTTTTTAGTTTTTCAACTTCAACGAGAAAACAAAGTATTTGGTGATAGTTATGTTGCATAAACTTCTCACCTCTCAACGAATAGGGGGAAAGAGACTATTGGAGTTTCAACCAATATTTGGGTGATTGAAAAATAACATGGGTTGTAAGCATTAAAAGTGTTTATAAACTATCTAAAGTTGTTAAAGATTAGGTAGATGTGTTGTAGATGAGGTTGAAATTAGAAACGAGACAATGAACAATGTAATTAAGTACTCTTCCAATGAAGCTCATATCGCAATATGGGTGCAACTTATCAAAGAGATGGATATGCATAGGATGATGCTCAATATTAGGGGTTCTAAAGTTTGCAATTAGTGTAGTCCACATGAAGCTAATGTATAGTTGCAATAGGCAATGTTGAAACATGTTGATTAATACCATATGTATAAATGGTGAATATGTTGCAACAAATGTTATTAGATACCTTTATAGTCATTGTGTTCTACATCATCTTTTAGTCTCATTTGAATCAAGGAGGGTTTCTCTTATAATCTAAATAGTTTTTAACTAACTTAAACTTTGTCTAAAATAATGTATGGGGCATGCATCTCATTTATGAGATACCTATTTCTTTGTTTCAATTAAGGTAAATGCTTTGAACCAGAGCTATGAATCGAAGATGAGTTTTGAAAGGACTTGAACACCTTTTACAAAAATATCAACAAGGAAATGGAATGGGGTCCAAATCCAATAACATAATAGCCTAATAGGCAAATAGAACAAATATCACAAAAGGAGACAAAAACCAAGAAAAACATCAGGGTCAACAAGGACCAACCCCTGCAACGACTCTCCCACCTCTCAATGTTTGAACGAAGCTTCTACTACAGGTGTCGGGAATGGTGTGTGGGTTTCTCCATCGGTGTCCATCTCTGCCCACATGCCCTCGTCTGCAGATTCCCCCCCCCCCTCCCTCCCTTGCTTGGGGGTTGCTGGCGACCTTCCCATGCCCTCCTGCTCTGTGTCGGTTCTCCCTGGTTTGTCTGTCGATGTTGTCTCTCATGACACAGCTTTGGTTGGCTCAGACCTTCCCCCTCCTCTCGTGGGTTCTAAGACAAGGGGTTTTCCCTTTTCTAAGGGCACTGCTACTTCTTCGGCTACTCCTTTTGCTGGCAAGGGTGTGGATTCTCCCAGACCTCGTCTTCTTTCTGGTGGAAGAAGTTATGCTCGTGCGGCTAGGTCTTCTACTATTAAGGGGGTTCGTTCCCTTCCCTGTGCCAAATCTTCCCCTATGGTGGTTTGTGGCCAGGATGTTGTGGATAATATTGACTTCTATCAGAATAATGCTTTGGTGTGCTGATTTTCTGGGCACTAGCCCTCTCTTCCAGACTTCTATCGTTGGGTGAGTAAATCTTGGAGACCCCTGATTGCCCACAGCATTGAGCTCTTTCCTTATGGGAAGGGTTTTTTTATTGCATCCTTTACTTCTACCTTGGATAGAAACTTGGTTTTGGACAAAGTGTGGGCTTGGGGAGATCACTCTCTTTCTGTCAAGCCCTGGACAACCTCTTTTAATCCCCTTACTGAATCATTGTCTGTGCATCCAATATGGGTTTGCCTTCCTAATCTCCCTCTCCATTTTGGGGAACTCTCCTGCTACGAGGCCATTAACAACTCCATTGGTCATTTCTTGAAGGTGGATGAGGCCACGTTTTCTATGGGGCACTCTACCTTTGATCGGTTGTTAGTCGACATCGACATCTCCTCGCCTCTCCCCAAGGATGTTGTTCTTATGGTTGGGGATAGGCCTTGGTCTCAGCTGTTGGATTATGAGGTCTTGTCATTCCGTTGTCGAAAATGCTTCTCAATGGGGCATCTTGCTTCAGATTGTTCTCTTCCTCACCATAAGGGTACTGCTACTTGGTGGAAAGATGCCACTATTGAACATTTGATTGTCAATGCGTTGGATTCTACCTATTCCTCCCATGAGGATGATGTTTCCTCTTGTGATGAAGAGTCTCTCACTACTGTTGAACCTTCTACTGATCCTCTCACTGTTGTTCAACAACCTTGTTCTACTACTGTTGAGCCTGCTTCTAGTGTTGCTCTGCTTTGACAGCTTATTGCACCCCTGCAACAATTTGTCGTTGTTTCTTAGCTTCTTGTTGCAGTTCTACAACAAACACTCTGTAGCTACTTCTGATCACAACTCTGCAGAATCACTTCCACCTGACCTCTCTCTTGGTCCTAATGAATGTATCCCCTGGACTATTGTTCATCATAGGCAAAAGGGGAGGTCCTCCCCCCTTGTCCTAACCTCTCCCTCTCAAGGCTTGGGTGTATCTTCCCCTCCTTGAGTTGGGTCTAATTTGTTTTTTGATCTGAGATTGTTGTAAGGGGGCTTGCTCCCTTGGTTTGCTTTGTCTTTTTTATAGTCTTAGACTATGTTAAGGTTTGGTGCCCTAGTAAATGATGCTTTTTTAATAAAAAACAAATGCTTTTGACTGGAGCAAAGAACTAGGGCTAGTTTTGGAAAGAATCCAAAACCAATAATAGATCCTAGCAAAATGTCAAGGTGTTTTGAAACCAAACTTCACCAAAGGCCATAGAAGAGGGGTAAGGTGGGGATGGAAAGTCTTTAAATCTTTCAAGAGAGAATTCACATCATTAATTTTTCTTTTAGCCTTAGATGGGGATCCTCTTCCCATATCGAAGTGCTCATTTTTCAAGTTTTCTAATGCATTCATGTCCTCAAAATGATAGCCACAAGCTAGCCCAACTACCTTTGAAGAAGAACTATTCTTGAAAGAGGGGTTTTTAAACACAACTTATTCCTTACATGAGGAACCTAAAAGTTTTCCCAAGAGGTCACTCCTAGTATATACATACACTTCATTAAAGTGCACCTTATCACATGTGAATATCGTGGCATAACAAGGATAAATTCCCATTATTGTGGAAATGGTACAATTGCAAGGTCTCATATTGAAGTTCCTACTCCCTAACACTAATCTTGGAGCATAGCTTAACATTGTTGGGAAAATCATGGATTGGAAGGAGAATAAAAAGAATGTGTTCATCAAAGTCATCACAATCAACAAACCTGGAACAAGCCAACAATCAAATGCCCAGCTATGAATGAAATCAATGTTTGGTCTACAACCAAGGAACCTAAGAGTAAAATGTAAGCTTGCAGAATATTTGTCCACCCACACAAGAACACCATTTTGAAAGAAGAGAGTAAAAGATTCCACAAAGTAGGTGACTTCCACAACACTACACTCTTGTATCACACCTTCCAATATAGCCTAATCAACAAAAAGAGTGATGGGATTCTCCACCTAGAAGGAAACCCTAAACAAAAGCCCACATCAAGAAAAGTGAAGACTCAACTTCCACATCACATGCACCAAAACCAAGGGAAGTGTGACAACCATATCCAACAAAGGAGCCAAAGCAAGATTCTCCAAGCTCACAACATGTTGAGGAGGAGAAAGCTTGCGCTACAAAAGGTTAGGGGAACACAACACCATGGGGTTCTTGGGAGGGTGAATCATAAATCTCCTCCTAAGAGAGCTACCAAGGGCACATTGTAAGATCGACGGAGATCAAGAGAAGCACTCCTTTTAAAATTTTGTTATTTATTTATTTTATTTTTTGTTAAATGGTTTTTCTTCTAAAAGTAGGTGGGTAGTTGGAGTTAAATAAATGACATAGCCTATATAAAGGCTTTTGACATAATGTAAAACTATCTAACATAATATAATATCAAAATATTCATTTATATTATTTGTAATGTACTTTTGTCTCTATTCCAATTTCTAACGATATTGTCGCAAATGCTGAAGAATTTATGTTTTTTCCAATATGAACATTCCTTTCCTTCTAACTCCTCTAAATTTGTATGTTTTTTAATAAGGGAAAATAGGTTTTAAGGGGACCAAAAACCCCATACAATAGGTTTTGAAGGGACCCGAAACCCAAAAGATTTTACTAGGATCTAGAACCCAACAAAGCAAGTTGTGCAAAGATATTAACAATGAAAACCACAGCCAAAACCAGCATAGCTGACCCAACAGCTTCCAACAAAAGAAACGAAGCTATGAAAAAGAATAGACATAGAAAACCAGCAAGACTACCAGATAAAGAAAGGGTAGAAACCCCAAAGAGACAAGTTGCCTAAGGAACTACAGGCACCCCAAAACAAACAGAGCACAACTGCCCACAAGGGTTAAGACAACCCCCTCACTTAGGATTTCCCTTTGGGACCCTTCATGTGGATCGAAGGGTCATGTCAAAAGAAGGCGAGGACCTCTTAGACCGTTTACCTTTTACCGTTATCCAACCATCTTCAACTTTAGCAGCCTCATCTTGCCACTCCAACGAATTTAACGCAGTAAAATCAGCAACTAAGGGATAGCCAACAAACAACGAAGCTCCAGCAAGCATAGAAAGACTTGGGTCAGAAACACCCCTGGAAACAACAACAGGCATAGGGACCGCTCCAGCAACCTCCCTAGCCACATGAAAATCACCCTCAGACCTGTCAAAACCAACAACATTTGACACCTCTGAACCACCGATTAAGGGATAGCCAGCAAGCAACGAAGCTCCAGCAGGCATAGCAGGACTTGGATCAGAAACACCCCTGGAAAAAACAGCAGGCACAGGAACTGCTCCAACAACCTCCCTAGACACATGAACCTCAGACCTGTCAAAACCAGCCACAAGGGCAGATCCAGCAGCATTTGACAACTCCGAACCGTCAATTGGCTCCGAACGAACCATCTCACTAGAGGCAAGAGGAGCATCTTCAACAACATTTTCAGGAGAAATATCAGGCCCCGTACCCATCTGAGAAGATCCCTTTAACATCGTGTAATGGTGGGAGGAAGCCCCAATCCACCAAGACGGAGGCTTCTTTGCTTTAAATTTGTGTAAATCACATTTAGCCGCTACATGACCTATCTTGAAGCACCTTATGCATCTGAAGGGAATGCCTTCATAATCCAGAGGTTGGATCCAAAAACCCTTGGGAGTCGATAGTTTAATCTCCTCAGGCAACCCCTTAGAAGCATCAATGTCCACCAAGATACGAGTGTAGGTAGAATGAAAGATATCAGAAGACTCAACATCTACCATCAAAAAATCTCCCAAAGCATCCCCCACAACTTCAAGAAGTGGAACTACCCAAAAGTGAAGAGGGAGGTTAGGGAGTCTAAATTTGTATGTTATGTTCTTCATGAGTGTACTATTTTATGTATGAAATTTGCATGTAATGAATCTACTTATATTAATTATCTTACATAAGTATTTTTTATTAAAATATTATATTTATATTAATATTATTTATTAGATCAGCCTATATTCATCTTTGAATGTTTACAAATAAAAGTTAATCATTTTTTTCTTATCTTATTTCTATTTTACAGCATAAAATGTTTTCTCTTATTTGATGTTTTTTTCGTACCTCTACAAATTGATGTTTTTTTATCTTTTTATTTGTGAGGTTAATATTTTTTTCCAATACAAACTTAAATTTATAATATATGATATTAATAATGCATATGATAGCAACATAAAAAAACACTACTATTTTTTTTAATATTAAACATACATATAATTGTAAAAACTAGTGATGAAGCAAAATAAAAAAAAATTGAAATAAAACGAGTAAAGTAAATATAGAAACCATTTATTATTTGCAACATTAATTTGAATATGATCTTTTTCAATTTGTGCCATAATATACAATTAGAAATCAAAGTGCAATACTCATAACATACAAGTGCCTATTGGAGAATAAGGACTTGATTAGTCATGCATAGCAATCTAGTTGACCAGGCTCTTGTTCTCTATCTTGTAAGTGCAACAAACCATAGTTCGCATACTCAACGAGTTATTAAGTGCTCGCCTTTTTTCTTGCTTTGCAAGCTTTGACGAGGTTTACTTGACGAGTTTATTTTAGAAAATTTTTATCAATTTTTTTTGTGAGTGCTCACCCAAACTCGCAAAATAATTTTAGGTTTTTCCATTTAAATCGCAACATATCAAAATTGACTTTATAAGCAAACTTTTTTTTTTTTTTAGCCAATTAAAAATTTATGAAAATAGTGTACCCCAATCCCCCATTAGACTTATCTAATATATTTTATAGCTGTATTTTTTTAATTTGTTTTTTCAAAAGTTTAATGTTTTTAAGGTGCCAAGTTTTGTTGACTTTATGTCAAAAACTCTTTGAATCAATTTGTTTTGGCTTGCCAAGTAGTCTCCGAGTGGAAAATCTTTGACATGTCAAGTACTCTCCAAACCCAACCAAGTGAACCATTGCTCCATTCACCTCAACCAAGTGGACCTAGCAAGCTATATTGGAGAAAAAACCTATAGTGATGGTATCTAGGCAAATCTTAGGTGGGGATTGAAGACTAGGCTTTTTATCAGAAGAACAACTAGGAAGAGGACTTCAATGTATCACAATCTACGCCAAGAGTCCACCCTCATTTGAATGGGGTCAAGAATGCCATCAAACAATTGGGAAGAGGACTATGATATAGCCCATGCTACATTAGGGGTCCATCCTTAATATCAAATGATATAATAAGCATAAGAGTTATTTCCACAAACAATGAACCTTTCCAAGTTGACGGATTCCCACTTGTCCCTAGGTCACAAGAAACAAGTATGTCCACCCAAGAAGAAGTAGCATCGCGACACACCATATTGTGGCCTTGGTAATATTGTTAACTAGCCCCTTCACAATATGGGTAGACTCAAGACATCGATAACTTTTGTGCTATAGGTGACTACTTGCTAACCCTCATGATACAATGGTTAACTTTGATTTCCTCACCTACATGGTAGGGATTAAAACCAACTCAACTACTCTAGTATCACATTTAGGATAGTCCCTAGCAATCTTTCACCTTCGCAATATAGGTGAATGTAGCTCTAGGCATTGATTATTGGCATGATGCAATGGTTGTTTGTTAGTTGATCTAATACCCCAGTGGTTCAAACTTGATGTCATCTACAACTTGGAATTCTATTCTAACCATACTAGGCTTAAGATGGAGGACACTCCATTGCGAATTTAAGTTGAATTAAGATAGTTAGAGACAAAAGATCATTTTTCAAAAAAAATGAACTACAACCACCTCAAGGTTGTCAATGGACAAATTTTTCAATGTGGATAGGATGTTATGGGCTATTTCTCATATCCAAACAAGAAGGTCTGAATTGACCATAGGTTGCTAGGAAGACCAATAATAATCGATTTAGCTTACAAGTCTACTTCACTAGTGAAATACATCCCTAGGCTATAAGATTCACATAGGTCATACAAAATTTTGGGTCAATTGTTATCACATCTAGCTTAAAAAAAGGGAGTCTCACAATGACAATTGCATGGCCAATTGGAAGAATATGCACATCAATTTTTATTTATAAAAAAAAAAACACCCAAAGAAATTATTCGAGCACTATCATTCCATTTTCTAGGCTTCTATCAATTTTCCTACTCATTCCTTCTAAATGGAAGTACCTTACTACTTTATAAGACTATAATAGGAGAAATAGCTTGTTGGTTGTTGCAGTGAACATTTTCTTCAGGGAATACCATGACTCTTGTTAGGATTTAGGTGCCATCAACCTTGTAAATCCTTTAATTTATTATTTTCCTAAACCCATTTGTAATTTATCCATAAGAGGTTAAACTATTTAACCAATGGTGGTGAAAGAGACCATGTAAAGGCAAAGTTACTTTTATTGTTTGTCCTCTAGGAAAAGGACAAAATAGTTAGGTGACTCCTCAAAGAATTTCATTTTGGGGTGTTTGGACACTTGTCAGGAGTTGTAAGAGAATGTATGCCTGTTATGATAGTCATTATTGCTATGATAGCATCTATGACAATATTTATGACAAAATCCTTACACAGGTGCACATGCATGAGAGATGCCTTATGACAATTATAAGAGAATCTATAAGAGGCTATTTTGGGAGGTCGGTGTGAGTTTTTCCAGGTTTTTTTTTTTTGCATGTTGTTTGGCGATACCATAGTGGTAGTCATCCTCATAAAATCCTATAGATTGGTGCCTTGATCTAGTGTTCTTTATTTTAGTCTTGTTCAGTTTGCAAGGTAACAAAGTGTTGTCAGATTTTATAGAGGTCTAAAGAGAAGTGTATTGATGTTGTATTCTTCATTGGATTAGTAGTATACTTGCCTCTCTTTCCTTGGTGGATTTTTTTTCCAAAAGGCTTTCTACACGTAAATTTGGTGTTTCATATGTAATGGTTTTGTTGTTCTTGTTTTGATTCTGCAATCACTATGTTAATAGTTAATCTTTATGTTAATAGTTAATCTTTAGTTTTAGATTTGCAATAACTTCAAGTTTAAGTTCATATGCAAGATTTCTTCACCTTTTTTTACAACATTTGATATTAGTGTTAATGGTTCTATTGAGGGAGGGATGCCTTTCTCTTCAAGTGTTGAAGGTTTATTGTTGCATTATGAGCTTTTGTTTTGGGGTTTTTTCGCAGATTTGAGAAAGATTGTATAGCATGGCCTCCACCTCTCGTCAAGATATTAAGGAGTTCAATGTTAGTAGATACGAGATATGGAAGCTAAAAGTTGAGGATCTCCTAGAGGAGAGAGACTAGTGGTTGCCAATTTCAAAATAAAAGAAACCAGAGGATTCTACCTTGATAGATGATGAGTGGAAAAAGTTAGACAAGAAGACACGAGGAACCATTCAGTTGTGTCTCACTGACATTGTCCTCATGAATGTCTCTATAAAAGACAATATAAACAAGCTTTGGAGGAAAATAGGTGATATCTATCAAACTAAGAGTTTGTCTAACAAGCTATATCTGAAAAGACGTCTATATTCTTTGAAAATGAGGAATGGTGATTCTATTGTTGAACATTTGAACGTTTTTTATTTGATGTATAGTCAGCTTGCATCAATAGATATTAGTATTGAAGATGAAGATAAACGAGTTATTCTACTTTTCTCTTTGCTTAATTCTTTGGAAAATCTAATTGTTGCCATGAGTAGTGGTGGTGTAGAGCCTAAGATGGACAGTGTGATTCTCATACTTCTATTAAAAGAGATGAGGAGAAAGACCATGATTGTTGGCTCCCAAGATGCCTTTCATGTTCAAGATGTAAAGAAAAAGGGCCCAAACAAGATAAAAAGAAGGATAAATCAAAAGGATGTTCTAAGACCCTTGAAAAGAGTAGAGTTAAGTGTTGAAACTATGGTAAAAGACGGCATGTGAAGAAGTGTAGAAACAATAAAAAGAATATTGAAACTTCCATGGATATGTCCTCAGAAGACAGTGATTTTGATGCTTTGTTTATTTCAACTAATTGTATTAGTAATGATGATTGCCTTGTTAGGCGCTTCTCACCATATGACTCCTCAAAAAGAGTGGTTTTTTTAGTATAAAGGATATGATGGAGGAGAATTTTTTTTTTGCTAATAACACCTTAGTGAAGTTTGTTGTCAAAGGAAAGGTAAAGTTGTGTTTCAGTGATGAGAGAATTGTTTCCATTGATAATGTTTTATAGATTCTAGATCTTACATGAAGTTTACTTTTGATTTCTAAGTTATATGATTATGGAATGCATGTGACATTTGATAACCTGGTTGCATGTTGATAAGGGGAAGTTTGGTAGTGGCTAAAGGATCTTGGACAGGGACTTTGTTTAAGCTTCAAGCTTCTACTTTTTGTAATTCAGCTTTTGTAACTAGGACTAAAAATGCATGTATGTTGTGGCACCATAGATTGGGTTACATTGGTGAAAAAGGTCATAAGACCATTCTAGATAAGAAACTAATTGAGGGGATTTTTTATTATTCTTTTTGTGAGCACTCATGTTTGGTAAACAAAATAGATCTTCATTTCCTAAAGGAGTTAACAAAGTTAAGAGACTTTTAGAGATTATTCATTCGAATGTATGTGGTCCCATCGATGTTGACTCTTTGAATAGATCTCGAAATTATGTTTCCTTCATTGATGATGTCTCAAGATATACTTGGATTTAGATTTTGAATGACTCTTTGAATAGATCTAGGAATCATGTTTCCTTCATTGATGATGTCTCAAGATATACTTGGATTTAGATTTTGAATGACTCTTTGAATAGATCTAGGAATCATGTTTCCTTCATTGATGATGTCTCAAGATATACTTGGATTTATTTTATGCATTCATAATCTAAATTTTTCACCAAGTTTAAGAAATTTAAGGCATTGATTGAAAAGCAATCAGATAATAAAATAAAAGTATTGAGATCTAACAATGGGGTGAATATTGCTCTAGAGAATTTGATGAGTTTTGCAAACATGCAAAAACTATTAGGCAAAAGACTACACCTTACATTCCCCAACAAAATGAGGTAACAGAAATAATGAACCATACATTAATGGAAAGAGCTGGGAGCATGTTAAGTAGTGTTAAACTTGATAAATGTTTTTGGGCAGATTTTGTTGGTGTTGCTTGTTATTTGATTAATAGATCTTATTGTAAAGCTCTTGTTGATAAAACAACTTATGAAATGTGGTTTGGTAAAAAACCTTCAGTTTCACATTTAAGGGTCTTTGGTTGTGAGACTTTTGTTCATGTGCCTCAAAAGAAGCAATCTAAATGTATCCAAAAGCACATAAATGCATCTTTGTAGGATAGGGTGAGAATGTAAAAGTTATAAGCTTTGGAATCCTCTAACCCATAAAATGATATTTTCTAGAGATGTGATTTTTAGGGAATTTAGAGCTAACTTAGGTAAAGAACAACCAAAGGAAAAGTAAAAAACGGTGCATTTTGAACTAAGCAAGAAGATGCACATGTAAAAGAACAGAAAAATGGACAAGAAGATGAAGAAGAAGAAGAGAGTTCAAATTAAAGTTCTAAAGATTCAGTTGTGATAGAAGTGTAAAATAATAAAAAAGAACAGCAGGAAGAACCTCTTACTACACTTTGAGAAGGTCCACAAGATAACAGAATCTAGTTGACAGATATAGCCCAACAATTTTTTGTTGTATTTTTGCTTTATTAAGTATTGACGATGAACCTAGATCTTACAAGGAAGCACTCTCTTCTGAGGAAAGTGAGTCTTGGGTGCAGGACATGTAGGAGGAGATTATAACTTTGGATACTTGTGACACCTGGGATCTTGTTAGTTTGCCCAAAGGAAGAAAGTTCATTGAATGCAAGTAAGTATTTAATTAAAAAATTGGAGTAGACGATCGATTAGAGAGTTACAAGGCCAAACTAGTGGCCAAGGGCTATTCCTAGATAGAGGGAGTTAATTTTGGTGAAATATTCTCTCTTGTTGCTGAGCTAACCTCTATTAGATTCCTATTATCTATTGTCGTTGCTTTTGATTTTGAGATAGAGCAAATGGATGTTAAACCTTCTTCTTGCATGGGGATCTTGAAGAAGAGATTTATATGCGACAACCTGAAGGTTTCGTTGAGAAAGGAAAAGAAAACTTGGTTTGTAGGTTAAAACAGCCATTGTATTGTTTGAAATAGTCACGCAGGATATGGTACCAGAAATTTGATGCTTTTGCATTACAGTTGAGTTATGTTAGAAGCGAGAGGATCAGTGTGTTTATATTAAGGTTATAGATTATCAGTTTTTAATTATTGCCTTGTATGTTGATGCCATGTTTAATGGTAACAAGGTGATGATTAAAGAGCTCAAAACTCAACTTTCTGGCACATGCGATATGAAGGACTTGGGAGTTGCTAGATATATTCTTGGGATGAAAATCAGTAGGGATTGGGTTCACATAAAACTTTGGTTTTAGAGTATGTTGGTACATTTTTGCAGAGATTTAAAATGTAGGACTATTGGCCAGTAACCATTCCTTTTCTAGTTGGTACTACTTTGAGTTTAGACACGTGCTAATCTTGATGATGATATTGTAGAAATGTCTAATGTTCCTTATGTTAATGGCATCGGTAGTTTAATGTATCCAATGGTTTGTACTGAATAGATATAGCCCAAGCAACGAGAGTTCTAAGCAGAATTATGTCTAACCCAGGTAAAGAGCATTGGACTTTCGTTAAAAGGGTATATATGATACTTGTGAAGTACTTATTATTACTATTTGGTTTATGATGGTATTAATGACGTGGATAAGTCATTGGACATACAAGGTTTTGTTGATGCAGATTGGGCAAGTGACTTGGATAGTCAAAGATCCACTAGTGGCTATGTGTTTACTTTGTTTGGAGATCCAATGAGTTGGATGAATAAAAGATAGCCTACAGTTGCATTGTCTACCACTAAAGCAAAGTATATGGCTACTACATGTACCTCCAAGGAGGCAGTTTTGTTACAAAAACTTGGTAATGGTACTGGTTTTGATTGTAGGATAGTAAGGATTGGCTATGATAGACAAAGTACCATACGTTTGGCTAGAAATCCTATGTATCATGCTCATACTAAACATGTTGATGTTCACTATCACTTTATGCAAGAGATGGTTGAAAGTCGACAGGGCATGATTGAAAAAGTTGACACTTTGGATAATGTTGCAAAGCCAATAACCACGAACAAGTTTTCTTGGTGCAAGAAGGCCATGGACCTTGATCACTGTACTTGATTTGTATCATGTATCCCTATGGGGTAATTTACAATGTATGATGTCAAGTGGGAGAATGTTAGGACTTAGGTGCCATCAACCTTGTAAATCCTTTAATTTGTTATTTTTCTAATCTCATTTGTAATTTACCCAAAATTGATTAAACAGTTTAACCAACAGTGGTGAAAAAGGCCATGTAAAAAAAAGTTACTTTTACTATTTGTCCTCTAGGAAAAGGGCAAAATGGCTAAGCGACCCCTCTTGGAATATTCTATTTTGAGGTGTTTGGACACTTGTCAGGGGTTGTAAGAGAATATATGGTGATTATGACAGTTATTATTGCTATGACAATATTTATGATAAAATCCTTAATAAAGTGCACATGCATGGGAGATGCCTTATGACAACTATAAGAAGCTATTTTGGGAGGTGGGAGTGAGTTTTTCCAAGTGGTTTCGCTGAATGGTGGTGATACCATAGTGGTATTCATCCTCACAAACTCCTATTAATTGGCACCTTGAGCTAGTGTTCTTATTTCACTCTTGTTCAGTTTGCAAGGTAACAGAGTTTCACTGAATTTTAGAGAAGTATACAAAGAAGTACGTTGTTATTGTATTCTTCATTGGATTAGTAATATGCATGCATCTCTTTTTGTGGTGAATTTTTTTCTCAAAAAGGTTTTCTCACGTAAATTTGGTGTTTCATGTGCAGAAATTTTTTTTCTTATTTTGATTCTACAATCATTGTACTAATGGTTAAAATATTTAGTTTCAGATTTGCAATATTTCATATTACAAACTTTCTTCACCTTGTTTTACAATTCACTAAAAATTTATCCCAGCATATGAGTATAGTTCTAAGGAACTAGTAAGTGAGCGTTAATATTTGTGTTATGAACTGCATAGTATTTAGTCTCGCAATTAAAAGTAATCAATAATAAAAGTCATAACAGATTTTTCCTTCCAATTTGGGAAGACAACAAATTTATAGTAATTGCATTCACTGAGAGAGAACAGTCGGCATTAAACAAGAGCCGAATACATGTTGCTATAATTCAATTTGGGAAGAAAACAAATTTATAGTAATTGCATTCACTGAGAGAGAACAGTCGACATTAAACAAGAGCCAAATACATGTTGCTATAATTTTAGGCTTAAAATTTCCTTACACATCTTACCCCATAGATAGTTCAAGAGGAGACTTGGACCTGGAATTTTAAACCAAAAGCAAAACTTCATAACCTCTTAAAACGTTGTTATGCTCGTAAGGTTTTACCAAATGTTTAAGGTACTGGTTTGAAAACTATGAGTGCAAGGAAAGATAGCTTGTTTAGTTAATTTGAGGGCTGCACCCTTTTCTTCTCAACTGAGTGTTTAGGATCTATGCCCCTTTCATAATTCCCTTTATTAAATATTACCCTTAACAAGGAAGCCGTCTATCAATGATAGAGTTCATATATTTCTCCGAGTTCTAAATTTTATTCCATGGTTGTGAAATTATTTCTATTGCTTTCTAACCAGTGATAATCATGGTTCTTGGATTCTACATTTCTAGAACCTTGCAGCTGTTGTAGATCTAATGTTCATGCAATTACAAAAGAGTGTAATACAATAGAAACACATGTCATGATGAGCTTGTTAAAAAAAAAAATCAAACAATTTGTACTATGTTTACAGCACTAAACACAACTCAAATAAATGCTTTGCAACTTTTTGCCATAGGATAAAATATAAGAACTAAAATATTAAGGCCCTAAGGACAGGGAAATCGACAACTATCTGTTGCGTATGCAGACTAACAACTATTTTTAAGTAACAAAGGAGCAGCGCCTAACTTGACAGGGAGACATTCTACCTGTAAAAATGTCATCAATCTATCGCACCCCCAGCCCTTAATCGCCCCCTTGCTCTTCTTTCAATCTAGTATCATCCCTTCTACTCATGTTTTCTGGATTTTATGGCCCACAAACCACTCAAAATTCACGCTTTAAGGAAGTTATTGGTCTTCCTTCTGCCCTGTGTGCCAAGCATCCCCTTGACCTGCGATTTGTCTTGCAAAAGGAGGGGCAACGTGCACCCTTAATAGTACGAATGCCCTTCTCTTTCACCCATGCCCTTTCTCTGCATTCCCATGCCATGCCCATTTAATTCGAGTTGCCTCCCCTGCTGGCTTTGTGGTGTAAATGCCACAACCCAACTCTTTTTCTTAATCTTTTATTTTATTTTATTTTTTTAATAGTTCTCTTTAATTTTTTATTTTTTTATTTTTAATTTGGTTATAACATAATTTTCAGTATGAAGGCTTCGAAGAAGGTGAGAGATTTCATCGACCAACCTTATAGAGTGAAGTGATTAACTGCAGGTCAAAACAATTACTTGCAATTGGCAGAGAAATTCATAGATGAGTGGTCTACCTAGAGCAACTCGACCTATTAATTATGAGGGAAGGTTAAAAGCTTGAGGACTATTCTCCAAATGGGTTGCTAGTGTTGGTTATGGTGTGTATTCGATCTGCTGAAGATGTATCTCGACTGCTGTAGATATTTGATGATGATGGAGAGGGAGAACCGATCTATGCATATGCCCATACGTGGGTGTCTCTTCACGAAGGGTCGGCTTAATACTAATCAACACGTCTTACACCAAGGGTGGCGGACTATAATAAAATAGTTATATTTTATTAACCAATGGTTTATTTAAATTGGCAAATATAAATATGCAAAGCTGATAGGCTACTTGCATATTTGATTGAAGTCGGCTAAGGAGACTCCCGCCGCTACAATCAACAACACTCCCTCTTAGATAGGGAGGAATCCTTGTTGATAACTATGTCATGGAATGACATTCACATGGCTACTCCCAAAGGGTGAAACAGAGTTCATCACGGAGGCATTCAATGTGATGACATCCATCATGGCTACTCCGATGTATGGCTATGGAAATGTACACAAGTGTTCATCACGGAGTCACTCAACGTGATGTCGTCATCTCATCATGACGTTCACCATGGCTACTCCCAGAGGGTGAATAAACACAAGTGCTAAGTCATGGAGTCTCTCAACATGACATCCACCATGGCTACTCCCAGAGGGTGGAACACGGGCTTTCACCTCAAACTTCTCTCTCATAAAGAATAATGCATTAGCAAGGGCTGGCTTGCACCTCAAACTTCTCTCTCACTGGGAAGAATGCATTAACAAGGGCTTGCACCTCAAACTTCTCTTTCACAGAGAAGAATGCATTAACAAATCCTCATGATGATGTGGCTCCCTCTGAAGCTTCAAGTTCTTGCATCAACCTCTTGACCTCCTCGTCCAAGATTGCCTGCAATGCTTGCCTTGAGGTATGGTTTCCAATGCACTCCTTTGGCACTACTGACAAGCAAGAGTTCAGGACTGTACTTCTTGACCTCAACCTAGATCACCCTATTATGAATAGGTTTGCGGAGCTACCAATGTCACATCTCGATTGACTGTCTTGTGCAATTTTGTTCCCTGCAGCTGAAGAGGTCTTTCAAGGACTTAGTACCTAGCCTTGCAACACTGCAACCTTCTTAGCTGACACCACTTCTTCCCAGTGAGTCACAGAACTCCCTCTTGATCCCTACCTCAGAGATTGCAAAGAAATCCTCTGGAAGTGAACTCCCCTCCATTGACTGATCTTTAGAACATTAATCCTCTTCCCGGCAAGGTCTCAACTCGTGACTTGAATTCTCGGAATCTAACTCCCTCTGAATGGCACGAGTGTAATCGAGGGATGAATCCATAAGAGCCTCCTGCTCCTCACTAAGGACCAACACCAAAGTAGCATATCAACCTAATATCAATTCATCATTGTCTGGTATCAGCATTAGCGGCAGCCACTTTTGCTTTCATACGTTTGGCGGTCTCCCTTTGCGCTTCCCCTTTTGCATTTTCGCTCGATTCCAATGCCTCTATGAGCTGTTTTACCAAGCCTTCAATTTCTTGTTATGGTACATAGGGAGACAACAGTGAATATGGACAATGTTCACACACAAGGTAGGGAGCGTTAAGCAACATACTCCCCAAAGGTAAATGCCCACACTATGTCACAGGCCCATGAAGAGCGCAATTACCTTGATCATCATAATTTCACCGAGTGCACAGACCAACTCACTAAGTCATCACAAGTCGAAATACTCAAGCCACAGGTTGCTCAACAATTCAATGACCACGGGCTTCAAGCACACAATCAAGAGCCAAAACAATGGTGCAAGGGCCATAGTCAATAAAGAACGTGGGCAAAAAGATGATGTATGGATCCACAAAGATCGGCAAGTACTCAAGATGCCATTGACCAATATTAAACAAAAGGTCGATGTGAATGGGTCACGATGCAAAACACTATCGGAGAAGTAAACATTCATATGTGCTGACAAGGAATGGACCTGGCTCACAAACTTTCGATCTGGCTGACAAATAAAATCTGCCCTATCTTATCAGATACGTGGGCCAAGGCAGTTGAATGTAGTCAAAAAGCAATATTAATTGCCCAACTAATATGAAACGTCGTGAATAATATGTGCATCAGATACCATTGAATACAGGCTCTCAATCAAGCCAACATGTAGGAAACACACTTCTGCTACAGCCTGGATCAACAAAGAAAGAGGAAGGCACAGCAAATGAAATCACGAGGCAACTACACTTTCAAAGGCCAATGTAGATAGACGTTTAGGTTGGCAGACAACAATAATCGAGCCGATGGAAATATCAAGTCATCCTGGCCAAGCATAGGTTGGTGTTGGTCAATGCTGCAAACTCCCTTCAGAGAAGGCCGATAGCAAGATCAAAATCGACAGATCAATAAGGATTGATCAATAAATGATGCAAAACTTCATGTGGGCCCAAGCTCCAGATCAGGTAAGAATATCTGTCACTGATGCAAAGAAACAAGCCTGACAATCTTCAACACAGGCTTTCTAAGAAACTGTAGGCTCTTCAAGGAGCCAACCAAGCAAGGAGGCCAATCCAAAATTTAATACCATGTGCCAAAGATCTCGGCAGAATAAGAAAATCGTTTTACCACAGAATAGGCACAGAATCGAATTCGCTCTGATACCATGTTGGTTATGGTGTGTATTCGATCTGCTGAAGATGTATCTTGACTGCTGTAGATATTTGATGATGATGGAGAGGGAGAACCGATCTATGTATATACCCATACAAGGGTCGGCTTAATACCAATCAACACGTCTTTCACCAAGGGTGGAGGAATATAATAAAATAGTTATATTTTAATAACCAATGGTTTATTTAAATCGGCAAATATAAATATGCAAAGCCGATAGGCTACTTGCATATTTGATTGAAGTCTCCCGCCGCTACAATCAACAAAAGCAAAGCTAGGTTTGCTTTTGTTGCACCCCTAGCACCTACAAAATAATCTAGGTTAGCTTGTGTTGCAGTCCTGGCACCTACAAAATAATCTAGGTTCGCTTATGTTGCACTCCTAGCACCTACAAAACAATTTCATTTCTCATACACACATCACCACAAGTCATCAATATCTAGATAGTCTGAAATGCAATATACATCGATGTTGTAGACTAAAATAAAACTAATCAATTCATACTTCAATTACACGACCATTATATTAATTAACAATTGAAGTGTTAAAATCTAAAGCATCAATTATGAAATCCATAAAACATTCAACAAATTGCTCCGTGATGAAAGGTCTAGATTACCGCCTTTTTGGCAATGCCTAATTATGGCATACTGCTGCTACATCATTCCTAACTCAAAATAAATGATAAATGATAAAATGTCTAAATGAAACTGCCCCTTTCCTGGTATTCTAAACCAGCGTATAATGCTGCCCCTTTTTGTAGCACACTAAATGAGGGTGTACTTCGGCTGCGTGATTCTACCCAGTACACTAAACGGGGGATGTACTGCTGCTGCATGATTCCTACATCCAAACTAAAAGCATGCAATCTGTGTTGAATCAGACAGTGGATGTCTAATTTAACAGTCCTTGCCAACTCATACTAAATGAACATATTATCCATATCCATTAATGATGTAAATTGTTATATTTTGAGTAAAAAATATCAAGAATTCAAACCCACTACAGGAACAACTGTTCTTATAAACTTAAACAAGTCTAATTTAAGAGGCTAATATGGGAAAAAAGCAGATCCATGAATGATGCAAATTGTTATGCTAAGCAAGCACATCAAGAACTGAATCCCAGTATAAAAACAATTATTTTTATGAAATAAATAAATTAACTCCACAGACAGGAACAAGTGATCAACTGAATTTTGCAACAAATATATCAATTCTGAATGCCATCAAACACTACAAAAGCAAATAATGAGTCTCTGGATAAATAATTTTCTGCAAGATTTCAAAACTGGCCAACGTGGGTGAGCAGAACAATAGCTATATGCTCAAAAGACTCCAATTAATGAATTATACATGAGTGGGAACATCGAGCCCAATTCAGTAGAGAATAATGAGTCACCTTTCAGTACTAACTTTTCATGACTTATTCTGTCCTCTCTTCCGTCTGGATGGAACAACTGACCATCCATCTGCGATATCATTTTCATTGAGGTTATCTGCTGTGGAGCTCTCCACTTTGTCTGTTGTTGCATTTTGTCGGTCTGTATCTATATCCATCTCCAATGTAGGCTGACCTTCCTCACTTGAGTTGTCATCTTCCGAGTCATCTTTTGACAACTGGCATAGCCAACAAAAAAGTTGACAATGTCAGTATAGCTGGTAATTCTTACCAGTTGACCGAGAACTAATAAAAGATGGCATAGTTAATATTAAATTAGCAAATACATGATACACTGACCTATATAAATGCAAGAGGGCATTCCTTGCATGAAATGTTTCAAGAGACCATCAACAACTATATACAGGAGAGCCATGCTTTAAAACTTAATTATTTATGTCATTAATATGCCAGCAATATAATTTGTAATAGACATCATGAAGATTGCCTCGGCAATTTTTGACCTTTCGTAAGAGAGAAAAAATATAAAATATAAATTTTAGAAGTTATTCACATATTTTTAGTTCTTCACTTTAGGAAATGTTCCTTCAATTAATAATTTCCCTGCAAAATACAAAATTAAAACGTTCACTGGATAGAAAGGCCCATTGCAGAACCATGAGCGAGATAATGAAACCATATTTTATGTCTGCTTGAGTATAGAAATCAAAGCTCTAGAGGATTTAACAGTGTGCCGCAGCACCAATTATACAGGACGTAAACATTCCACACATCTATGTCTCAACTTCACCTTAGACTTTCATGTCAACTTATTCCCAGATCACTGATTCCCATCTACTTGTCCTATATAAATCAAATTCTACGTTGCTTTCTCCAATGGAAATGAAGCAAGCATCTGTCCTTCCATCTCTGGATGAAAGAAAATAAGCTTGAAGAGTGAGTTATTATTGCTATTAGCCGGAAAAGGATCCTGCCAGCAGGAATATTTACTTACTAACAATGGCAAAAATATCAGTCACAACTGCAACAGACAAATAATACACAATGAAAACATGTATTACTTATAAAATGACCCAATTCATTAGATCAAAACCTGGATCTAAATTCACGTGTTATCCCCAACTCTTACTCTTGGGTCTCTATAGTTACTATTAGTGATGTGTAGGTCCAGCAGTTCAACCAGTTAATCCTGTTGTCAACTATTGTGCATGAGAGATACTTATCACTAAGCCTTCAGCGTGCATTCTGATTGATGTAAAGTATTTGGATTATGGACTATGACTAATTAAAATCTTTAACACAGTTGTTTTGGAAGATATACATAAACCACTGGCTAACCTTTGCCTCAAACTGTAACTCCAGGCCACAAGTTAGTTACATGATAATTCACAAAAATAGCTCCTGATAATATTTCTCTTGCATATCATACATTAGGTCATCCTGAATTCGAGTACGAGGCACAGCATATAACGTTTGGATATTAAAATTAAAATACAATGCAGTTGTGTTGGTAATTACAGAACTTTACTAGAAACCGGCCTGCCTGGCTTGCAACTGCAGCAGCTTCCAAGTGACTGATAGATTTCCAAATTATAAACTAAAAAGCAATATAAATCAAGTTACATAATATCCTTGAATTGGAGCCTCTTGCTAAAGACTACTGTGCAGATTATACATAATTTAAATCATTGCTTTCTCATTTCTGGAATTCTGCATCCAGTTGTTCTCTTTTAACTTCTATACAGTCAACCTTTCTCATCCAGACTTCTTTGTATCGCTTTACTTAATCCCCTTCTGCTTCTCCCTCTGAAAGTTTCTCTTTCCTGGAATTTATTTTCCTATGCATTGACTTGGTGCAAATTGTACATGTGAGTAATCATATACTCCTGTCCTAAGTCACAAGGTCTGTGATAGTATTCTAGTTTGGCAAAGAAAAAATTTGGAACAAGTTCTCAATTGCAAAATTTGAAAACAATAACAGCTGGTATTGACATAGTGTGATGGTTAAGTTGTGATGGTTTTGTTCTTGCCATTAAGGTTCAAACCCTACAGGGGTGTTATTGTTGAGTGTTTATATTAGGGATGAATTCCATCATTTGTGACCACACTGATTCATTGTTCAAGGTTAAAAGTGTTCACCCCTTAAAATAAAATTAAGAAAAATGATGTGATTAAGTTCAAATAATATAAATCTGTGATTTTTATTTTAAAATAAGAAATAAATCCACAAGACTGTCAAGATAGGTAAATATTTCTAAATAGATTTGAAAGCTATATAGAAAGATGCCCACACTAATAAATCACGATAAACTTACCAAAGTCAAACAATAAAAGACATGAAAGCAAAATTTTAAAGGTGTTCTTTATCAAGGACAATCAAGAGTAAAGACTTTAAAGCTTTATAGTGTCCCCTCTTGAAACTAAACCTAGATTAAAATCCTCCAAATCAATTTGGTAATTCCTATTTTTGTATTACAAGTATACTTCATTGAATTCAATTATAAATATTAGTATTTACTATTTTGTAAAGGCGATGTGTGAAGGATTAGAAGAATTTGAAAAGGGACGCAACCGTGAGTAGTCGCTTCAAGACAACAAAGAATTGCACTCTAAACAGCTGCTGATTTTAGGTGCTGAATAAGACGACCAAATCAGCAAGTAAGACAAAGGACAAGAGTCGCAGCTTTTTATCCTAAGCATAAGAAGACAAAAAGATATAAGGGGGAAAAAATCATGGAAATTAAAAGGCAGCCACTAGAAGACATAAGTTTAAATGCAGCCACTTGCATTAAATAATATCATCAAATGAAATTATAATGAGTTTTTAATTAAGAGATATTTGAGTAGTGAGTTTTTGAGGAATACTCTATTTAAGATAGTCCAAACAAGGAGAAGAGGACATTATTGAGAAACATTTTATACTCTAATTTTACGCCTTGTAGAGCATGAACTATGGTTCAATTAACCTAAGGACGAAACCCCTCTAGGTCTGGAATTGGAGGACAAATCCACAATTTCATAAAGAAATTCCACATAGAGATCACTATTGCACGAATTCAATATATCTCAGTTTGAATTAAAATAACCTTACAAACAGCAGCTATTATTTATATATATTATGCACATTATTACAACTGTGGAGCTGGGGTTTATTATTTCATTTTATTTTAAATTAAAAGGGATATTACAAGCTTCAAAAAAATCCAAGACGTTAGGAGCACCTAGTTGAATTGGCATAATATCATCATCAATAGATGCACTAATCAATTTATCACCAAAAACATCAGGATCATCTGCATTGGCTGTCTAATAGAATAAGTTGGAGTTGTGAGGAAGAGGTGAAGTTTTTTGTTACTTTGTTCGTTCACACACAATCATAAATTACTCAAAATAAAGTTTCCCAATCTTCTAAACAACAATAAAGAGCTTCATGAAGGCCCCAATGAAAATGTACAATGCCAACAATGCTACAACGATTGGATTTGAGTGGATCTAATTTGATCAACTTGATGACTACAAGAGTTAACAAAGATAAACAAACCATAGAAGCATCAAACTACAAAAACAAACAATTAATCGCACTTAATCAGCACTAAGGGTCGGGATATGTCAGGTCAATGAGTATGTCTTTGACCCATCTAATTGGTCAAACCCAATTTTTTTTAAATGTAATATGTGAAAATATATGGACTATTAAATGCATTTAAAATACAATTTATCAAATAATCTGTGTCGTTTCACTTTTTTGAGTTTTTTCAAAAAATAATTGTCAAGCTTTAAGGTTTAAGGTTCAAAGTGTCGTGTTTTTTTGCATTTTAAACCCATGTAATAAATTCAATTTACACTTTCAATTTGTTGTGTGAATGTCATGCAGATGTAATGATTCTATGGGACATGAACAAACCATGGACCAAAACAAATCAATTAGCTAGTTATAATTATATTGGTCTCTATCATTGCTATTTACACTTGTCACTCACCTCCTTTTGTAGGTTTCTAGTTCATCTCCTTTTAAGAGGAACTAGTCTATAGAGAGATTTATCCACTCTATCAAAGGAAATAAATTTACCTCTAGGAGAACAAAGAATTTTGTTGTTGTATATAGTGCCTTGCATTTTATTGATAAAAAAGGAGTATAAGGAGGGTTATAATGCCCTAATAGGCAACACACTTTTTGTAGACATATAAAAAGCATCTCTAGATTATGAGATAATTATTTTGTCTCCTCAATTTTCACAAGATTTATGCATTCCAAATAAATAAGGTTATATAATGATGTTGTAACACATTTAAGTTTGAACTATGATGCTACGACTTGGACACATTTATGCGACTCTTTCGATTCTAGTTATTTTATGTGTCATGTTTATTAAGATTGACATTTACATAGTTAACAAGTAATTATTAACTATGACATTTTGTGTGTCTTGTTATTTTAATGGTATATGGTGATTATATGACTTGAGTTGCTTTAGTTGACAAGTAATTATTTGATGAATATTATTTTATATTGTATATGTAGGTATTGCAATACTTTCTAGATTATCTGTAGATTACAAGATCCATATCTGTGGCCATGTTATCATGTCTTTTTGAAATTGTCTACATACATTGTGGTTCTCAAAGTTAATTTTTCCTTCTTCCAAGCCTTGTTCACCTAATAATTGACCAATGTCATTAAATGCATGTCTCTTATTGAGTTAAGGCCATGAGTCACTCTAGCAAACCTTAAGTTTCAACTTTAAAAAGAAACCGAGAGTGTTGTTCCTAAAATGCATGCTGTGGAGATGTGGAGTTCACATGCATCCTTACAAGTAGATGCAGATTTGCTTGCCAATCCCATAAGTCTACAAAAACTTAAAAATAGGATGTATTGCCAAGTTTGAAATCTTGCATGCATGTGATGCTAGTCCAACTTGCCTTCTGCACTTCAAATGTTTGTGTATTTGGATGTGAGGTCTAGGCTTCATGTTGACTTCTCCCTTGCATGCATACTTTTCCAACTCTTGCAAATCATATGCTTGTTTCCGCATCTCAAGCTCCCACCTCTCTACATGACAATTGGAATGATGAAGTAAAGCATGGTCACACATATCTTGCAAAGTTAACTTGTGTTTCCACCCATCCTTTCATCACCACCACTTGAAAAGAATAAAATCAATTTAGTCAAATGTGGAACCATGATAAAAATGCACGTCTTTTCAAACTTGCAATCCACTCTCTTGCTCTAATTATTCACCTCTCCACTTGCCCGTGGAATTAACCCTTTGTTTTGCAAAACTATGCTCACACAACCCTTGATCCTAAAATAGCATTGAACGCACAAAAATCAAAAAGTAGAAACACATTAATGGCAGCTCTGTGTGACCCAAATCTTTATCAAGGGACCTTCACGATTCATTAACACATTCAATCATTCCTTTTCGAGCTCTCTAAGTTTTTCCTCGTCATTGCAAAGCATCCCAATATAGATTCACAATCAGATCCATCTAGGATCTATTTGATCAAGTGAGATCCTTACATTTGTACCACTTCAACCACACAAATCTGCTTGCTAATTGACATTTACAGGTATTCCTCCAAATTGTAGGGTTTCCTCAAACCATTGTTTCCTTGGCTCAAAAAAAACATAAAGATATTAGTTTATGATTTTATGGGGAAAGGCTCTGATTTGGGCAACATTATGGATTCTTCATGTATGATGCTTAACCTCATTATATTTGCCAAACCCAAGGATTGACTCTTGTTAGTCTTAGTTGCCTTACTTTTCCTACCATTATCCTTATGTAGCCCTTTCCCTTTCCATGGATTCTTTATCTATAAATGCAAAACTTTCGTTGTGCATAGAAAATCATGCTTTCTCTTCTTCCACCTCAAAATCAATCAAGGATTTATTGATCTTACATGCACATAAGTATTTTTTCCATTTTAACAAGCTACTCTAGGTCATTGTAATCTTGCAACGCCTATCCTACAAGTTTGTAGACCCAACATACAAATTTGCAAGACATGCCAAAAAAATGCTATCTTGCTCTTGCACTCCCATTTCCATGAAGTCTATACAATTGCAATTTTGCGAACCTCCAATGTATCTTTGCAAAACTTGCAAACCATTAACCTACTTCAGCACTTTGCACTTCCACAAAGCTTGATCTACTTATCTATTCCCTTATAACACCCATCTCAAGCCTACTACCTGCTTGCTCATTGCATATGACCTCTCCCAAGTCTAAAGACGTGACTAAGAGATAAATGGGATGAGTACCCAATCAAAGATCACATCTCTATTGAATTAAGTGTTAGACACAGACGTGGGGCATGTAGATATGGAAAATTTCCTGAAAAAGAGTATATGTAGATGACAAGACAGCTCATTTAGGTGCATAGCTAACAATGACATAGTCTAAGCTGCTACTTTTCCTAAATCTGCCCAATCTCTAGAATCGCTGATGACACGTGGCAAGTATTACATCTCCCAAATGAGGAAAACAATTGGTCTTGCAGGTAACATGTTTCTAGATATCACCTTGGAGAGCATCGAGAAGACTTTCCAAATCCCCCATCATGTGGAGTATGTTGCTTTGACAGTTGCCTTAGGTTTGAACTTTTTCAACTTAGACCCTAACCTTTGTTCAAATTTAATAAATAAGAACTAGCTAGCAAAGGCTAGGTTATCCACTTTGAGGCAACACAAAGCACTTTTCAAAAGTGATTTTTCAAGCAAAAATCAATGAATTGATAACTCACTTCAACAAGGTAGCAGTTAATCCTAGTGCCAAAGGATTTGAGCCTTGGATGTTCACATTTATTGCCACTGTTTTAGAGAACGAAGGGAGGATTGAATGGAAAACATTTATCAGTGATAGCTTGCACAAACAGCTATCCAAGGTGCAAAAAAGCAAGAAATTTTTAATGACCTCTTACATAGTCTACCTTATGGCTAGAAGAACAATCTTTCCTAAGTTGATCAGACACAGGGTAATTGCTCCTAAACAGCAACAAGTATATGAATTCTACCCTCAAAAATTCGAATTCAAAGAATTTCAAATTTTTTTAAGAGGGTCAGAAATGTCTGTCTTTTACTTGACTAGGTGAGTGGCAAATGATTTGAATAAACGTATGTCTTTGCAAGCCCTAGCCACCATCACAGAATGGGAATGTTTTACCCAATTCCCAGCTTCCACGTATATTAGTGCAAAAGGATTTATAGGTGCACCTTTCAGGTTGCCTAAGCGTGACGTGATAAGGTGGTGCTCTAAGAACTCACGAGGCACCTATGTGAAATCCACAAAGTCTTATCCAAAAAACACAGGCCAAGTGTTCAATTCCCCAAAAACCTCAATGCATATTAATGCTCCTCTCTTCTTCATTCATGAAATCAAGAGGATGAGTTATCTAAACTCAACTTATACATACATGATACATAGGTTGTATTTCATCTCGAAGGACACATAGAATAGAATGCAAGATTGTCATTCAGATATCGACACAGATTGGAAGACTTCTGGGCTGACTGCAATGATGAGAAGATTCTCAAGAATTATCGTTTTCCAGATCAGGACATTCGGAATTGCTGAAATACCCAAGAGAAAATCTGATAATTGAGATAACTTAGATCCAGTTTACAACCAAAGGGGTGTCTTCAAACAGCTAATCCCCAAGCCCAGCTAGTCAAATGAAGAAGGTTATTCATTAAAGGCAATAAGCAGATAAGTCAATAGGAGCTTAATTTAGCTCAATAATAATATGAAAGAACTTAGTCTTGATAAGAAGGATGCTATAAGCGTGATGATGCTTCCAAACCTCCTAACAAGCAAAAGAAGATAGTTGCTAGTCAAAGGAAACCTCCTATGCAAGGGCCTTCCAATTTGAATGTGCTTAGTCATGAAGAAGAGCCACTTAAAAGTAAGCCCAAATTACATGTTCTGGGCCTCTTGTCAACCCTATTCAAGAAAAAACTTTTCCCACTTCCTCATAGGATCCCCCTTTTGGAAGGATTGTTTCCTATAAAATATCAACCTCAAGAGAGCGAGTTCCTAAGAATCCTGGTATTGAGGACCCATCCACTCATCCATCTCCTGAAAAAAATCCCCTAACCTTTGTCTTCACCTGTCTCTTCTCCTCTTTTACAATCTCATACAAATTGTTCAAGATGTGCATAACTCTCAACAAATTCTACAACAAGATGATTCATCTCTTGATGTCCTTTGACACTAATTCCAAGATCTTCAATTGGTTATGAAAAACATAATTGTCTCACACCATAAAGGCATTATAGAGGTTGCGAGCGAATACACCATGCCTTTACTAGAAAATGAGATTCTTACCAGTTCCATATGGGGAGCTAAGATAATCGATGGTATAAAGTCCAAAGGTCTAAAGAATGTGATCAATCAAGTGGTGCCTATGGTGGAGTTGGTTACAATGCCATGCAATGGGACTCCTAACCGTGCATGTTATTGATGGAACACAGCTCAAGATTGTGTTGGTAGCGCATGCTGGGGTGTCTCTACATTGCTTGAGATACTGATTGCTCTGCACTTATGGGTTTTATTGCCAGGGTTGCTATGCTATTATTTTTGTTTGTTGGAATAGCAATAGACTGTGTTAGGTTATGTAATATATTAATGCAGGTTTGTTAGTAGACTTCTTGTTTATGTAAGGTTTTTGCAATCATGGGGTTCTATTAATGGGGCCACATAATTGCAACAACCTTACATAAACAACAAACATACTACAAAACCTGCATTAACAGCCCTGTATTCAGGCGTAGCTGTCGGAAAACATATTACATAACCTAACACAGTCTATCGCTATTCCAACAAACAAAAAAACCAGCATTGCAGCCCTAGTAATAAAACCCGTGTGTGTGTATACACACACACACACACACACACACATATATATATATATGTATATATATTGTATGTATGTATATATATATATATACATGTATGTATATATATATATATATACATGTATGTATGTATATATATATATATATATATATATATATATATATATATATATATATATATATATATATATATATATGAATGCATGTATGTATGTATGTATCCCATGCCCTCCCCCTCAAATAAACACTGGAAATCAGTAATAGATTCAGTAATATGCATGTTTTTTCAAAATATTTTTCTTCTATGTTTGGAACATTTTCCAAACCCCAAGTCAGTCGAATTTTAGGCCTGATGAATTTCTACTGAGACCAAGTTTTTGAACAATGTAATTAAGGCTTTAACTCACCTCACCTTTCAAACAATCTAGTTTAGATTTTGTTGTAAGAAGAATGAGAACAATCTAATTTCCAGTATTCTGTGTCAAGCAAATAGTTGCTTGAAAATATCATAATATCAATTTTTGACATGGTCACTGCCCAGTCAACCATTGGCAGGTTCACTCTTTGCACTGGCTGTCATTGGTAGCTTCACACTGTTACATGTCCGAGAATGTGACCTCTATGATGTTCCTCTACTGCTTTCATGTCTATTACACTCTCTTACCGCTTTGGTCCTGAAAGATAATGTAAGTCACTTCCCTTACCTCATTCCTTTCGAATTGTCTCTTTGAATACTCAACTCCTCAAAAGTAGGCATCTTTGATCTCTTCATATTTACCACTTTACTGTCATTATTTGACTGACTTTCCATTATTTTCTAAGGTTCCACATGGACATGTGAATGAAGGTTAAGTCCATGCCACATACATTTTCCATTTCCAGGAGACATGGAACACCCATATGGGCTTCACCTACATCTTGGGTACAACAATGAACAGAGGAAGGAATCACCTGCCAATAGTGTGTTATTGCACTACTGATGCAAACGACTGTACAAGCATGAAATCCAAGGCCTCTAACAACTGAACTTAATATATTAGCAATGCCAATTTTTATGATTTTTTAATGCTTCGAGGACTCTGAAATTGGAAGCTGTTTGCACCCTGACTACAAAAGCTCAATTCAAAAGTTGTAAAAATGCCCAGGTCAGCTTAAAAACAGGTTGATGTACTTTTAGTTATTGGTTCTGCCACCTGTTGGCTTTGGTTCTTATTCGGCTCTACTCTTTTCTTTCTACAAGAGACCTTGTTTCTCTTCAGGGCACCAGGCCCTTTTGTTTCACTGAAATTCAAATGTTGCATGGCTGATCTTTCATATCTTCATTTTTTCATTGACTATCCTATTTCTCTTTAAAAAGATCAGATTCAATTTTAGAGGTGTATATAAAGTTATAAACTAGAAGGCTGATAAAATTCTAAAATTCTAATTGCAAAGTTTGGAACCAGTTTTGTGTATACTCTACAAACATGTCATTCGGTGAAATTAAATTATTGTGAGAATTTCAATAGATTGTCCTGTTCTTGCATCTACGCCTTTCCATATAGCAAAAGTGTCAACCACATAGAAAGCTCAATCTTATACATGCACACACACATGCAGCAGACATGATATTAGATAACATTTATACATAACAGGTTAGAATACAGACAACTTTTTCCCTTGATTTGATAAAAGAGAGAGATTTTCAAATATGGCAATAACAAAGGGCAGACAATTCACTTTATTGGTGTATAATAAATAGCTTTTACAATAAATCATGCAATTGTTTATTTTAACAATCAAATGTGTTAAATTCAATAAACTATATAAATCTGAAAACATGGAACCCGCTTCTATGCTCCATGCTAACCCTAATGCTATTCCCGTGGCAGCTTGCAATGTTGGGTCTTTGAATCCTCCAGCAGTTTCGTGACCTGTGGCAGTCAAACACAGTTTAGATGGAATCTTGGAGTTAGGGTGGAGATCTACATCAGTTGGTTCAGCTGCTCCTACAACACCCAGACAAGCCAAACCGCTTTCTCATTTCTGGGTCCTGTGTCTCCAAGTGGGATGCAAAATAATGTTTGGCCAGTGTTGATGGTAGTGGTTTTATGACAACAATGTCTACAGTTCCTGTTGGCATCCATGCCCTGTAAGCTGCGAAGGACCTTAAAGACTTTGAGAGAGCTGTCATGGTTCCCTTGCAGCACTCTTTTGCAGATGTAGCTGGGACAGCTGTGAATCCAGCCCACCCTGTGGTTAAGGAGGATGTTTCTAACCATAGAGCTGCAAAACAGATTTAAAAATCCATCTGCTCATCTTGGATTCTGATGTTTTCAACAAAGAAGCACAGTATGTTGAGAAGGGGTTGATTTGCAGATTTGACCATCTTTGGCCTAGCTTGTCTGACCTTCGTTCTTCGTTTTCTTAAACCTGGATACCCTCTCTCTCAATGTCTGTTGATATTTATCCTTGTGCCTAGATTTTTTATGTTATCTATTGTGAATCCTTAAATGACCAAGTAAAAATTCACAAGAAGGGGCCATGGTATGAGGGGAAGGCTATTCCATTAATAAAGCCATGGTATCCTATGTTCAAACCTCTTTTGGGATATTTCTTGGTGCTGCCAGTTTGGGGCAAAATGCCCTATTTCCCATTATAGTTTTAGATCAACTTTACCATTGGTAGTACTCTCAGCACCTTCATGGCTCTTTCTGCAAAGACTGATTCTCTTTCTCAACCTACCTTTGCCCATATTCAAGTAGAGATGGCAAAAGGTTTGTCAACTAAAATTTGGCTCAAATAGAAGACTGTATTTGGAAACAACAATTTGACTCTAAGAAGATGGCTTTTATTTGTCCTAATTGTTACAGCTTCGACCATTTGATGGAAGCTTGTACAAGCGTTAAGCATAAAACTGTTTGTTAGGCTTCTTGCTGCAAGGAAGTCAAAACCTCAGTTAGGGTGTCTTGGCATCCTTCTTTGGTTCCTTCACACTTTCCTGCTTCAGCTGTGGAGCCCCCTTCTTCTGTTGGCCTTCCCTTGTTTGATGCAGTGCTTAGTGGCCCTTTGGTTCCCACACTTCCTTACCCCTCCAGACCTTCCAATGGTTGTTTCTAATGAGCTTCCTTTTGCATATTTCCCTTCCACAGTCATGTTGGCTCCATCTATTCAACATAAGGTTTCTTTGTGGAGGAGTGGCCTTCTCCATTATTGGATGCTTTGCCTGATCCTCTTCCTGGCTTCTCTTCAATATTTCCCAACCCAGACCTCCACTTCCTATTTGTCGTTTAGATTTAAGACCTTCAGTATCTTCATTCTGGGTTCCCTGGGTAGATTGGTTAATCACGAGAGTGCAATTGATGCACTTAAAGCAGATGTTCAGAGGAAGATGTTTGGAATATGGTCTCTTCAAAGAAATCTCTATCTAGGAAGAAGGCTTCCTCTCAAGTGCTTTTGCAATCTCGGAAGACGGATCAGTTGGCTAATCAGTTGTTTGCTGGTTAATGTCTTGCTGTCTGTGCTGGGATGGCTGTTTGTTACGGCCCATTGTGTTTAGGCAGTTTCAGTCATTCTTTGTTTGCAATTTGGTTTCTTATCATTTTTCTTGGGTGAGTACCCCATAGAACCCCCATCAGCTTATCAAAAAATAAATAAACTATAAAATTCCAAATGTAGTAGAAATTCTCGAAAATAACTAGATGAAAAATCCACTACTAATAGAATATGCACAGAAACATCGATGATAACAATCCTGCCTTGAAATACAAAATTGCGCAGTATAGCAATAAAAATCAACAGAAAATCCTAAGATGATGTAGATTGACATAGTAATTCATAAACGGCATGAATTGCTCCACCAAAAACTTAAGATGTACACCCTAAAGGTTAAAAATTGTCTGAAGGTGTGTATACCTTGAAAGTGAAGAACTTGTCAAAACATATTTGTATCAATGCTGGATTTAGGTACGATATACAGAATTCCATGGAATCAATAATATTCATTATTCTAGCATCAATTAACATGTGCACTTCATACATCACCTGTTGACTTTGGGCAATAGATTGCACGGCTGACCCAGACATTTGCAGCTTACTGATTGTTTCATAGTTTCCTTGGAGGCATTCCTCGTGCAATAACATCAGTTGTTCTGCTACCTGCTAAATCTTGATGTCAGAACTTGTCAAAAGCCAGAGCTAAGCTTACTTAACATCCAATAAGCATAATCTACATGGTGTTAATCATTGTTGCAAAAAATATTAGAGGCAGAAAGATTCTCAGATTACAAGGTCTCAAAATTTTATCCCCCAACCTTAAAACAAGAGGCCTGCTAAGCACATATAAGATTTCCCCCATTAATTAAAAATAAAATTTCCAACAGCTTTCTAAGAGAAAATGAAATTTCATTGTTTTAATACCATGGAATAAATGCTCTAACGCACAGGCCCAACAAATTTAATCACAATAAAGCAAAAACAAACACAGTCCTGGCTGAAATGAACAATTATTATGGCCAACACAAAAAGGAGGAGGAAATTGTATCGATGTCGGTGTGCCCAAAATCTGTTAACGAAACTCAAAATACAGAGCCAACTGATAACAGTGAAACGAGCATATAAAAACTGAGCATACAATTCCAAAATAATGCAAAAACTTAAAAATCAAAAGGGTTAACAAAAGAAAGGCTTCAGAAGGAAAACCAGAGAACTTGATGTATATAGGAGATGAAGCTAGCAAGATTTGTGCCTTGCAAAATCCCAAATACCAGCTTCTTTTCAATGACATGAAAAGAGACCGGTTCTATGGTAATTGGAGCATAACAGGGGAAAAGGAGATGCTGAGGAAAGCATTAATTCAAAGATCGTGCCATTTTCTTCTAATTAAAACCTAACATGTTCTTAAAGATTTTTGAAGCCCCATTCTAGTGGGTAAGGCTTCCAGATTCAAAAACTAGAGAAGTAAGAAACCAAGAATTTCATCTCAAAACTCTCAAGATTTTCAGTTGTGGCTTTCTCCCCATTAAATGTTTTTGTTGAAGTTTTATAGAATTGGAACAAACAGTCTCGGTCATTTTGTTTTTAACTTGACAACTTTGTTCTACAAAATCATTAGTCTCCTGCTCTTTGTGAGCTTGCTGGAAATGGTATAGCAAAGTATTTAGTGGTCACTCACAGATTTTCCTCTTGACAGTAACCCAACATAGTAGTTCACCAGGAATTGCCATGTTAGGAATGAACTTTTTATGCTTTTGTTACAACAGTTTAATGAGAATAACATAAAAAAGCAGAACCTTCAAAGCATACCTCCTCAAGACTACCATCCTCTGTTTCAGTGTTGAAAGAAAGCAGCATGTTCTCATCTAGCATCTCCTCCAATTCATCGATATATCGTGGAACTGATTACCAGAAAGCAACAAACACAGATTACAGATGGCCCTAACCAGATATTTAAATCAATTGAAGACAACAAATCAGTCACCATATCAGCGTCTCCATTAACATATTTTTCCATAAAGATAACTCACCATAAAATTTGGCTAGTGGATTATGTATCCTTGGTGACAAATATAAGTGCATTTTTCATGAACATATTAGTTTTATTTTTGGACATAAGAAATAGCATCAGACAGAATATACTTGTTCATATAGCACAAATATGAGCATGGTTTCAAAACAAATGAATCTTTCAAGACATGAGAAACAGCTTTGCTTTGTAGATATTTCAACAAGTTTGTCTGAAATCTTTCATCTAAATTCAACACTACTGCTGCTAATTATTAATGGGATGATAGCATAAAGCAATAAAACATATGTTAAGTAACTACAGCATTAAAAAGAATAGTTTGGATCCTTCTCAGGCATAAGATAAAACCTCAACAGTCCATGTGAGTGACACCACCATCACCAATTATTGACAAAGCTTCCATGTAGATCACTTGTTTGGTAATTATTCAAATTACTTGGGTCAGGCATGCCCTGCCGACCAATTGCCATTCATCTATAAGTAGTGATTATTTTGACAACGCATGTCCATAACATATACAAAGTACAACCTTTTCATAGAAAACTAATATGTTACGACCCTTATGCCCTAAACTTTTCTATCCTAAATTTCTAAGCATTGTAATAATCATAGTTTAGTCACTTAGCTAGTATTACATTGTATCAATTTACCCCACATTGATTGCACCTCATAAGTCACTTCTTGTGGGGACTTTATATGTTCAGGTTGTAATAAAGAGAAGATCATCCTGAAATCATATTTTGTATTAAATCTTTGCTCTTAAGAAGGTTCCCCCTTGAAGAGGTCAATGATACCCGTTCTCCATTATTAATATATTTATATTTGTAGCTCTTTAGTCTTTTATGAGCACCGTATTGGTTTTTTGCATATTAGTGTTTTGATGCTAATATTTTGTAGGTGAGATCCTAACAAGTGGTATCAAAGCTCTTGCCAAAGCCACATTCCACAGCAGCAGAAACAATTTAATGGCTTACTACTACTACTACCCGCATATACTCTCACCTCAGATCATGGTGGTTAGAGAGTGTTTAATGTAGTGGGATACCAACCATTTTTCACCAAAAAAAATTTCTGCAATATACACCCTATCTAAGAATTTTTAAATGTCTCCAAAACAGTTGGGGTTCCAAGCACATTGAATGAGTGTGTGAAATGAGATAGGATTTGACCCACCAATACCCAAGCCTCAAACAACATCTATCCACAGCCTTGATCTTTCACATACCTCCACATTTATCAAGAGATCCTCTAGATTTAGGAGAAGCTTATCATCACAATAAGCTTCTATAATCTATAGTGTAGTTAGTGCCAAGAAGTTACACTCTTTGTATCTCAACTACGAGATAGTGCAACTCTATCTAAATGTCTTCTGCCTTCATTTCTTCTTTGGTGCATTCATTATAAATGTCTTGTGATAGGGTTTAGTAAATTAGTAGTTACTGTTTTATTTTTTATTTACTACTAGAGTTTAATAACTAGTTTTTGTGCCGTTATTCAAAATATTTTGTACTCACTGATAGACTACTAGGGTTTTATTTTTGTGTTTTTTTTTGTTTATTCCATTTTGCTAGTGTTTATTTCTTGTGTTAATGGGGGACATGTCATCGGCCCTCAAACGCCTGTCCTTGTCCCCAATGGTGTTTCAGGTATGGTGGGATGACAAGGGACATCCCTGGCTAGCCCCAAAAATTGTTGAACTTCTAAAACATTTCAAAAACACAATGTATTTGAAGGAAATGTCTAGGGGCCATCTAGCCATCCCTAAGGCAGCCAAGGACATCAGAGACATCTCTTAATCGTTCCAAAGGTAGCCAAACATTCTTGATATCAAAGTTTAAATTATTATGTTTTTTTAAAAAAAATTGTCTGTTGGCAAGGAAATATATTGGTTTAAAAGGGGCATGGGGTCCCACAAAACCTTCCACACCCCTTATTCAACTCTATATCACAATAAGGAATAATCATATAATGACAAAGGCACCTCCCATGAAAATTTTCCATTAGCAGGTTTGTTTACAACACACTTTACATTACTGGCATTGCTGTTGTTGGAGGATATTTACATTTTTTAAAGCTCCGCTGCCAATTGTTTTTTGTGCAATAGTCACTCAACAAGTGCTATTAGCTTTTAATCATTTTAGTAGATTTTAAGGAGATCAACATTCACAATTTAGGGGTTCGCTAGTTCAATCATTAAGGTACTTATGATTTGAGTCTTTGATTAGTTTTTTTAATTTATTTTTTTTCATACATAACACTTAGCCTATTAGGGAGAGTTTGTAATTATTTTTTTAATTTTAATATTTTTCAGTTTGTTGTCACGCAGAAACTTCCACAATATAACAACACCATAAACCTTTGTAGCAACTTTGACATTAAAAAATGAACCCTCATAGTAGTGATGACAATGTAAATGAGATGGGCAATGAATAAGTAAATAGAATGGAAGTTGTAAGGAGTGTTGGTGGTTCTTGTTCTTCTGAAAATCCAAAACAAGTTCTATTGGAACTCCACAAGGCTGTTTTGCATGCCTTTCATCCTCTCATTAAAAATTTACAAAAGGACCTTTCAAACACAAAAAACTATTGCTACCATTTCCCACCAATTTAAGCACTAATAATATTAACAATTTAGGGAGCAGCAAGCATTGGTTGTGTAATGTTTGCAAAACTAATTATCACGGTGTTGTGACGTATTCACACATCGCCCCATTGCAAATGGGGACCCCTACCTTTTGCTTTCTAGGGTTAGTTTTCTTGGTCTTCTAAGTTCTTGTCTATTGACCTTTTGCATTTGGAGGGTCGCCAGGGGGCTCATTAGGATAGCAGGCTCTGCTTGAGTCAGGTGGATCTACTCAAGAGCTCAGGTCAATTGAGTGATTAGGGGTAATTTAGATCATTCCTAGGGTGTTTTTTGTGTACTATCTGGTCGCACTTCAAGTTGATAAATCAAACCTTGGTTGAATGCATAATGTCCTCCTAGGTCCCATCCCTTACATCAAGGGCGGAGTGAATTCGCCTTGAGAAGTCTGGAATGTCATCCTGATCTTTAAATGTCCTGAAATTTGACTAAGTCTGGAAAATTGAAGAATCCTCCAAAAACTAGATTTTGCATTATAACTCCTGGAGGTCCAAAACCACTCTCAAACATCCTGACAATATATATGGAATATAACTTAAAGTATAAGTCTTATACTTAAATGTTATATTCCATATATGAATCCTGACGGAGAGGCTAAAATGTCAAATTTCGCTCCTGACCCTTCCAAAGGGTCCAGAGCGAATTCCTCTATAGGACACTCTACATTGATCAAAACTATGAACTAATCCATGTCCCAGGTATTATTGAAGGCAATTCACTTGTTTGGATGAAGAAATGTGAAAATGAAGTCAGGATTTGAGCCAAAGGGTGAATTTCGCTCCTGACCCTTCAAAAGGGTCCATAGCGAAATTCTTGTATGACCCTATTTCTTCACAAAACCTTGAACTAAATGCGAACTTGAGGAGCAAATTCACTTGATCATGAGGGAAGGAGGCTTGAGAAGTTATGTCCAAGGCATGGGAAGGAGAAAGGAAGTTAGAAATTAGCTCAAAATATGAATTTCGCACATAAAGGGTCCAGAGCGAAATCCTCAATTTGACCCCCTATTTGGCCTAAGGCATTGAAAAGTGAGGATTTTGAGCTAAGTAGATGGCAAATAGACTTGATGGTGGTAAGGAGAGGTGAGTGTGATCAAGTTTGAAGGGGGATTGGATCAAAGAAGTGTAAAATCAACCTAGAATGTGAATTTCGCTCCTGACCCTTCCAAAGGGTCCAGAGCGAAATTCTCCATAAACCTCATTTCCTTCCTTGTTTTGGCCAACATCTTAGTTCCTCGGGCATATTTGGAAGTGGATTGACATGTTTTTGCCTTAGGAAGTGATTAGAAGTGGAGGAGTGAAGGATTTTGTCGTAAATCATGAATTTCGCTCCTGACCCTTCCAAAGGGTCCAGAGCGAAATTCTTGAAAACACCTATTTCCCCCTAGATGAGGTCAAGACCTTGGTTCTTATGGCGTGGATGGAAGTGAAGTGATGTGTCCTTGCCTTTTGAGGTGGATTGGAGTTGAAAAAATGAAGAAATGAGCTCAAGACATGAATTTCGCTCCTGACCCTTCCAAAGGGTCCAGAACGAAATTCCCAAAATCTCCTTTTTCTCTCAATTTTGTGTCAAGCCAAGTGTGGATCAGGGTGAATTAAGATTGAAGATGTCCTTAAGCATACCTTTGAATAGCTTGTGACCATCAAATATGAAGGAATTGAACTAAAACTTGAATTTCGCTCCTGACCCTTCCAAAGGGTCCAGAGCGAAATTCTCTAAAGGTCTTGTCCTTGGCCATAATTTGGAGCGAATTTCTCCTTTCAGGCCTTCTTAGGGATCAAACAAATGTTGCTTTCATGAGAGAGGGATCTAAAGTTGAAAGTCAAAGGAAAGCAAGGTATGAAGAATGAATCTAGGTGAAGGAAAACAAGCAAATCTTGAATTTTGCTCTTGACCCTTCCAAAGGGTCTAGAGCGAAATTCCCAAAATCACCTAGTTTGCTCATGATGAAGGCCAAGAGATGGATTCCTAGGCCTTAGTGGAGAGAAGACTAGTGTATGCTGGTCTTGGGAGGAAATTTAGAGTAAGGAAATGATGGAATTTAGACCAAATCATGAATTTCACTCCTGATCCTTCCAGAGGGTCCAGGGCGAAATCCTTTGAAACTCCTATTTTTCACCTTGTTTGAGCTAGGCAAAGGGCTAGTTGTGAGATTATGATGAGAAGAGGTTTGAAGGCTAGGCCTAAGATTATGAAAAGATGAAATGAGGTCTAAATTGAGCAAAATAGCAAATTTCGCTCCTGACCCTTCCTAAGGGTCCTGAGTGAATTTTATTATAGGTCCTGTCCCTGGAGAGGATCTTGAGCGAATTTCATTCTAATGCCTTCTTGCTGATGATTTAAGGTAGGAAATGCTATGTTAGAATGAATTTATTATGTGTCCTTAATCACCTTTTGGTTTGTTTTGCAAGTGGACGAAAATCAGGCCAGGACAAGGACGACCTATTACAAGCCCATCATCAGCAAGGACATTCCAAATGCATAAAGGAGGACTCAAGGTGTTCTGAAGCATTGGAAGACTGCAAGTGCTCACGGAGTTGTAGGCTATCTCCAAAACCTTCACTTGGCCACACAAAGGAACCACATGATGACAGAGAAGAATGACCTTACCAACACTTCAAGGCGAGACATGCTACCAGAGAAAGAACACTTGATAGTGAGGAAGCCTCATCAAGCACATGGAAGTTTAAGAGGTACATCTTTCTTCGCATCAAGAACAGAGGAGGATCAACCAAGATACAAACGTCAGACAAGGTGGCATCCTAGTCACTTTTCCTCCAGTCAGATTGGTCCACCTCAGCAGGTCCAGATTCAATGTACCTGACTCATCGGGGACGGCATAAACTTCGGTGTACCTACCCCTGCTTTCTATTGGTTCACACTCATTGAATGTAATTTTCTCATTGGCTAGAGGAGTTCGTTGTAACAAACCCTAATTAGGGTTTTTCTATCTTGTAATCCTAGCCATTGATTCTAAGTCAATCAGAGCCATCAATTTGTAAAGGGGTTCTCTAAATAAAGCCCTGGCTCTTCATTTGTAAAGGTTAATAGTCGGTGAATAGTTAGAGATAGTCAATAGTCAGTAGTGGTAGTTCAAGAGCAATTAGTTTTTAGAGTAGAGTAGAAAGAGAAGGCAAATATTGTTATCAAGACATTGTTGCAAAAGACATGTAAACTTCATTGAAGGAATGGTGAATTCTATGTGTCGATTCTACAATTTGCATGGTCTCTATACTTCTCAAATTTAATTTCATGTTATTAGATGAGTGGAAAGAATTTGTATGATCAATGGTGAAATTTGTAATATCCATACTACTAGTGGTTTGTTGATTGCAAACTTGCCTTGCGTAGTCAACTGGAATCATTCAACTTAAGCTTAACTTCAATTATCGCTTCTTCATTGATATGCATCAACCTCAAGGTGTCTATGCTTGTAGCGGTGATCTGAACATCATAAAGCTATCCTTAGAAGATCGCACTAACCTTGTGGAGATGATCATAGCATGTCAAAGCAAGACTTAGTTAGAGTTTCATCAAAGGTCATCTATTGCTCCTACATTCTTAGCATTAGAATTAGATTCCTTTCCAACCCTTATCCTTTTCTTCCTTTTTTAAAAATCAAGGATCAGTAAAGACCCACGTTCTAGTGATATCCAAAGTAAATCAAACGCTCAAGTCATCAACGTAAGTCCCCTTTGTGATTCCAGCAAATCACATCATACTGCAAGAGCTTATCCACAAGTAGAGAACCTACATACAAGAACCTTGGAGTTGCCTCGATTGATCCTTCGGCAAAATCTTCAGCATTCAGGGAAACTTTGATCAAGAGAGGATAAGATACTTTGGTATTTTATTATGTGTTTGCATGTGCATAAAAAACACATCAACACACGGGAGCTATAGTTGATTTGCACACCATTTATTGGGTGAGAGTGGACATGGCATTAGAGAATATGATGATATAACATTGAAACAATAGGTTAAAATGGCAACGTTGGTTGGGGAGAGTGAGGAAAAAACTACTAGAGTCTAGAACTATTAACAAATATTTATCCAAACCATTGCAATCTATTGATGAGTATTCCAAAATATCAATTTGAGAGGGTTGTGATAGAGGAAAGAGAAAGGCCACTACTACTGGAGGTGAAAAAAAATAATGGTAGCATTATTGAATTTGAAAAAAAATTGATTCAGATGATGATTCAATGGCCAAGTTTTTTTTTCCCATGCCATCCCATTTCATTTGGCAAGGTCTCCTTATTTCAAAGGTATGTTGAGAGATGCAATGGCACATGGATCCTTTTATTTTCCCCTTAAAAACACAAATTGTGTACCTCCCTCTTTGACAAACAATATTCGAAGATGAACATATTAGTGGAAGAGATGTTAGACAAGGATTAGAAGTGGTTGTTCCATTGTCATTGATGGGTGGACTGGTATTCAACATCAACCATTGATTAATATTATTGTTACATATCCTGCTAGTCCATACCTTCTTAGATTTGTTGATTGCTTTGATAAACATAAGGATGCCATTGCCGATTTGGCCTTTTGAAGGAGGCCACAGAGGAGATTGGGTCTATTGATGTTGTGTAAGGTTATAAATTCAATTCGTGTTTGTAAGTTAGCTAGTTTGATGGTTGAGAGCACTTTCAAACATAATTTTTGGACTCCATGTTGTGCACACACTTTGAATAATGTTTTGAAAGAGTTGGCACAATGACCAAAGCTAGAGAGATACAAATGTTTGCATATAACCATCACACTTCACTTGCATTCATCTGATTTTATTCAAAAATAAATAAATCCTCAAACCAATTGAGACTAGATATGCTCATTATTATATTTTATTGGAGAGGATGTTGGAGGTGCAAAATGCTCTACAATCCATGGCAATTTGTGAAGAGAGGAAAAAGGTGATAGAAATAGTATTTGTTGATGTTTGGTGGTCCAATGCCAGGTAAGAAATTTTTACTTCATATGTTTCTACTTTCTTTTTAATATTTTATTTACTTTAAAATTTGAACTTTTAATATTGTTTAATGTCTTGAAATCTTTTAAATATTTCTTGCAGATATATTTGCTCTATCATATCAACTATTGTTGAGGTACTTAATTATGTCAATATAAACCTGGAAGAGATTTGTGGGACTTTTGAGGTACTTAATTATGCTTGATCAAATGAGGCAAACAATTCGTGACAAGGATCCTAGTTTACAATTCTATGAGGAGCATATCATGTTTATTGTCACAAAAAGGTGGAACACAATAAACACCCCTCTTCATATGGCTGCCTATGCTCCTAATCCCAAGTGGCACAGGCCTAGACCTGGCCAGATTATTTCTTCCAAGTATGATGACGTAATGAAGGGGTTTATGAAGGAACTCTGTAACATGTATAATGTTCAGGAGGCAACTATAATTTGGGAGCAATGGCTTCAATTTTCCAATCTTCAAGGTCCTACATTCAAAAACTTGAAGCTAGGGCAGATGGGGCCACTATTGCACGAAAACCCCATTAGATAGTGGAAATTTCATGACACATTAGAGTTGAAGCAACTTTATATTTGTCTAATCTCATAGATTACTAGTTCCTCTATAGCAAAGAGGAATTGGTCCACCTATGGTTTCATCCACTCAATCAAGAGTAACAAACTTACCTATAAACCAAAAAAAAGCTAGTTGCAATTCATAGTACCTTGAGACTTCACTATCAACAAACTACTAAGTATCGACAGACTCCAAAACACATTGGGATGTTGATCCTGAAAACATTAGTCAGATTGGCAAAGGGGAGAGGCAAAAGGGATTGGCCAGGCTTCCATTGACTGACCACAGCTTCAGCCAGAGGGTGACATAGATAGCTCTTTTGATATTGATGGCCCAAATGAAGCATAGTTATGTTTCGAAGTTTGAGACAAACTTTCAACTTAAAATTTGAACAATGAAATTGAAATCAAAAGTTTTATTGCTGTACATTGTACTGTTGTCATGATTAATTTTATTGCTTTTATACTGCTGTTAACAGTTATTATCAATTATATTATAGTCATATTGCCGTCACGATATATTTAAATATTTTAAATTTATTGCTGCTGTTATAATCTCTCTCTCTCTCTCTCTCTCTCTGTACATATACACGTGTATGTATAAATATAAGTAAATATGTATATATTGCCATCCCCCTACCATCCCCAAAATGCCATGGAACACAGTTTATTTCTATTTTTATGAAAACAAAATGGCATTTACAAGTAGAAGAGGTGGTAGGAAGCATGGTGATCTTGCTTGGAATCATACGCCGACAAGTAAAATAGCTAAAACCTTGGAACAGAAAATGACATTAAACTCCCATACATTATATTATATTGTGGATAAAATTGATAGGAAAAATGCCTCCAAACCTTTTTGCAATTAAACTTAGCATAACGCTAACTACTAAACATGTAGGTATTTTCCATTAACCCTTCAAGGAGAACATTGCAGAAATCAAATCTACAAAAATTTCATCAAACAATTAGAAATAAGAAAGAATGAGAGAAGAAGAATAAAAGCAACTACAAGAAGACAAGAGACAGATATGCCCTAGGAAAACCCTTTAAGAAAAAATCCAACTCAGTGTATTACCAAATATTTTATTGTTGCAATATATTCAAAAAGCTTCTATATACAATACTTCAATGTGATCAACACTCCTCTTGCATAAGAAAACCAGTAACATAACCCTACAAGATATATTTCTTACATCCCATCCCGTGCCTCCAATAAAAATATATAGACTTAAGAAGGCCCAAAAAACCACCAAACACGATACCATGAGACCAAACAAATTCCCAAGATACCATGGTATGAATTTTCATGACCCTCACATGTGTGGAGCCATCTTGGAATAGGAAATCTATTTTACACAAGCATCATTGACCTCCACTATGCAAGTTGACTTATGTTACTCCCAAGCATTCTCCCGTGAAGCACTAATTGCATTCCATGCCCACTAAATAAGGAGACTTTCTATGTAATCCTCTATTCAATGCGTCATTACAACAATATTTCCGAATCCTGGAGAATAATAAATAAGTACATATGTGCCCACCCTCACATAGGCATCCCATTTTCCCCACTGCATGACCTTCGCAGATGTGTTATAATTAATTGTCTATGAATAGTTAAATTAAAATGGACCTTCGAATATGGAAGGTGAATAGAAAATTTAAGCCTAACAAAAATAAGGTATGTCATGAGAGGTTCCGGGTACTTAAGCTTGTCTTTTATACTAAGACCGAGGGATCAAATGCTAAATGACTAGAATAGAAAACAAAGGACTTCCTCAAGGTGTTGGAGTTGTAGGCCTCATAATACTCATAATACAGAAAGGAGAGAAGCATAATTGGAAAACTCATGTGGACTAGACATGAATTGTGAGTCAACTAGAAAACTGTGTTGAGTCTCTGCCGAGTACTCACTGACTCTTGGCCAAGTCCTATAAAGAACTCACCAAGTGTCAAAAAAAACAAAAAACTCTCTGCATCCTATAATGAATGCATAATTTATCGGTCTGAGGGTTATATGACTATTATGGCATATGCAAACTTTTAATTATGAGAAATTGATGATCAGAATATACTAATGTTTTCTAAATGCATTAGTTTTTGTTTTCTTGTAAGTATATCTTTTTTCTTTGCCAAGTTTTACTGAAATTTTGCTGAGCCTTGAATCCAAGTCAAAATTTTGGGCTGCCAAGTTTGTGAGTTTTCCAACTATGGAGAGGAGTATCTCATTTATCCTTTCCCTGCTACTCCAGACTTGCACAATACATAGAAAGACACCCTCTCTAAGACTGATCACAAATTAACAAGTGCTAAGATCAGGAGAGGCCCATAAAGGTATATTCATAATTGATCTGATTAAGGATCTATGACTGATTGCATAAAAATGCTAACATTACAATACTTAACAAATTGAAATTAGCATGTACATAATTGTTTAATTACAAATAAATTGAAGTGATGAAATAGAAAAACTAGAGAGGAAGAGAAAGGAGACACAAAATAGGATTTGATTACGGAGTTCGCCACAAGGTGACTACGTCTCCGGGTCTGCCCAACTGGGTGAGACCGATCCAATTATGCTCCAAAAATGAGTTTACAGAGAGTCACAAAGTTTCCTCATGTCTCCTTGGACGACAATGAATTACAAAAGTCCTTCTCCAACAAGTACAACAAGCTTGACTTCAAGCTCCCAATGCACAAAGACGAACAATTCACTATCACAAGCTAGCTCTCCAAATTGCTTAGCTTTCCAAAAATTCTCTCTTCAAACTCTCACCAAATTTCCTCTCCTTCAAAATCACAACATACCCCCTTTTATACAATTTACATGTTAAAATGGGGTTAAACAATAATATTTTACAATATCCCCATATCTCCTAATTACATCCATAAATCTCCAAAAATAAACCTGCCCCTTTAAAAACAATGACCCTTATAATTTCGGGCTTACAATAAAAATATATATCCCCCCTAATTCCCGAGCCTTACATTATTAGTAGGGGCTACATATTATTTTTGGCTTATTTAACAAGCATTGCATTTTTTTAGCCTTTTTAAGTTTTGCATTGTTTAAATATGAACCAGGCCTATACTAATCACGAAATAATCGCAACTGATTAGTTTGGAGACAAGTGCAGGAGATAGGCGGTTAGGGGTTTCATCCCCTACGATCCCCTTTATGTGGATTGCTACTTGTTATATAAAACACGCCTCTAAAATAAGGCAACAGAGATCTCGTAGTATAATGCTGGACATTGAAAATAGGAGGTGAGAGAGGTTAGGGGTTCAAATCCCGTAACAAACATATTAACCAACCAAATCTTGATTTACTTCTATGAGGTGCCACATGGAATTTGAAACTAGTTTGAGCATATCCGCCTGGATCAATAATTATTCTTATTTAGTTCTGAAAGTATGGTTTTTAGAGCAGACCAGTTGTCTGTTAGGAATACCAAACAAAAGAAAATTTATCATTGGATATTCTGTAGCTATTTGGGGTTTTCTGTTTGAAAACTGAAAATCTCCATCATCTTAAGTGGGCATGCAAACTCCTAACAGTTAAAAACTTAAAATCTAATCTCCATCAACAGATATGGTTACTGTGGATTCTGGAAATAAGATTTTGGAAACAAGAGCCATTCCTTGGGAATTACTGAGAGAAAAGGACTAGTAAGCATGTTTTTCCCAACTATGGCATGCTGTCTTACCCTTCTTGCCATAGCATGATATAATAAAGAACTGTTGTAGGCACCCTGGGACTACTGTACATGTAGTAGTCTCCTAGGAAATGTTTGTTTTCAAATCGATGGGTTTTTTAATGATAGTAGTTTCTGTAGCAACCTCAATCCCTAGTCAGGTGCCTCTTGGTTGTGTGACATGGAAATTCGCAAGAACATTCCTGTTAGTTATGGATGGATGAACAGTGTAATCTCCACATAATGATAATAGTAGAACAACATGGTCGTATGTTACTTTTGATTGCATGTTACTCTGTAATATTCTCCATGGTTACTCTTAAGCTGTACCGATTTATTAGATGCAAAGAATTTAGCAGTTTCCTTCTGAGAGCTGGTGTTAAGATGTGATCACTCTGTAATAACTTGCAACATGCATATGTTTAAAGTGGCTTTAAACAGTTATAATTAGGGTGGGAATCACTGAGTTACCTAGCAACAGACTAATAATTTTATAAGCAGGTTGTGTAAACGAGGTACTAAAGTCTATAACTCTGAATTGATGAGCTAACACATTTTGGATGAGAAAAAATTGGACCCCTAAGCTCTATAGCCTGTTAATCCCATACAAACCAGGTATAGGAATCAAGGTGTCACCCAACTGTACTAATCCCTTCAGTAAATAACACAGGATTATTTATTGTAAGATTTATCGAATAACTTGTTTGATTCATAAATAAATAATGACACATAAATCTTGATCGTTTTTGACACAATTTTATCTAATAACCTATTTGGTAACCAATCTTGTGAATTGGGAGATCTAATGCACAGTGAGGTGAGGATTTATGCATTATGCCGATTTCCTTAATGTATGGACTGGTCAAGTGATAGATAATAAATCATCATTAAATATGAAATTTTACCAATATGCATCATTATGTTGGCAGGGTGTGGAAAACTAAAGTTAGAAACATAATCATGCATTCTAATTTTTAAGTTGACACTACATATAATGTAAAAGCAGGATTTGCGACAAAAATTGGCAATTATTTAATTTTCGTTCATTCTTATAAGCAGGGGCTTGCTTTTAATCCGGTAACCGTTCAAATAAATGAATGTGTAAATATCATTTAGATCAATGAACGGTAAATGGATTTTCATGGTCATGGTCAAAAGATATAAATTCTTGTGAATTGTCAATTCTAGGTCAATAAAAATTGACATGAAGCTCTGCAGTTAAATTCCAATAGATCGTCACATAATTCATTAACCCGTTCATGGAATTTTTGGTCTCCATTTCATGTCATCGGTCAAGTTAAACACTTTCCTATCAAAACGAAAAATTGGAACAACGTTTGTTGCTGAAAATTGTAGAGAAATAGAAAGAGAAAGAGAGAGATAGCGCGTACGAGTAGAGTGAGCAAGCCAGGCAACGACATCAACAGTCAATTGATGAGCTTTCTGAGCAGAAGTTCTTCCTCCCCATTCGTTCTGCACAGCCATTTGCAGGGCCGTCCAACGAGAAAACACCAATCTCACTCCTTCCTCAAATTTGCTCAAAGCCTCCGGTGAGAGCACTCCTTTTGGCTCCATACCGCAATATCACACCAATAGTTATTTTCAGATTCACTGGACCAGGTAGGGTGTATTTATTAGCCTTACCTGACCAATAAACCTGGAATCGCGCGAGTACAAACAACCAGACCAAAGAAGACTACCCTAAAAATCGTTCTTCAAATTCAATTTTTCAATTATTGTGTGTACACACCTACGGATTTTCTTCATTAGGTTTCCCAATTTTCACGAGAATTTAGAAAAAGGGAAGGATAATTTCTGATTTACCGTATCTATGTAGTGTGTAAGTGTATTATGAAAAATACTGAGTGTTAGTATGAAAAGTAAATGTGATAATAAAGGTTTTTAGTTCTAGATCTAATGAAAAATAAAGGTCTATATAATTTCTACTTATATCTTATCTTGAGATCAAGAAATTATATCTCTGTTTCAATGAGTTGGGGGTCATAATTCAAGGTTGATTTTGTAAATAATGGTCAAATGTACACTAGTAAAGATATACTATTTTTGTATAATATTCATGTATAGGTTAATTTGTATTTGTTTTTTCATTTGAATCTAACAATATTTAAAAATATTTTTATAAGAATGTTTTTGATATTAATAGCAGCAAAGTATGGGTGTTGTCTCAATAAAAAACAGACTAAACAACACCTACAGCAAAAAAGACTAACTATAATTGTACTTCGATAGCATATAATAACAGTCTTAGAAATTCTAACTAAACTTATAAAGTAAGCATAATAAAGAGTCTTTAGAGTCAAGCCATAACTAGCATAAAGCAGTAAAAGAGAAAATAAAAGGGATAGAATCCCTAACGGTTCTTTCTAATCTTACATCCAACCTGTTGTAACACATTAGACCAATCTTCAATTAGGAACTTGAAGAGTTCTTTACAATTCTCATCATTTTGTCCTTCTAGCCAATCATCTCTTGTTGAAGGAGACACAGGGTGGTGGTCGAGCTATGCATCACTCTAAGACCAAACCTGGAGAGGCTAGCCATTTTTCTTTCCAGTTCGATCAACCTCACATTGGTTTTAGACAGCTCCGCTTCCAACTCCACACATTTCAATCAAGTCCTTATCAGAATCTTTTGACGCCTGTCCCTTCTAAAATCTTAGCAGTATCTTCAACCTCATCTAGCAACATTTCATGGGTGAGATCAATAGGTCCAACATTGGCAGAGTCAGAAACATGTGTTGAGTTGTTGGCAGTCTCTAAGTCCTCCCCATCCTTATCCACTTCCTTATTTGATAGCACCTTCTTACACTTATTGACAATCTTCTCAATTTCATGTTCTTCCTCCTCTTCAAATCTCGAGTTTTCAATAGTTCTTTTTCTCCCCTTCGTAACAGGCTTAGAGGTGAGCATGTTAGATCTCCTTGGGGTATTGGTTTCCTCAGTTGCTTCATCCTTCGAACCCACTTCATGGATGGTGAGTTTGGTTCTCTTGGTCATAGATTTCCCCTTCTTGTTAGGTGAGGAAGTATTTTGCTTCTCTTCAGCAATATCAGACTCAAGGGTTTTATGGGTAGGGATTTCAGGAGGACTTTGACAAGACCTAAGTTTCAGTTTCTTGATACATTTTTTTCTACCTAGGTCATGGGATGTCCAAAATGCCAAGAGAGGGGGTAGGCGAATTTGGGGCTCCTTGGACCACAATTGGTCATGGTGGGCAGAGGGCCAAGTGAAAATGATAGAGGCAAAAAATAAGGCCTTGGTGAATGGGAATGGGTTTTTTACCTTGGGACTTAGCACCTTCAACAACCTCCAAAACAGTAATCTCCAAAGAATATAATAGGAAAAAATGAAAGGAGACCAAAGAGTGGTTGCAGAAGTGATTGAGCAAGGGGAAATAATAATGATAAAAAATCTTAAATCTACCCTCAAGTGTAAAATACTTCATTATCATGAGGCATACCTTGTCCCAGGGGTCAGGTAGTTCTTTTCTGTTGAAGTCGCCATGGAGTTTGACAGGGTTTTCATCCTCTCTGAAAAAATGGTTAAGGCTTTCACTTTCTACAACCCGACTCGTTTTCTTCCATTTTCTCCCCTTAGTAGGGAGGCTCGTAGCCTTGGCAATCACCTTCTCATTGATTTCAAATGAAATTCCTTCCATAATCACTCTGCAAGCAACCCAAGATGAGGCAAATTGGGTGGACAAAATTTCATTGTGCCCATTCATACTCTCGATGAACTGGGCCACACCACCTTCCTTACAAATGTGCCAAACAGTGGCCTTGTTCTTGAATCTTCGTGCTTATTAGGCTCAGTTCTCACTTTGTCACCTCCCAATTTGTCACCTTCAACAACAGTAAACTTCACACATTTTAGAAATTCACTATTGACACTATTCTTTAAAAAGAAAAAAATACCCAATAGGAAGCTTGTAGAACGAATGGGGTAATCGAGGCCATCATTATTGTGCATGTTATTAAATCCCCCTTTTCTTGCAATAACAGTCCACATGTGCCAATCGACAAATCTCATCGATAAAATGAGAGCAAAATAGAAAGCACAATCTTGCCAAATTTGTCTATCGATAAATTGTCTAATCGCATTCTTTTCTCTGTCCTTTGGATGATGTCATCTCACTATTGTAACGTAATCACCTCTATGAATCTTTTTGTATACATTAGGCCACATCATTTTACCATCTAGGGTCTTCACCACGTCCTCTTTCCATCTATCAGTTTCCTCCTATCTAGTCATGAGGTTTAACTTTTTTCCCGCCCTCATCAAGTGCTACCAGTGTGTTGAATTATTTATTCTCACATGGTCTTTGTTAAGACACAAAAGCAAGCCAAAGAGGAAATACCAAAGCCAGCTAATCTTGGATTGCATTTCACAATTTATCAATCTTGTTCTCCTCTCTAAGGAGTTTTTGTACTAGACATGGGAGGGAATCCCACTATCTCCAACATCTGATATCATCCATTTGTAGGCCTATAGTTTCCATTAAGTCTGCAATTTATTACCCTCCCTATATATATGTGTGATTGTAAATACATCTAGGCTTAAAAGGAGTTTATTAATGTCCTTTATTATATCCATCATAGACTAATGTATTTTGGTTAGACCATTGGCTACATCAATGACCAACTTGGAATCCCCCTCAATGGCAAGAGATTTAATGTTCATAGAGGGCAAATTTGATCCCCCAACAGAGGGCCATACACTTGGCCTGATTATTCATAAGCCCATTAAGATTTCGTAAGAAAGCCGCAATCAGTTGCCCTTTATCTCCTCTGATAACTCCACCTCTATCCACCTTCTCTTGTCTTGCCACTCCATCAAAGTTTAACTTATACCATCCAGGATTGGGGGGTTTCCACATAGTTATCTTCATAGCCAATCTTTTTGAATTGTCAAAATAGCCTAATATTTGGACAAACCCCAATTTTTAGCCACTTTGTCATCATATGGAGTCAGGGGATAGCTTGGATATTTCCAGGTAGTGATTGAAAGATTCTCAAGAAGCAGTTTGTACATAGCTCTAAAAACCACCTCCACTAAGTTTTCAATGTCTCTAAGGATTCTATTGTTCCTTTCTTTCCATAGGCTCCAACAAACATAACAGAAAATTTGCCTCCATAGATGTTGAATCAGCGAATTATGGGAGGGGCCTTTCCATTCTTCTAGGATATGCTGAAGATCTCTATTTTTGGCCCAAGAAACTTCAAGTTTTTCCATGACTTTCAACCACAGTTGTTCAACAAAGTGACGATTGATTATTAAATGTAAGATGGTTTCTTTCTTCTGCTTACACAAAGAACATCGTTTGGGGAGTTGGAATCCTCTTTTAATAAGATTTTCCTAGGTGAGGATATTACCATGCATAATCATACACCATAAATAGTTAATTTTAGGGATCAGGTGGGGGTTCCAAACCTTCCACCAACACCTAGGTGGTAGGTCATTTCTCAACAACACACTATAAGCAGATTTAACTGAGAATTCTCCTTTGTTATTCTTTTTCTAGATGAACTTGTCCTCTCTAGGAAAGAGTGGGATTATGATTCTATCTATCTCTTTCTAGAGCTCCAAAGCTTTCTGAGTCAGATAGGGGTGATTTTGACAGCATAGTTGGTGCAGGGAACCCTCTTGGTTTTTAGATTTTATTTGTTGTTTGAGTGTTGGATAGGTGGTCTTAGACCCTAGGATGGTGTTTTGGATCAGTTTGGAACCTGTGGATGTAATTAAGAACCTATTTGTAAGGTCAATTGACTCTATGGTCATTTATAAACCTAGAGACCAAATTTGGCCATGAGGTTCATGTAGGATAGGAAGCATGTTGCTAGGTTGTCTTGATTTGTTTTAGGCATAGGATAGGACTAAAAAGTCCATTAGGGACTTTGGCATGTCAAATTGTCAAAAGTTGCAAAAGTTGCTAAGCAACATTTTCCACCGATTGGGAAAAGAGGTTCCAATGGCCATAACCAATTGGAAAATAGTTGTAGGCATTGGGGGAAGGCATATTTGTGCCTCTCAGATCATCCATGTTGTTGGTTGAATGAAGCATGTAAGATTTGGTGGTTTGAATAACAAGAAAACTCATATTTTTCCCAATTTCCACTTGCTTTATGTACAGTACGATCTGGTAGAGGATTTGCTGGCATGGAATTTTGAATTTTTTGGATTGTGGTGTGAGTGTAGGTTCGAATGCAAGTGGTCTAACTCCAATTGGTACAGTTTGGAGTGAGTTGTGAGCAGTTTACCAAAAATTGTCTTTCTAAAACTCGGTTCATAGGGTTTCACCAAAGAAATGGCCCTAACTTGCAAATCCCAGTGAGGAATTCAATGATCTTTTGGGAAATATAATTTAAGGGTGTATACACTGATATTTCAAAAGGGTGGAATCTGGGAGTGAGGGTTAGTGTGGTTTCCACCAAAATCTAGGTTAAACAAAACCATGTGTTTATCCTAGCCCATAAGGAGGAATGAGAAAAAAATCACCTAGGGAGTGTTTGGTGACCATTCTAATGGTTTATTTGGTCTAATATAAGCCTAAGGAGCATGTCCAAGTGGTAATTTTGATTCTGCAACCCCATCTTCAAGTAGTTGCTTTGGAAAATAGGCCTAATTAGGCCGATTAGGTCTGCAAACTTAGTAGGTGCTTAGGGGTGTTGGAGCAGATTCAAGTCTCTATCTCTCGGGATTGGATGTAAGTCCCAAAAGGGTACTTATATATGTAATTTTTTCCTAGGGTGTTTTGCGAAAATTTTGAAAGATTTGGGAAATACCAGTCTGGCGAGGCTACAATAACTAGGCCTAAATAGGGGTTTCTTGACCCGGGTGCAAAAAGAAGTCTTCCAAACTTGGTTGGAAGGAAAGGGTGAGTGATTTTGGTTGTTAAACAGTCAAAACCCTCCTTAGGAAGTGTAGTAGGTGATTGTTTGCATTGGTGTGTGTAGAGCCCTAGTTGTGGGGGTTGTAATAGGCCTTAGACAAGGCATAGAAGGGTGATATTTGGGTCTTCTTACCTTCTTGTTGCCCACTCTGCATCAGGTGGTATCAGAGCCATAAAGGTTCTTGGGGAGGAAGAAGAAGATTGACAAGATGATAAAAGGAGAAGACACTAGTGATGGAAGAAGGATGACCAATGTTTAATTGGGCAAGTTGGTAAGGGAGCAGGCAACAACCAACAAAGAGATGAGAAAAGAATTGGATAGGTTGAAGGGTAAGATGGAGAAGAAGCAAGGAGACTCTGATGAATAAGAATAAGGGAATGAGGATGATTCCCTTTTGCAAGCAAGAGAAAGGATACCTGCAGATCAGATAAGTTTCCTTGAAGCCCTTGAGAGAGTAGGTAGCAGAGATGACAAAGCAAGCCTACCTATGTTCACTGGGAAGATGAACCCAGAGGAAGTAATGGATTGGTTGGAGGCCTTAGAGAATCACTTTGAGTGTGAAGATGTGCATGAGATCCAAAAGATGAAGACTACCAAGTCTAAGATGAAAGGATCCGCCCTTAGTTGGTGGAACTTCTTGCAAAATGGGAGAGTAGAAGAGGGGAAGAACCCCATCTCATCATGGAAGAGGATGGTTGCAAAGGTGAAAAGGAAATTTTTACCCGAGGATTACGAAGTGACAATGCACAAGAAGTTGCATAGCCTGAGACAAAAGGATTTGGATGTGAGTGGATACACAGAGGAGTTTCATAAACTGTCCTTAAGAGAAAAGGTGCCAGAGAATGAGAAGCAAAAGTTGGAAAGATACATGAATGGCCTCAAGTATGCCATTCAAGATGAACTAAGTCTCTTCAGTACTGAGACAGTTCATAAATTCTATCAAATGGCATTAATAATTGAAGAAAAGTTCAGAAGAAAAGGAGACCAACAAGGTAGATGAAGAGGAGGAAACTTTAGAGGAAGAGGCAGATTTGGTGGAAGAGGAACATCTCCTAAACCACAAGGAGATTCAAGTAATCAAGAATCAGAAGGAGAACCAAGTCACAGTGGTAGTTTCAAAGGAAGAAGACCAAATGGATGAGGTAGATTTGGAGGTAGAGGAGCCAATGTGTTCACCGGAAGGTGTTTCACATGTAATCAAGTTGGCCATCAGTCATTCATATGCCCAGAAAAGCAAGGCTCTAAACATTCAAGGTGGAGAAAGAATAGTTCATTTGGCACAAGAGGAGGACACCCAAAGTGTGAACTCACCTTCAAGACATGCAGATCCAGAGCAAGGGGAGTGTCTGATGTTCAAAAGGACCCTCTTGAAGGTACCAACCGTCAAGGAGCCACCACAGAGGAAGGCACTTTTTAGAACCACTTGCAAGGTAAGTGGAAAGGTATGTAGAGTCATTGTGGACTCAGGCTCGACTGATAATCTTGCTTCAACTGGGATGGTCAGCAAGCTTGGATTGAAGAAACTTCCTCACCCCTACCCCTGCAAAGTCTCCTGGTTGAGAAAACAGTAGCAAGCCTTGGTAAGTGAACAAGTTTGGGCTGATTTTCAAATAAGTGAATATAGAGACAAGATCTTGTGTGATATCGCAGAGATGGATGCTTGCCATTTACTCCTTGAAGACCATGGCAATATGATGTAGACTCAAGGCATGATGGGAGGAAAAATGTCTACAAGTTGACCAAAGATGGTGTGCAATACACTATGACCCCACTACCGGATGATGGTAAGGATAGTCATGTTGTGACTAGTGTCATATTAGTGGGTAAAGAGGAGTTTATGCAGACAATCAAAGAGAAGGATACCCCATGCTTTTCCATAGTGGTGAAGCCAAGAGAATAAGTGAGGAAGAAAGAGGAAGACAAGGTGCTAGAGAGGATTGCAGGTCCTAGAGAAGTGAAAGAGTTGTTGGAAAGATACAAGGGTATAGTTGCAGGAAGCAAACCAAAGACCCTGCCACCTTTTAAAGATGTAAGTTGACCTCATACCAGGCTCTACATTTCCCAACAAAGCAGCATATAAATTGACCTCTGATCAGAATGAAGAACTTGCAAGGCAAGTATATGAGTTGCTAGAGAAAGGGTTCATAAGGAAGAGCATTAGTCCTTGTGTTGTCCCTGCAGTATTGGCCCCAAAGAAGGGAGGTACATGGAGATTATGTATGGACTCAAGAGCCATAAACAATATTAGAATCAAGTATAGGTTCCCTATGCCTCAGATAGATGACTTGATGGACTGTCTAACAGAAGCCAAGTACTATTCTAAGGTGGATTTGAAGAATGGTTACCATCAAATCGGGATAAGAGAGGGAGACGAGTGGAAGACAACCTTCAAAACAAATTGTTTATGGTAAAAATGGAAACAACAATATTGAAAGACTAAAATAGATTCAACCACAAAACCCTAGCCTAACAACAACAAAGATCCACCATAACATATGAATATTACCTAGGACAATGCAAATCAAATGAAATCACAAAGATTATATCGTCACATGTCCAATAGGGTTTGGATATCCATTCTTCCTATCTCCATTGATCTTGCTTGATATATTTGCTCTCATATTTTATATGTGCACAAGAGCTCAACAAAGAATGGAAATGTGGTTGCAAGTAGGCTTGATCACATATGAAAGTTTGAAAGCGTAGTTGGGTAGCTGATTAGAATTGGGTTGATAATGAAGGAAGCATCTCCTTATATAGAAGACATTCTAGGAAATGGAGGAATAAGATTGAGAGGTGTAAAAGATAGATGGTCGGCTAGGATTAGAGGGTAGGTAGAGAAAATAAGAAAATAATGAGAGGGTAGGTAGTGTAGGAATTAAGAGATGAATGACATGTGTCATGTGTAGAAAAGGTTAATGAATTAAATAAATAAATAAAGATTTATTTAACTAACAGAAGAAGTGGGATCAATTAAATTAATAAAATATTTATTTAATTTAGGAAAAGGATTATTTAAATAAATAAATGTATTTATTTAAATGAGAAATAAGGCTAGAAGAGGATAAATGAATTAATTAAATAAATAAAGATTTATTTAATTAATATAAGAATCAGGCTAAAATAATTAAATAAATAAAAATATTTATTTAATTAGACAGGACAATTTTAGGTGTCTACATTTTGCCCCTCTTTGAGACAATGCAGCTTGTCGTGTTGTTTCAAAGAAGATAAGATGAACTAATACAAGGTTGCCTCAAGATGGGAATGATATACCCCCTTGAGAGATTGGATGAAAATGTCTAAAAAGATCGCAGACAATCTCTCGATAAGAAAGAAAGGCTAGAATGGACTAACCGGATAGGATAAAGTGACAGAGTCATGGGATAAAGAAGATTGACTCGAGAGAGTAGGGCTAGGGTAGTCTATAAGATAGACTACGAGGGAAAACATCCTCATTGTCATCCACACATCTAAGAAATTAGAGTGCAGAGAGAGCAGAGAGCAGTCAATAGCGATGGCATTGGTGCATAGATTCGATCGTGTTCGCCGATTTCAGAGGCCAGCAAATGCAGGAGAGTCGGTGAGTACCACAAAACCTCCTTGTACTTTGTTGCATTAATTGTTGTCATAAATGCATGCTAGGTAGTGCAATAAATGTGCTCTAGGTAGGTCTAGAAAAATGTCAAGCGGGGGGAAAAACGTTAAGGCGTGTTTGCGTTGGTGTCAGGTGCATCTGGGTAGGCTAGGCGCATCAGCGTTTGTGCCAAGCGCGTTTGTGATTTTAAAGGCCTCTGTGTCCTATGCGAGCGCGTCTGCGTTGTGCAGGCACGTTTGTGAAGGACAGGTGTGTATGTGCAGAGAAGATGCACGTATATGTGTGTCAGGTGCGTATGTGCAGAGCAGGCGCATTTAGGAAGGATGCAAGCGTGTTTGTGTCATGAATGCGCGTTTTTGTCTTCAAGGTCAAATCGATAGTTCTGTGATAAACATACATTGTCAATTGGATAAGCTGTTGAGAGGATACACTCAAGCAGGTCCTCTAAGGAAGACTAGGATAGCAGATAGGGCTAGGATTGACAATTATGTGATAGAACATACGTTGCCAATCAAGAAACTACTCAAGAGGATACACTCAAGCAGAGGCCCCAAGATAGGATAGATCGAGGCACTTTGTGATGAATAGGGAGTACCACTAGGATAGGAAGCAACACTGTGTGATAAACAGGGAGTACCACTAGGATAAAAGAGTAGCACTTTGTGATGAAAATGGAGTACCACTAGGATAGGAAGCAACACTTTGTGATGAACAAGGAGTACCGCTAGGATAGAATGCCATATGATAGATATAAGCACTAGGATAAAAAGCAACACTTTGTGATGAATAGGGAATGCCACTAGGATTGACATAGTTGATTTGCTTGACTGCAGGAGGACCTACCGATGTTGGAGTCATGGGAGAGATTCCCTTTGACTCAGAGTTTACGACCCGAGTTGACCTTCAAGGATAGAGTAGAAGTTGAGGTCATGGGACTGTGATATATTCTGTATGTGCCTAAATTTTGGGTGAACATGGGATTGTTGACTGCGCTAGCTGAGAGATGGCACTCACAAACTTGCACGTTTCATTTGTCGATGGGTGAGATGACAGTCACCTTAGAGGATGTAAATAGGATACTGAGGATACCGATCGTTGGGGAGTTAGTTCCTTATGATCGAGATGGAGATAGGGATGCACTGAGATAAGTGTTTTAGAATCCAGGTCTGGAGATAAGGGCTGGACATGTGGCTTGGGATACCATGACACAGACAGGATTGGCGCTATCGACGGTGCTGGCAGGAGTTATCAATGGATTCCCCTATCCGGATAGGGCGACACAAGGGTTGGCAGTGGGATGGGGGAGGACTCTGGAGATGTTGGTGACTGAGCATACCAGATTTGCATGGGGGTCGTGTCTACTAGCACACTTGTACTATGAGTTGCATCAGTTTGTATATCATGGATCAACAGGATTAGGATGCAGAGTGACACTGTTGCAGGTATGGGCATATGAGCATTTGTCGGTTACACGACCGATACATTTCAGAGGCAGAGGAAATGGACGTAGCTATGTTTATTTGTATGATATGATTACATCACAACCACAAATTGGGAGACTGGAGTATTGGCACCGGGTTATGGATGAGATAGACAATGTGGTATGGAGGTCGTATCGGGACTGTGAGGAGTGGGAGGATGATAGTAGAGCTGCCATGTGTATTCTGGAGTAGGCATTTGATAGGGAGGACACCGTATATCATTGAGCGACAGTTGATTGACAGGGTATGTAGGTAGTTCGGCAGGATACAACGGATGTCACGAGGGTTAGGGATGTATGCGCGGATAGTGAGGGATCGGGTGCATTTGGGTTTGTTTCTTTCTTATTATTAGGCAATGACACAGCTGCAGGAGATGGTTCCCATGCCTTGGGATATTTGGGCAAATGTAGAGGATGTATGGATGGATGCAGAGTACACTGCATATTGGATAGAGCATCCATTTCCACGACTAACAGATCCAGGGGAGCTGATAGATGGAGACAGTGGGGGTGATGGAGATGATAGTGGAGATGGTGGAGGTAGAGGCCGACGGTGGAGGCGGGATGCAGTGGTAGAGAGGAGAGTGGCTCCGAGGAGAGAGGGTGGAGAGGAGAGACAGGCTTAGCAGGCTCATGTAGTGAGGGGCAGAGGTGGATTGTCATTACAAGTGCCAGTAGCACAGGTTCTCAGACAGGTACAGGCTCCTAGACAAGTATAGGGACAAGGACAGGGACAGGGATAGGAGAAACCACAGGGACAGGGTGAGGGGAGAGAGGAGGAGGATGAGCTACTATCCTTGAGGGAGATTTGTCAGGGACAGGTAGATGAGATCCAGGATCTGGAGAGGGATATAGCTAGACTCAGGAGACAGCTGAGGGATACTGAGTGGGAGAGGGATCAAGCTATTCAACACTATACGGAGGCTGAGACAACACTGAGGGCATGGAGGCAGGAAACAGAGGACACAGGGGCCGGATATGCCTATGTTCTATGGGCAGGGGAGGAGATAGCCTACTAGAGAGACTTGTATTATGGAGTGGTGCCACTAGATCAGCGGGCTAGGAGCTTTCGAAGACCATCACGGACTGCGACGACCACTGGAGGGAGAGATAGGAGACAAGTGTCGAGTGGTGGGGTCATGGGTCCTCCACCACCACCAGATAGAGGGGGCATGAGAGATGATCCTGGGCCGGGTACTTCTAGGGCTCAGACTCCGTCGAGGCCAGCCGGCTCCAAGGGAGGGAGTTCATCATAGCCTTAGAGGGCTCCCTATGTGTTAGTTTTGTACCATTTTTGTATGATGATGTAGACACCTTCGGGTGATTGTGTAGCCATATGATTTTGACATCATTGTATCATGACACGTATGATTTTGATATATATATGAGATGATTCATCGTTGCGACAACTATATGCATGTGTACCTATGTGATGTTTCTATGTGATGTTGATGATATGAATGCAAATATGTACATGATGTAATACAATATTTTTGTTCTTTTATGTTTTTAATATGTTATGCATATGCAAATGTGAATATATGAAATGCAGATGAATATATATGAAATGCAGATGAATATGATAATGCAAATAACTATTTACATGATGAAAATGTAAAATGTGCTAACATGTGTTGTATGGAGGATGTGATGTAATTGTGATATCTATATGTATGTATGAAATGCTAATATGTGGTAATGCAGGTGCAAGCTACATGAAATGCAAATGTTTTTGGTGTGTCATTATGCTCAGTCATGTGATAGCGGGCTACACGGACTCAGGAAGGACGATGAAGGTCAATCAAGAAAGGGGGATGGAAGATAGAAGATATGGAAGTGAAAGAGCTTATTGTGCTATTATCATCATTGAGCTTTATTATGGCAAAATAGGTTATGACAATCGAGGCCTATGTTCGACCCATTGTACCTATTTGCATGGAGATTAGACAGTCACAAACAAAGAATGCCCCGGTTCACACTAGACTCGCAATGTCCTCATATCCTTGGACAAGTCATAGCATTACTAAGAGATAATCCACAGACAACAAAGAAAAATAGGTGACGATACCCCATCCTCGCTTTTCAAGTCAAAGATGTTGATGAAAACCGACATTGTAATAAAACCCTAAAAAGGCTGACTTTGTTTGTTGCCCTAAAAACGCATGTTATAAGTGGCTGGGATGCTTAAGGCATTGTAATGTTGATGTACTATTTTTGCTGGATAATAAGAAAGATTGGACGGCTGTGTATGGTGGACGTAACCCATTATGGGTGAACCACGTTAAATCTTTGTGTCATATTTGCTTCGGATCTGCTTGAAACCCTAACAAAAGACATCCTGGAGATAAAATCTCTAGTCAGAAACATCCTGGAAAAGATAAAAGACATATCACCAAAAAGATAAAATCAAAAGAAAACCAAGACTCGACACCAACATCCACTGTAGTCCTCAAGTTTAGTGTCTCTTGTCACTTGTATAAGTCTTATTTGATTGTGGTCACAATGTTTACCTTCACAAAAGGATAGATAACACTGAACCATAATGTTGTCTGAGTCTGTTGAAAGATTTGATTTGTTGAAGCCCATTGTTGTTGTTGTTGTGTCTCATCTGAAACTAATTGAATCCACAAAACTGATACTTTATTGCGGAGAAGGTGGAACTTTATTGTGGATTGGCGATGCAAGTGTTGCTTTATTGTGGATTGTGCACAGATAGACTGAAGAAAATTGAAAGAAACTGTACTCCTCATAACGTGTGATATTCGTAGTTCCACACCCATCACTAGACATAGGATTTGCCTTAGCCACAGATAGGAGCTGATTTATTATGGATGGAAAGGTTGTGAGTGCGTGCAAAGTGAAAGGATGGAAATGAAATTGAATCCTAAAGGAGGGAGGAGCAATGTCTCTACACATGGTGTCAGTGACCCGGTTTTCACCATGGTACTTGCCTAGGGCACCACCGAAGTGGTTTTCACTGTTGGACGGATTTATTTCTCTTTACTTTTTTCAATTTTTTCAATTTTTTTGTGTCACCCGACGCCTGTTTGCCAGATTCTCACCAAGTAACGATTTTTTTGGATTTTTTGTAGTTTTTTTATTTTATTTTATTTTATTTTTTTTGTATTTTATTTTATTTTTTATTTTTTTTGTATTTTTTTTGTTTTTTGTATTTTTGAATTAGGATATTTCGAAGAGCTATGTGTAAAACTTGCAAAGGTGCATGTTGTTGATAGGATCCTCCAAAGGTTAGCCGTCTGTGGTTGAGAGCTGATATGCATCGGATCCATAGGCCGCTGTGATGATGTAAGGACCAAGCCAATTTGGTTCGAACTTGCCCTTCTTCTCTCTGTCTTGCTGATTTTTGGGGTTTTCTTTGAGAACTAAATCACCAACCTCAAATGTGCGAGGCTTTACCTTGTGATTGTAACTGTGACTCATTCATTGTTGATAAGCCTTAAGATGGTTAAAAGCAGTTTGTCTTCGTTCATCCAATAGTTCTAGTTCTTGTAAGCCAGAGACCTTGCAGTCTTCATCATTGATAATGTTATGCAAAGAGACTCATAAAGATGGTAACTCGACCTCAATAGGCAAGATAGCTTCAGCGCCATAGACAAGTGAATAAGGTGTGGATCTTGTAGGTGTGTGAACACTTGTGCGATAATCCCAAAGTGCGGGATTAAGTTGGATATGCCAATTTCGGCCAGCGTCATTGACTGTCTTTTTGAGGATTTTAAGAATAGTCTTATTAGATGCCTCAGCTTGACCATTACCTTGGGGGTAATAAGGAGTGGAAAAATGATGAGTAATATGGAAGCAATCACAAAGTTCACGAACATCATGGTTTTTGAAGGGACGTCCGTTGCCAGTGATGATGGAAAGACGAATACTGTATCGACAAATGATATAGTTGAGAATGAATGTAGCAATCTATTTTCCAGTGACTTGTGTAAGAGGCATGACTTCAATCCATTTGGTGAAATACTCTGTGGCAGTGATAATGAATTTGTGGCCATTAGAGGAAGGAGGGTTAATCTTGCCTATGAGATCGAGTCCCCACTGACAAAAGGGCTAAGGAGTCGCAATCGGTTAAAGTTCTTGTGCTGGTGCATGAATAAGGTCTCCATGAATTTGACATTGCTTACATTTCTTAACAAACTGATATGAGTTTTTTTCCATGTTGGGCCAGTAATATCCAATCCTGATGAGTTTCTTGGCTAAGGTAGGACCACTAGAATGTGGACCACATATTCCTTCATGAACCTCACGTAACGCAATCTGAGCTTCATCCCTTTCTAAACATCTAAGGAGAGTGCCATCTAGACCTTGACGGTATAGGATATCGGCTAAAATGACGTATCGAGAAGATTGGCGAATGAAAGTGCGATGTTGGTTGTTGGATAAGTCAGGTGGAAAGGTATTGTTATGAAGGTATGTGAAAATGGAACTGTATAACTAGGAATCAAGACCAACGACACATATCCTCTCAGCATGAGTGATTTCATGCGAGGGAACCAAAAGCTTATCCACCAAGAACTCATAGCGGATTTCATTCTGTGGTAGATCGATTAGTGAAGCAATAGTAGCCATGGCACCTGCGGCTCGATTCTGCTCTCTTGGTATCTACTCAAAGGTTAGTTTCATGAAATGTTGCTTGAAGTCATCTACCATTTTCTTGTAAGGCATTAATTTTTTGTCCTTTTTTTGGTAGTCATCAGTTGCTTGATGAATTACTAGTTGAGAGTCCCCAAAAACATGAAGTTCCTGGATCTTCCACTGAACTGCAATCCGTAATCCAATTGTTAATGCCTCATATTCTGCTATGCTATTAGTGCAAGGAAACGATAATCAGTATGATTTTGGAATTGAATCCCCTTGAGATGTGATAAAGAGGATGCCAGCTCCTGCACCATGCTGCGTGTATGAGTTGTCAAAGTACAGTTGCCAAGGTTTTGTGTGTGATACTGTCAAGATGGATTCATCTGGTAATTCTAAAATTAGAGGAGCATCATCTATCATGGGTGCATCTGCTAACTGATCTGCAATAGCTTGTCCTTTTATTTCTTTTCTGTCCACATATTCAATTTTGAATTCGCTCAAGAGCATCACCCATTTGGCTAGTCTGCCAGTAAGCGTCACCTTATTGAGAAGGTATTTTAATGGATCGATCCTTGCGACCAACTTAGTTTTATGAGTTAGCGTGTAATGTCATAATTTCTGCAAAGCAAAAACCACATCGAGACACACACACTCAATTGGTGTGTAGTTTAGCTCATAACCGACCAACGTACGACTGATGTAGTAGACTGCCTTTTCTTTGCCCTCAACATCTTGTTGCACTAAGAGTGCCCCTAGTGTTGTTGATGTAGTTGATATGTAGAGTAACAGGGGTTGTTCTAGGACTGGTGACATCAAGACTGGTGGATTCAAAAGATAATCTTTGAGTATCTAAAAAGCCTGTTGACAGTTATCATCCCATTTGAATTTGATGTTTTTGTGTAGCAAGTGCTGAAAAGGATGACATTTATTCGCCAGTTGTGCTATGAATCATCGTATAGACTAGAGTCTTCCTTGTAAAGATCAAAGTTGACTGATATTTCTTGGTGGTAGCATTTCTAGGATCGCTTTGACTTTTGCTGGATCGGCTTCAATTCCTCTTTTTGAGACAATGAATCCTAGGAGCTTCCCGGAGGTTACTCCAAAGACACATTTCTTAGAGTTTAGTCTTACTTTGTATTTTTCCAACCGATCAAAAATGATTGAAAGGATGTCCAAATGTGTATCTTTGTTTATTGATTTTCCCAAGAGGTCATCAACATAATCTTCTACAGTTACGTGCATGAGATCATGAAAGATAGTAGTCATGGCTCATTGGTATGTAGTGCTTGCATTTTTTAGCCTGAAGGGCATGACATTCTAGCAGAAAGTTCCCCAAGGACAAGTAAATGTTGTTTTGTGCTGATCCTCGGATACGATTTTGATTTGACTGTAGCTAGAGAATCCGTCCATCAAAGATAACATTGCATGACCTGTTGTGAGATCTACAATCAGGTCTATGTTTGGTAATGGAAAGTCATCTTTAGGACAAGCTTTGTTAATGTCTCTAAAATCTGTGCATATTCTGATGCTATGATCTGGCTTATTGACTGGTACCAAGTTGGAGATCCATTCAGGATAATCAATTAGGCATATGAATCTGACATCCAATAATTTCTCAAGCTCTGCCTTGACTAATAATGCCACTTGTGGATGCATCTTTCTTAAATTTTGTTTTACTGGTTTTTCCCTCGGTTTAACTGTCAAATGATGCATTACTAAATCTAGATCCAATCCAGGCATATCGGCATATGACCATGCAAAATTGATTTGTCCCTCTATGAAGAAACTTATGAACTTTGATCTTTCTCTCTCTGTCAGAGATTGTGCCAGGAATATGTTATGTGGAATCTCTTCTGTACCAATGTTTGTTTTGATGGTCTCCTCTACTAACATAGATGATTTTTCTTCATATGATGCTAGGAGAATGTCAAGCCTTCCATCTTCAGGCACCTCAAAGAGGTTTTCACCCTTAGACACGTCCTTTCTTTTTACTTTTTTGGGGTCGGACAGTGCCACAATGTGGTTTTCACCATAAAACCCTTGATTTGTTTTTATTTTTACATTTTTGCGACTGGAAGACCCAACACCCTCGCCAAAATATACCATGTTGTTGAGTTCTATAGTGTATCCTGCCTTATGGTCCCCAAGTGAAGATCATCTTGTATGCCTAGATAGTCGATAAAGGCTTCATCTTTTTGGAATGTGTCGGACTGTACAAGTCCTTCATGGTCCCAGTCAATAAGTTGGTGGTGAAGAAGGGGAAGGCCTTCAATGTTTTCAAAGTCAGTGGGTGTCAGGGTGCAGATATAGTTATATTCAAGTATGTCAAGGTCATCGTTGGCACTCTCCTCATCTATCTCAATCGTGAATGAGTCCAAATTTTCATTACTAAAAGCACATTCCAGAATTGGTGTCCTCGTCCTTCGTGATTTTGACCTAGAACCTAGAGACAAAGACTGTGGGATCCTCAGGGGTTGTTTCTTGACCAATTTTGAATTTTCTATGGAATCCATCTTCTTCTATGGGTTCACTTGGTTCTCTGAATGTCTCGGTGAGTTCATAGTCACTGGAGGATTTGTCTGAACCCCATTCCCATTCATTAGAGTCGGTGGAATAACTATTCTCTTGTTGATCTTCAGAAGTCTTGATTTGTAATGCTTCTTTTGATTTGTGAGTGTTTACCCTGGAAGAGATGAAACTGAGCCCTTTCGAGCGCTGATTTTTAAATGTTAATTCTGGTTGCAAAGGTTGAGTGATACCTTCTTTTCTTAATCCAAGAGGACTTTTGCCATCATACCCAAACTTTTGTAGGATCTTTAATCCTTTGCCATATTTTTCACATGGTATGCTGATGTGACCTTGTGTACCATCTTCAGGGTCTTTGTAAATGAATTTTGTATAAGTCTTCTTCTTCCATTTCACCCCACTTTTGGAAGATAGTAGGATCCCATTTGAGTGTAATGGTAGATACTTGTTTGGAAGGATGTGTTTGTCCATATTCTTTTGGTGAACTCATAACTTTCCATAAGCACATGGTTTGATTCAAAGTGTATTCACCCATGCCTTTGTCCTGATATTTTCCTTTAAGCTCGCCTTGCTTTGATGTTGAAGGTTTTAATGATTTGAGATCAATGTATGCAGAAGATGGGATAACTTCTCTATTAATTGGAATTATTGTTTCAACTTTCAGCCTCAAATTATTGCAGTATATAAATGGATTAGGATCACTAGTAATTGTTACTTCAACTCCATTGTGAGGAAACTTAATGCATTGGTGGTATGTAGATGGGGATATTCTTATCTCATGAATCCATGGACGTCCTAGCAATATGTTGTATGTGAGATCCAAGTCTAGGACTTGACAAACCACATCCTTTGTAACTGGGCCTACTCTGAGAGGTAAGGTGACTGTGCCTTTAGATGAATGCTCTTCGTCATCATATGCCTTGATGGTAATTTTGTTCGTAGCATTCATAGCTTTATCTGAATATCCCAATTGTATTATTATGTTCAAAGTACATATATTAAGACCACCTCCTCCATCTATCAGGACTCATTTTATTCGATGTTTGTATAGGAAGGATTCAATGTGTAAAGGTGCATTATGTGGTTGGCTCACAGAGGCATCATCATCTTTTGTGAATGTAAGGGAGTGTGAAATGGAAAGGTATCCCACCATGGCTTGAAACTGGTCCACATTTAGATCAGTGGGGATAGTAGTGTCTCTCAAAGTTTTGTCAAGAATGGCTTTATGTGCGGGAGATACGCGTAAAATCTCAAGGATGGAGGTAAGCGCGGGTGTCTTCCCTAATTGTTCTACTAGATCGTACTCAGGTTTGGCTGATGAGGAAGTAGTGTTTTTAGCTGGAGCACCTTGCAAAGTGAATTTACCTCGACGAGTTGTAACATTACATTTAGAGGTAGGTTCAGACAAAGATCCAATTCCTTTTAAGACAATTTTAGGTCTTTGGGCAGAATTTTCAGGCATTTTGTCCTTTATGATAATGGTAGAGACATAATTATCCATCAAAATGTGATTGATAGTTGAATCATAGTTATAGGATGCTCTAGTATAGTTGGTTTGCTCATCTGTGGCTTTAGCTTTTCCCTTGTCATGTTTAGGGAATGGTTCCTTAAACATCTCATGTTCTTGATTGGATGAATGTCCTTCGATCTCAATGTCACCTCTATCAATAAGATCTTGTATGATGTTCTTTAGCCGATGACAATTTCCTGTCTTATGTCCAATGCTCTTGTGATACTCACAGTACTCATCATCATTCCACCAATTTGGTTTGACCTTTGGTTCATATGGAGGCATATCTGGAATTGTTATTATCTTGTTTGCTACTAGCTTCTTGAAAGCTGACTCAAGTGGTTCTCCCAATGGGGTGTATTTCCTTCGTGGTTTGAAAGTTGTTTGAGTATTCACTTGGTTATTTGTAGAACTTGATCCAGAAAGAATAATTTTGGGTCGCACTATATTGGCATTGACAACGCCATCATTTACTGTGTTTTTGTTTTTGTTCCAAAATCTTGGCTTGTCTTTTCCTTTAAAGTCTTCATTGTTTTCTTTGAATATCGTAATTACTCCTTGTTCAATTAGGACCTTTTCTGTTGCTAAGCCTTTTTCAATGACGTCCTTGAAAGTGGACAAGCAATCTTTTCTCAATTCATAACCAATGTATTTGTTGACATTTTGGGTGAACATCTATACCATTTATTTTTGTGGAATTTCACAAGAGCATCTGCTGGCTAGATTTCTCCATCTTTGTAAAAATGATGAAAAAGATTCTCCATCCTTTTGCTTGGTGTTGCATAGAGTGGTGACTGATATATATGTCTTTATGTTGTATGAGAAATGTTGTATGAAAGCTTCCGCTTAATCACCCCATGACTTAATTCCTGGTGGGAGTTGGGAGAACCATTCCATAGCTTGATCACCTAAGCTCTGTGGGAATAATCTCATGAAATATGTCTCTTATGCTGCTACCTCAATGCAAGCCTTAAAAAACTATCTTATATGTGCCTTACGATCTCCTTTGCCTCTGTACTTATCAAACTTAGGTGTCACAAAATGTGTAGGAAAAGGAGGCATTGGAATGCTTTTGTCAAATGGATAGGGACATATGTCTCTCATTGTGTAAGCTGGCTTTGGTGTATTTATGTCCTCCATTTTCTTTTGTAAGTCCTTGATTTTCTATTCCAAATTGTTCTTAGGTGGAGACCGACTTCTTGGATCATATCCCATACCTGAGCCATCGGGTGGAGGAGGAGCATGTTGCATATATGGATGGTATTGATCATATACATGTTCATATGGAGGAGGTCTATAGTGATGCTGCATATAGGAACCACTGGTATAGAGTCATAATGAGGAATGGAATATCTGCTTTGTCCATGTATGCCATACTCTACAGGCATGTCATGAGTTTGTTCTAGTGTGTTGCCCCCAAATTTGACATGGGGTTTCCTTGTGTCCAAATTTTGAGTATACCTTTGGATATCCAATTGCTTTGGTGGTTGGTCCTTAGCATTGGTATGTGATTGAGTATATTTTTCTGCATAAGACTTCCCTAATGTTCTGCGAAGGTGAGTATCATATGTTTGACCATGTGTATGTGGGACCTCAAGTTTTTGAAACAAAGATGATGGTGATTCAGGCATAATATGTGGTCCTCTATTGCCTCCACTATTAGGCCTCCTTTGATCCATGTTGAGTTGAGGTTATTGCAAAGGTCAATGTTCCATTATTTGAGACATGTCAAAATCATGAGGGATCTTGGTTCCACTTTGTGCCATCATTTGTAAGAAATATTGTCTATCTCTCCTCATTATTTCCTCAACCAATCGATTAAAACGGGGATCCATAATGGAGTCTTTCACTTTTGCTGAATGTACAGAAAAGTTGTCCATATTGTCATTGTGGGTATCATTGTTGTTTGTAGTGTCCATGTTCTCAACATTTGGAATGTTTCTATAGGCATCTATGTCAGGTAATGTGGTATGATCAGAATTGAAAAAGACATCATTGTCATACTCATAGGCACTCATGTTTGCGGACTATTGAGCCTCTTTAGCTTCTCTCCTAGATTTTTGGGAATGAGTTTCAACCATGAACTAGGTCTTGACCAAGATGTGTGAGACTAGATGGAAATGGAAATCGTATGGAAGACCAAGAGTTTGGATGGAATGTAAATGAATCTGAGGTGTACTTGCATTGTCCAAAGTGTAAGACCAAGTATGTATGTAGTAGAGTAGGTGTGGCTTCCAAAGAGATGATAGTTTCTCTTGATGAGGTAAGTTGACCTTGACTCTAAGTAAGACCAAAGGAGACCCAAAGGTGATAGACCTTGATGAGGGACCACTTAGCAAAATGTTGTTGTATGTAGTGTGTTGACAAAGTAAGATGAGGACAAGCAAGTGACCTTTTGACTCAAGTTTAGACAAATGTGAATGTAATGCAAGATGTAAAGCAATGATGAACTTTGTAAGACCCAGAAATAGGTTGAATGTTAGATGAAAAATTGAAGAGATAACCTAGGAAGCTCAATAAGTCTGAAACTGACTGCTCTTGTTTCTGTTGGACTGTAAGTTTTTCCAATTCTGAACACAGACATGCCTGTATACTTCACAAACACGGTTTCCCAACATAGACATTGTTTAACACTCCACAGACACGTTTATGAGATTTTGTGAATGTAATGTTTCTTAAAAAAATACAGACGCGTTTCTGCCCTTCATAGACATGGCTAAATTACATAGACGTGGTTCTGTCAGACACAGACGCATTTCCAGAAACTAAGTGCAATTTTTCCAGTTTTGTGAAGTTGCTTGTTGTGACCAAATCTGAATTTTTGACTATTTTTCGTGACAAGAGGACGCGACGTTGATGAGGATTCAATGTTTGCAAGTGTGTAGACTCAAAAATGACTCCAAAGAAGTGTGTTGTTTGATGTAAAAAAATGTTTTGCATACACTTGAAGACATAAAAGACACAATGTTTTGATGTTTTGATCCTGAATGTTTGAATGTTCAAAAAAAGACAAGCACAATTCTTATGGTTGGCCAGGACAATAGTTGTTGATCCCACATGGGGTTTCCCCCGAGGCTATGCTATTCAGAGTGGATACTTAGATGCTTGACCCCATTGGCTCCACCCTTGACACTCACTTCTCCGGGGCAACCAAGCATCATTCCCCATGAAAACTCCCCGTGGCGAACTTTGTATCTCTACTAAGAACCGTATGTGTGTAGGCCGCTCCAGAGGTCCGACCTCCTGCCCCAACAACTAGAAGGATTTTGGCTTTCTAAAACAAAAAGGTGCTAGTAAGGGCATCGACTTGTGTGGCCATACATGCGACACTTTCAGCTCTGTAAATATAGAAGGCTCCTAGCCGGTAAGGGTTACACCCTACAACTAATCAAATAAATTTGATCAAACAGGTTTATGGGGAGACATAGTGTCAGTATGAACTAATCAACACACGTTACCCATGGCTTTCACCATGGATATAGTTATTTATAGTGGTTTAGAAGAGGTGGGTTTTCCTCGCTACCACTTGGGTTGTTCTCTCCTTGCTAATAGTCTTAATGTCCACACGAGGATACATGCCCTCTAGAGATTAAACAAAAAGAGCCTATTGCTCAAGACACAAAAGATACTGGTTCAATTTTAATGCACCAATTGAAGTGTTTAGTAATATATGCAAACAAGGCACACAACAAAGATCAAAACAAAACCCTTGTCAAGATCCTGCAACAAAGATTTGTTAGTAGTTTGGATTGTTTCAAATGATTACCCCTTCCTGCAAGCACACAAGTTAGGTAAATTTTAGATCCAAAAGACTTTGTGAAATAGGGGTCTTCTACAAGATGTATTTTCTTCAAAGACAAGCTGCACCAATTTTGTTAGCTAGATCGTAAGGTGTTAGCCTGAAATAAACTAGATCTAAAATTCAAATGATGAAATAAAGCCTCAAAACTAGATTAAAAACCAAAAAATGAAAAATTTGAAACATAGACGCGATTTCACCTAATGCAGACATGGCAAAAAATCACAAACACGCTTAAATTCTTCGTAGACATGCTTGGATAACGCAGACGTGACTCCCAAACACAGATGCGTCTGAAAGGTGCACAAACGCGATTTGGAAACAGAGATGCACCCTGCGATCTGTAAAATAAAATAAAATAGTGTCAAACGTAGACGCGATTATAGAGGTCACAGGTGCGACAGAAAATAAAAAACGTGATTCCAAGATGCGCAATCGTCGAAATGTCGAAATGTTGTCAGAAATGTCAGATCTTCAACTTCAAAAACACAAAATCTGCAACAAAAGATGTTAAACGCAAAAGGGACAACAGTCCCACCAGGCGTGTCAAAATGTTAATGCTAAAAATGGAAACAAAAATATTGAAAGACTAAAATAGATTCAACCACAAAACCCTAGCCTAACAACAACAAAGATCCACCATAACATATGAAGATTACCTAAGACAATGCAAATCAAATGAAATCACATAGATTATACCATCACATGTCCAATAGGGTTTGGATATCCATTCTTCCTATCTCCATTGATCTTGCTTGATATATTTTCTCTTAGATTTTATATGTGCACAAGAGCTCAACAAAGAATGAAAATGTGGTTGCAAGTAGGCTTGATCGCATATGAAAGTTTGAAAGTGTAGTTGGGTAGCTGATTAGAATCGGGTTGACAATGAAGGAAGCATCTCCTTATATAGAAGACACTGCAAGAAATGGAGGAATAGGATTGAGAGGTGTAAAAGATAGATGGTCGGTTAGGATTAGAGGGTAGGTAGAGAAAATAAAAAAATAATGAGAGGGTAGGTAGTGTAGGAATTAAGAGATGAATGACATGTGTCATGGGTAGAAAAGGTTAATGAATTAATTAAATAAATAAAGATTTATTTAACTAACAAAAGAAGTGGGATCAATTAAATAAATAAAATATTTATTTAATTTAGGAAAAGGATTATTTAAATAAATAAATGTATTTATTTAAATAAGAAATAAGGCTAGAAGAGGATAAATGAATTAATTAAATAAATAAAGATTTATTTAATTAAGAAAAGATTTAGGCTAAAATAATTAAATAAATAAAAATATTTATTTAATTAGACACGACAATTTTAGGTGTCTACACAAATGAAGGACTTTATGAATGGCTAGTTATGCCATTTGGCCTCTCAAATGCTCCTAGTACATTCACGAGACTCATGAATGAAGTCTTGAAACCTTTTATCAATCATTTTGTTGTTGTGTACTTAGATGATATTCTGATTTTTAGCAAGAATAGGGATGAGCATCTAATACATTTGGATTTGGTGTTGAAAAGGTTGAATGAAGAGCAGTTGAAGATCAATTTGGAAAAATGTGTCTTCTTGCAGGAGGAGTTAGTATTTCTTGGTTTTGTGATCTCCCAGAGCAGCCTCAAGATGGATCCATCCAAGGTGGAAGCAATCCTCAATTGGCCTACACCTATAAATGCAAGTGAGGTAAAGAGTTTTCATGGTCTTGCAAGCTTCTATAGGAAGTTTATTAAGAATTTTAGTGGTGTATGTGCACCTACGATTGATACTATAAAGGGGGGTAGAAAATGTCAGTTTGTATGGACTAGTGAAGCAGATAAGTCCTTTAAGTATTTGAAAAGAAGGGTAGCATAGCAACCTATATTGGTTCTACCTGATTTCCATAAGGTTTTCACCATAGAATGTGATGCAAGTAACAAGGCAGTAGGAGGAGTCTTGAGCCAAGAAGGTAGGCCAGTAACCTTCATTAGTGAAAAATTGAATGAAGCCAAACAAAAGTACTCAACCTATGACTTAGAGATGTATGCAATGGTCTAATCTTTGAGGAAATAGAGGCATTACTTGTTCCCAAAGGAATTTATAGTCTATATTGATAACCATGCTCTGAGTTTCTTGAATAGGCAGGACAAGTTGAATCACCAGCATATGAAGTGGATGGAATACCTTAAAGCATTCACTTTCACCATCAAGCATAAGAAGGGAGTAGCAAATAAGGTAGTTGATGCCCTTAGCAGGAGGAACTTGATAGTGAAGGAGGTTTAGTTGGAGAGCATAGGAATCAATTCCATGAAGGATATGTAGCAAGGAGATGGGGATTTCAAAGAAGTATACCAAGTGTGCCAGGAATGGGTGACAAGTACCACAAGGAGTTCTCAGATTTTATTCTACAAGAAGGTCTACTTTTCAAGGGAAGCCAAATTTGCATCCCTAAAGGCTCCATGAGAGAAAATATTGTGAAAGAAAAGCATTGTGGGGATTGGCAGGTCATTTTGGGATTGACAAGACCCTTGAGTTGGTTAGAAGATTCTACTTCTGGCCTAAGATGCAGACTGAGATCAGAAAGTATGTGGAAGGTTGTATGATTTGTCAAAAGGCCAAGGGTAGCAGTTCAAATGCAAGTTTGTATACCCCTTTTCCCATGACAAACAAACCATGGGATTCAATCAACATGGACTTTGTATTAGGATTCCCAAAGACCAAACAAGGTTATGACAACATCTATGTAGTTGTTGACAGGTTTTAAAAAATGGCTCACTTTCTACCTTGTAAAACCACACATGATGCATCTCATATAGCAGGTATATTCTTCAAGGAGGTTGTAAGATTACATGGTTTTCCACTGTCAATCATCTCAAACAGAGATTCTAATTTTATTGGGCATTTTTGGTGAACTCTTTGGAGAAGGTTGGGTACCAATTTGTCATTCACATCAGCTTATCATCCCCAATCTAATGGATAGACCGAGGTCATCAATAGGTCACTTGGAAACCTATTAAGGTGTCTAACTAAGGATCAAGGAGCTACATGGGATTCAATACTTTCTCAAGTAGAATTTGGTTATAATGACTCAATGAATAGGAGCACTGGTCATAGTCCCTTTGAAATAGTGTATGGGTCACACCCTAGAGGTGTATTGGAGTTAGGAGATGTGAATGATTTGGACAGAAGAAGTGCAGAAGTAGAGGACTTTGCAGAAGTGATGAGAGATATACACCAACAAGTAAAGGATAGGTTAGAACAAACCTCAAACAAGTAAAAGCATGCAACAAATAGGAAAAGGAGAGATTTGCAGTTTAAGGTTGGAGATATGGTGATGATTCATCTCAACAAGGAGAGACTCCCTAAGGAGAAATACACCAAACTGATGATGAAGAAAATAGGTCCCTTCAAGATCATTCAAAAGTGTGGCAACAATGCCTACAAGATTGATCTACCACAAGACATTGGTCTTTCTAACACTTTCAATGTTTCAGATATATATGCATATAAAGGTCTTGTTACTGATGTGTGTGATGCAAGTCAAGATGATTCTAGCAGGGAAGAGATGTTACAAGATCTCCCTAAGCAGCCTAAGCTTGAAGTTGAGCAGGTACTTGACAAAAGGGTGAGTAAGAAAACAAGAAGGCACACCTATTATGAGTACCTGGTCAAATGGAAGGAAAAACCCTTAGAAGATGCAACCTAGATGACAGAGCAGGCTTTGGAGAAGATTGGATGCAAGGTTCTAGATTTGCCAACTCAAGAGACTTGAGTTTTTTCTAGCCCCGAGAGTATGGTGCAGGGAACCCTCTTGGTTTTTGGATTTCATTTGTTGTTTTATTGTTGGATAGGTGGTATTAGAACCTAGGATGGTGTTTTGGATCAATTTGGAACATGTGGATGTAATAAAGAACCTATTTGTAAGGTCAATTGGCTCTATGGTCATTTATAAACCTAGAGACCAAATTTGGCCATGAGGTTAATGTGGGATAGGAAGCATGTTGCTAGGTTGTATTGAGTTGTTTTAGGCCTAGGGTAGGTCTAAAAAGTCAATTAGGGACTTTGGCATGTCAAATATGCAAAATTGTCAAAAGTTGCAAAAGTTGCTAAGCAACATTTTCCACCAAGTGGGAAAAGAGGTTCCAATAGCCATAAACAATTGGAAAAAAATTGTAGCCATGGGGGGGGGGAGATATTTGTGCCTCTGAGATCATCCATGTTGTTGGTTGGATGAAGCATGTAAGATTTGGTGATTTGAATAACAAGAAAACTCATATTTTGCCCAATTTCCATTGCTTTTCGTATTGTACGATCTAACAGAGGATTTTCTGGCATGGAATTTTGAACTTGTTGGATTATGGTGTGAGTCAAAGTTCAAATTCAAGTGGTCTAAATCCAATTGGTAGAGTTTGGAGTGAGTTGTGAGCAGTTTACCAAAAATTGTCTTTCTAAAACTCAGTTCATAGGGTTTCACCAAAGAAATGGCCCTAACTTGCAAATGCCAGTGAGGAATGCAATGAAAGTTTGGGAAATAGAATTTGAGGGTGTGTAAACTGATATTTAAAAAGGGTGGAATCTGGGAGTGAGGGTTAGTGTGGTTTCCACCAAAACCTAGGTTAAACAAAACCATGTGTTTATCCTAGCCCATAAGGAGGAATGAGAAAAAAATCACCTAGGAAGTGTTTGGTGACCGGTCTAATGGTGGATTTGGTCTATTATAATCATAAGGAACATGTCCAATTGGTTATTTTGATTCCGCAACCCCATCTTCAAGTAGTTTCTTTGGAAAACAAGCCTAATTAGGTCGATTAGGTCTGCAAGCTCAGTAGGTGCTTAGGGGTGCTGGAGCATAGTCAAGTCTCTATCTCTTTGTATTGGATGTAAGTCCCAAAAGAGTATTCAGATATGTAATTTTTTCCTAGGGTGTTTTGCAAATGTTTTGAAATATTTGGGAAATACTGGTTTGGCAGGGCTACAATAACTAGGCCTAAATAGGGGTTTCTTGACCCGGGTGCAAAAAGCAGTCTCCCAAACTTGGTTGGAAGGATAGGGTGAGTGATTTTGGTTGTTAAATAGTCCAAACCCTCCTTAGGAAGTGTAGTAGGTGATTGGTTGCTTTGGCGTGTGTAGAGCCCTAGTTGTGGGGGTTGTAATAGGCCTTAGACAAGGCATAGAAGGTTGATATTTGGGTCTTCTTACCTTCTTGTTGCCCACTCTGCATCAATAGTGAAATATTTTTCCATTTTATTTGGGGGGTATATATTATTTCAGTAAGGAACCAAAATATCTTATAGAAAGTTTGCAAGTCTCTAAGGTTTAAATTAGAAGCTAAGGTATTATTCCCAACCCAAACATCCTCCCAAAATCTAATATTCTTTCCATTACCGATTCTCCATTCAAGGCTATCTAGAATGGCAGTTCTACATTTCAAAAATGTTTTTCCAAATCCTAGAGCCAGTAGGGAGGCCCACCATCGATAGGACCCTAAGAAAATTCTTAGAGTTGAGATACTTAGGCTTCATAATGCTGCACCAATCAGAGTTTCCTAAAGAAAGCCTCCATCCTATTTTGCTTATCAGAGCTTTATTGAGGATAGTTAGTATTCTAATACCCAATCCACTCCAATGCTTTAGTTTTCAAACCGTGTCCCAATTAACCAATTCCATTCTCCTTTTGTCTTCAAGACTAGTCCAGAGGAAGGTTCTTTGAACTCTTTCCAGTTCCTCAGCCATATTTTCTGTAATTTTGAAAAGAGATAGGAAGTAAATAGGAATTCCTTGCATAGAAGCAACAAGGAGTTGAAGTTTTCTTGGATTACTCGGTAATTTCCCTTTCCACCTTGCCAAATTATTTTGCATTCTTTCTAGGATAGAGTTCCAAAGGGCTAGGGTAACCTCTTTGATAATAAGTGGGAGACCCAGGTATGTGCTAGGAAAAACCGCACTCTGACAACCAATAATTATTTTAATTTTATTTTGGAGATCCATTGTGGTATTGATGAAATGGATGCTTCTTTTTTTATAGTTGATGTGCTGACATGACACCATAACATAGTTCGTAAGGCAGATCTTCCATTCTCTAGCTTCAATCATTGAGGCCCTTCCAAAGAGGATAGTATCATCCACCATCTATTGTAAGACTGAGGGGGGAAGGTAGAGGAAACCTTATTTCCTAGTATTTTCTGTTTTAGACCAACTTAATAAAATTTTGACTCAAGACCTCAACAAACATAATACATAAATAGGGTGAGAGGGGATCCCCTTGTCTAATACCCTTTTGCAGCACCAAAGAAACCCTTTGGAACACCATTGACCATGACAAAGAATTTCACCATTTCCACACATTGCCTAGCAAGGTTGATGAAGTTATCACAAAACCCTGAGTAGGCAAGAACTTTATATAAAAATATCCATTTAACCCTATCATAGGATTTGGATATGTCAAGTTTCAACACCATGCCCAACATTCTACATTTATCCATAGAGTGAATAACTTCATGAGTAGTCACAACAACATCAAGGATTTGTCAACCCGGGACAAAACCCTTTTGGTTGGTGTTCATGATCCCATCCAAGAAAGACATCATCCTATTAACAAGGACTTTAGACAATATCTTGAAAATGGTATTACAAAGGCTAATAGTTCTTCAAGTCCCTATCACATTAGGATCCTAAATTTTTGGAATCAAGGTAATGAAATTATTGTTAAGTTTCTTTAGAAGCTTACCAATATAGAAGAAGTCCCTTGTCACTCTTGTAACATCATAGGCAATAATATCCTAGAATTCCTAGAAAAAAGCACATGGGAAACCATCTAGGCAATGGGCTTTGTACGCACCCGTGGAGAACACAACTTCATGAACTTCTTCTTTAGTAATTGGGGCCAAAATTTGGTCATTGTCTGTTGGACTTATAGTCAGTGGGATATAGTTTAATAGCTGATCTTCCAAAGAAGGAGATTCCCCACTATGTTCTTCTCTAAAATTATTTTTGAAGTGGTTTACCGCCATCTCCCCAATAATAGACTCCTTAGTGATTCCTTGGTTCCTCTCATTTAAAAATATTCTAATGGTATTCATTTTCTTGTGCTTGCAAACTGATTTGTGGAAAAAAGTCAAGTTTTTGTCTCCTTCCCCAAGCCATTGAACCCTTGATCTCTACTTCCAATAAATCTCCTATTTTCTCTAAACATCCTTCCATTTATTCCTTTAGATCTCTTCTTCCTCATGTAGAGAATGGGATAAATTACCTTTGGACATAAAATTTTCAAGCATCTCAAGTTTCTAGGTGATATCCTTCTTTGAAGAGAAGATATCATCAAAAATTGATCTATTCTAGCCTTTAACATTTTTTCTGATGATTTCCAATTTATGAGAGACACGAAACATGGTCGACCCTTGCACTAGAGTCCTCCACCAAGTATGTATACACTCTATGAAATCAAGATGCATGCTCCATATTATCTCATAGTGGAATGGTATAGGTCCAGAAGAGAGTCGGTCAATCCAATGAAACAAAATTGGGTTATGATCAGAAATCATTCTTGGGAGAGCCTTTAGAGAAGCATTGAACTCGATGTCCCATTTGGTTGAGACCAAAAACCTATCCAGTGTGACCTGGATGAGATTGTCACCTTTTCTGCTGTTAGACCAAGTGAAGGATTGTTTCTAGAAAGTTCAATGCCAAGTAGCCCTGCTCTGCTGATGAATTAAGATAAATCCATAATATTGTTAGAATAGTCCATAGTTCTACCTTATTTTTTCAGAAGGGAAGAGGGGGGAGTTGAATTCTCCAGCCACCATCTAAAGAGAGTTCATGCCATTGATTATAAAAGAAGATATGTGATCCCAAATCACTTTCCTACCTGACCTGGTATTTGGGGCATAAACATTACAAAGATTCCACCTACAATTGTGAGATGTGAAGGTGATAACAATATAATTAGGGGAATGGGGAAAATATCTCCTTTCAACTTTTGTGGGTTCCACATAGTGACCACACCACCTGATGCACCATTAGCATCACTCATAAAAAAGGAGGACCCTAGCCAGATTTTATCAGTCACACTGGAGAATATAGGTACAGTCATTTTCACTTTTTAAAGAAGGAGAACATCCAGTTTGGTTTCAAAAATATAGTTCCTCAGCTCAAATTACTTATGAGAACTATTCAGTCCTCTCATTTTCCAAGATAGAAACTTCATTTTCTAATCTTAGTATTGGCATCCAAGGTCCTCTGCCTTCCATTTGCAATTTCCCTTGTCATTTCTTTATACCTTTCTACCCTTTGGAGAGGTCGTCCTGTCTCACTTTTTGAACCCACATCCACCTTCCTATTTCTAGTCCTCTTTTTCTAGGTTGTCCACTCCTCCTCATCCTCACTATAAGGCTCACCTTTACTGAATAGGGTGGATTCAACTTTCTTTGGCTCAAAAGTGGCCTGCTCCAATTTCTTAGAGATCCTTTGTTCACCACTTTCTTCATAAATAATATTACTCTTTTCTTCCTTTAGGGCCAAAGTCTCAAAATTTTCCTTCTTCTGAGACACCATATATTGGGTGTCCAACTTGGATTTTCCACAGATTCCTCTACAGGATCATCCTTTGTGTGATGATCTATTGTCCATGCACTTATATATTATCATCTTTTATATAGGGTTCTTCTGAAACCTCCTATGAGAGGGAGTTCTTCTCAATACAAATAGTATTTGTGGGGGGATTTCCCCATCCTCAAAAAGTATTTGTGACTACATTTGCTTGTTCTCATCATTAGCATCTATGGCCAGATTAACAACACTTTGTTTCTTTAAAGGAGGGCCCTCTGGGGATTTCAAAAGGTTGAGTAGTCCCTCAGTAAAGGGATACTCATCCCCACTTTGGGGCTCATCATCCCCATTCAAATCCAAGGAATTTGATTGGGGGGAGGAGAAAATACCTTTCATTTTAGATTCTTTCTCCAAGGGGGGCTTACAATTAGAAATTATATAACCTTGTTTTTTACATCTTTGGTAGAAAACAATAACATTTTCATAAATGAAATCTCGTGTCCATTTACCTCAATTAGATTTTAAGGTAATAAAGTTAGGCAGGGTTTTATTAATGGCAACATTAACACAAAATCTAGAAAAGACTAACTTGGTTTTGGCCCATGTCACCGCATCAGAAGTCACATAAACTCCAAAAGTGTTGCCAATTTATTTGAAGATTTTCTCATCCCATAATTTTAGGGGTAAACCAGACAGTCGAACCCATACAGGTGTCGTTCAATTAAGATTAGTCATGGGGTCGAACCCCAATCTCCATTTGCATAATGACAGGTGGTGTTTGCCATAAGTCCATGAACCCGCAAGCACCCTTATTAAATCTTCTTCAACTGTAAATTTAAATAGAAATAGGCCTCTCCATATTATACTTGTAGAGACACTTTCCTTAATATTCCAACAAGTTGTGACCCATCTTCAAACCATGTCAATGGCTGGTCCAAAGGAAAAAAACTTCCCCACCAGTGTATAGCCCATAGATGACATTTTTTGTCCATAACAGAGTCTAGGAGCCTAATCTTTGTGCCATCGTCTATTTGAACATATTGAGGAGAAACATTCGGAGTCCCCACCTCGTAGGTCCCATTAACTAGCACACCTTTCTAGCTAGCATTTGGCGTTTCTCCTAAAACATTGCCTTTTTCCTTACTACATGAAGATTCCTCCAGAGACCTAGACCTTTCCACTTGAGGATCCAAAGGAACATCCTTCTGAGGCTCTACCACATGAGTGATTGTGAGAATCCCCTTCTCTGAAACCATAACAATTGTCAGAGGAGGCACAACAACTACTTGGGGAGAAGGGTTAGCAAGCAGAGGGGAAAAGCCCCCTCCATTGTCAGGAACCATGTGTAGGGTAGCTGTTCAAAATTTGAAAACCTTGGGTGGGAAGTTGTGGAGCCATTGTTCAAACTTAATATTTAACTTTATAACAATGTTAGTATGTTGTAAGAGAATGTGTTACCATAAGTCAAATCATAAATATGTGTGTAAATGATTGGTAAACAATAAACAATAGCCTAGAATGAATATGTAATTTTGTTTTGTTACACCAAATTGAAGTCTTCTAGAATTAATTATTCATTAAATGTGTCTAGAATGAGAGAGGATAACCAAATGTAGCAGATGTGAAATTGATGCAAATAAATGCCTTTAAAAACAGGCACATAGTATCAAAATGAGTAAATGTGTGTTTGGTTGGCCTTAAGTAGGAAAGGAAAGGAATGGGTGAGAATTAACAAAAAATAAATTTTAATTTTAAAATTTCAAGGATCAAATCTATGAATGAGGTCAATTGTACATTTGTGGATATGATGTGGGACATGGAATGGTCAAATTAAGATAAGTAATGGATGTGTTAGGATAGATGTATAAATGAGCATAATTAATGCATGGTTTGTGGGAATGCACTGAAATGCTTGCATGTACAAAATAAGGTGTGAATAAATGTATGAGGATGTGTGTATGTGAGTTGGCATGGGTAAAAGGCTACAATAATATGCATAATCATACAATATTGAGTCATGTATTTGTATGTACATATATTAAGACAACACAAAACTAAATAAGAAATAATATGCATGGGTATGAAAATTTATCCATTACAATTTGCCTTCACTTCAAGGTGCATGTGAACCCTAAACCAATCACTATATCTCAAAGTATGTAGTACTAATAAACATGCATGTAAATAAAATATTCAAATATAAAGGATGTCATGATAATTTATATAAAAGAAATGGAGCCTATAAAATATGATCATGTACAAGTTCATCTTAAGAGTGCACTCTCCACGCGAACCTATAAAATAGAGGAATATATGTTATGAGTAGATTATATAACAGAAGTAAGAATAATCATGATCTAAATCTCATTAACAATGGTCATGAGAGAGAGAGAAATAAATAGGGTTAAGAATTACTTGTATGGAAAGTGACAATGCTTCATCATGCTTATTATAAGATGAAAAAGTACATGGGGTGCTAACATGTTCATGACAAATGTATCTTTGTAAAAGCACTTGTAATTCTCTACAAGTTGAACTAAAGGAAATAACATTTTCCATGCACTTAATCTAAGCTAATCTAATAAGGTGTAAAGTAGGCAAAAAATAACCTAGAGTAATGATGGTGCTTAGCTCTAAGCCCGATGAAGAAGATAAATTTGATACCACCTAAATTTTGAATGCCTTAGTTTTAGATAGATATGGTTTTGTTTATATTTCACCTTGGGATTGGAAAAAGCTATTTGGGTTGTGGTGGGTTGAGTCTATGGATCAAGGTTAGATCCATGCCCATGAAAACATCCTACACTAGTAATATATAAAGGCATCTTTTGAGGATTGTTAATATGTTGCAAGCGACACATTTTTTATCCCAACCCATAAAAATGTGTGTAAATATCATCAAATAACAAAAAGTTCCTTATAGTGTATATACATATTTATTTTAGTGCACCAAATTGAAGTATTTTACCTATTGATCACTCATAAAATATTTTTAGAATCAGAGAGGATGACAAAATGTGAGAGGATGTGGCATGCATGCAAATGGATGTCTTTAAATATAAGAATGTAGCATCAAATTGTGAAAATGTGTGTTTAGTTACTATTGTCATTTTATGCCCTATCGATTTCCAACAATGATAATCAATAGGAGAAAACGAAAACAGGCCATTTCCTCCGCCTCCTGCAAAACACCGAACTCAAAAAGGTCAAAAATACACCAAGTTATAGTAAGTTGGAGTTTGGGTTAGGTTTCTAACCTTTTTTGAGTTTCTAACTAGTTCTTGAAACCTCTCACAACTCTGCCTTCGATTTTGTCTTCGCCCTTTTTCCTTTGTTGGCCAAGTCTTAAGCCTTGAATTTTTTTTAACTTGGTTTCAAAACCTTTTCGAGTTTTGAATTAGTTCTCAAAACCGGTTAGAATTTTGACAAGCCTTTTCTTCCCTTTGAAGTCACATTCATTTCTTCACCCTTCGATATTTAACTCATTTTGAACCTCTTGTCGGGCTCCAAACTAGTACTCAGAATTAGTTCAAAGTCCAACAAGGTTTTCAAAGTTGGTTAATTTTCCACCCCTTCTTCAAGCCTTCGAGTTTTAAAGTTCATCTCTTTCCTCTCAACAAATGAAGTAGTTTTAGAACCAGTGTCATCCTTTGAACTAGTTATCGCAACTAGTTCCAAGTCTGACCAAAATGCATAATTGCTTCAAAAAGCGCCAATTCTTCCTAAGGGAGCTTTCAAAGACTTGTAGGGATGATTACGGTTTTGGGAGGAAGTTTTGAAACCTCTCCCAAAACCTAACAGGGTTTTCAAAGATAATCCAAATGCCTACTAGACTTACTTTCAAGCCAATGCTTCTTCAAGGGAGATTTCCATGTGGTGATTTCTCATTAGCCTATGACTTTAGCATTCAAATTTTATATGACCTACATAGAAGATAAAATTTAAGGCCCAACAACCATTTTTGGGGCTAATATTGGTAGGATGACGTCATTACTCTCCACCACGCATGTAGATGCAAGACCTGATCATGCTCGTGCTTCTTTGTGGTTTCAGGTATCCCTTTTGGGTAGAGGACATCAAAATTACTTCGGGATACCCCCGTTAGAGCTACTTAGTTGGCGCAGGCTCCTTTCTCAGTCAAATTCACATATACTTTTGTACATCATTCATTTTCAAAGGACCAAGCTTGCATGTAAAATCAGATCTTTGATTTGATTGAAGAGGGGAAAACATGCAAGATTAGATTCAATGGTTAAATATCAAAATAAACATTCAAAATGCAAAGAAAACCATGTTATACCTTACTAGTTACCTTCTCCTTCAGATTGAACCAGTGATGAAGTGGAATACGTTGTTGACTCCACTTGATTTGGATGTGCTCCTTGTTGATATGTGGTTTCTCTCCAATGCACAACAAATGGGATAAAGGGATGGAGGTAAATGGATGAATGCTAATGGATGGAGGGTATGCGAATGGAAGCCAAGTGATTATGATGCTATTTGACTATAGTGATGATGCTTGAAAGGAAATTCTAAGACTATTATGGCAGCATAAGATTACTTGAGCATGAGATGATGAATGAAGGAGAGGAGACCTTAATTTTTAGATTGGAAGGGAGAGGAATGGATGTTTGAGATTGAAGGAAGGTGGGGACATGGATCTAGAGGACAAGGTGTGAAGACCAAGAGATTTTCCATAAAGGCATTTCTTATCTCCACACCCCACAAGGTGCATGGGGAAGAGATCGTCAAGTACCTTGGGGGAATAAAAAAGAATTTAAAATTCCTTGGGAGAGGACAAGGGAATTAAAAATTTCCAAAATAATGAATTGCATGGGGAAAGGAAATGGAAAAAGGAATTTAAAAATTCCTTGGGAAGGTGAGAGATATAGGAGAATGTGAGATTTTGAAATCCTTGAAATGACCTAATTAGGCGCCTTTAAGATTGGAAGGTGAGGAGGGGACAAGAAGACTTAGCCATTTATGGCTATTGGTTGACTTGGTGGCTAATCCTGGGGATTAGCCACTAGCAAATGATTAATGGAGGTGATTAGGTGGAATAATAGAAGATTAGAAGACAAGTGAGATTTGTAGAAGGATTTGACAAGAGGAGAGAGAATGAGTGGGGGGAATTAAAAATTAGGAGATAATGCTAAGTGGGTTTCTAGAAGAATTAATTAGGCTAAGTGTGGATTAGAAAATGTGGTTTGTAGGAATCACATGATTTAGCTAATTGATTTGAATTAATTAACGAAAGGGAATTTAGAATAATTAATCAATTTAAGGACTCTAGAAGAATAGAGAATAATTGGTTTATTTAATAAATCAATTATTGGACTATAGTGACAGGATTAATTAAAATAAATTTAATTAATTTTGAGAATAAATAAAAGGACAACAAAATTTAATTTCAACTAATTATGTAGAGAGGATAAAATTAATTAATTATTTAATTTAATTAATTTTGGACATCTTCACTGATTATTATCATATTATCCCAATTGAATTACCTTGGTTGAGTCTGTGCCTGATCTATAAAGGAAAAATCTTTAATATTATCCGAGTTCTCCCTTCATTTCTCTTATAGAGACTCATGTTTAGGTACTGTAAAAATTCACTTTTCCTTAGTATTAATGAAAGCCATCATTTTTTTACCTCTTCTTTCTTTCATATATCTTATGCAATCTCATCTTCACTCTATATTCGAATGCATATTTATGTGTTTTACATGCTTGCATGTTATGTTAATCATGTTGGTGGGTGTTGGTTGTGAATACTTCTTTCCTCCTAGCATTCTATCAAAGCCTAGACTCCATATATGCTTCTAAAGACCAACAAGATAAGGAACTGTTTAAGTTGTCTAGTTATTGACTAATGTATTATGCAATTATAGGTAGGGAGAAACAATTATATTTAGGTACATCACCTACCTTTTCTTTCATGCATTTCTTTCCCCTATCTTCCCCTAAAAGCCATTAGATTAGGTTTAGAGGTAGGATTTTGAAGTGTAGAGTTGGTTCAACACTTGCATCTAGATCAAAAAGTAATTTTGCCTTATTGAGAGATTGAACTCCTCACGCAAGGTCCCACATTTCAAGGTCATTTCCATGTTTCATGAGGTTGTTGAATTGACAACTTAGCAAGGACACAAACTTTTGTGACACCAGTTTCTAGTGCACCTGGTGGGACATGATTCTTAATCAAGATAAATATTTGGTGTTTTTATAGCATATTCAGCCTTGAAGAGGCATGTGCAAGCACCTGGTGACTTTCCAATCAAGTTTGACAAATCTGATGGCATGTATCAGTCTCTAGCTGAGAAGACCCATTTGCTCTTAAACATTTCATTATTGAACAAATTTTACTTTTTTCAAATGCTTTGTAATGGATACATATCATGGGAATACCTTCCTTTCCCCTCCATTTCATGAAAATGCAAATTATTTTCTCCCTTATCAACACTACCAAATTAGAAATGCTCCTAGTCTCACTACAAACAACATTGCTACAACAAGACATTAGCATGTCCAATATATTTATTATCTAATGAGCCTATAGATTGACCATATTATTCCATAATTTATGACACTTTAACCCATGTTTATAAGGTCCTTCCAAGTCATTTCCAAACATAACCTTGGTTTTATGAAGCATTTATTAAGATTAATGATGTTTGATATGCATTTGCATGTCTAGCTAGTTAATGTTAAATAATGGTAAAATATTATAATAAATGGTTATTGCTGAACGTAAATTATTTTGTGAGGAATAACATGTTGTTTGTGAGTAATTCGAGTCATTTATGTAGCTATAAAGGAGGAACATGTTGGTAAATGACAAGTGTAGTTGTTCACTAGAAGTGTTGAAAAAGTAAAAAAAAACTAGTTCCATTAAAATAGGAATATCTCACACGTTTCTTAATGAAATTCAAATCTTGAAAATTATTTGGAAATTTGAAAAGGAGATCTAAAAACCCTTTAAACTGTTTGAGTTAATTCACAATAGTTAATGCACAACATTCACTAGAAGTTGATTGAGACAAACTTGCATATTTTTAGGTAGCAGTTAAAGATCGAGTTCTATTCAATTTGGACTTTTCTACCTCTTGCTTATCTCATGGATATGAAAGTTATTGAAGAAAATTAATCATAGAGAAACTTTTGTAAACAATGAATTATGAATCCAAAGTCATTATGACTTTTTTCTCCACATTCTCAGCCACATTTATGTTGTAAGAGTTTGAAGAGGATTAGAAATCTCAACTCATTTTAGTTAGATCTTTATTATCAGCCATGAGAAGAAGAAGTCATCTCCTTGCTATAATGGGAGAATAGAAATGTGTTGTAAATTATTTTAATTCTATAATTAATCTAACTCTCAAGCCTCATGCATAAATATGAGATCTTGTTGTGTTGTGAGAAGGAGAGAGTATCTAGTTAGTGTTGAGTCTTGTTAATGATGTCTTTGTCCAATCGACAAGTCTGATACCTGTCTATGTGATCTCTTTGATTTGCAATAAATATGGTTTTAACAATGAATCTTGTATTGAAGATTGAATGCTAATGACTAAGATTGAAGCCACTCAAGCAAGGGCTACTTGAGGAACTGTGACTCCATGGTAGTTTAGATTTGCAATAATTTAGATTGTTATTTATTATGCTTTACTTTTATTAGTGAGTTTTTTATGATAGTTTTTGTTTTAGAATATTTGATTTTATTTTCTTCAGAGTAGTTTTCCCGCGGCCATTGTTGTTATAAATAACCAGTCACCCCCAACAAATGGTGTGTAGTTAGTTTTATTTCCAACATTGTTATGTTTTTAATTTAGTTTATTATTTTGAGTTTATTTGCTATGCATAACTAATACAACAACCTAGAAGGCTTACCTAGTGTATATGTAGTGTCAACATCATCAAAGAAGATGTGTCCTTGGTTGATAATTAAATGAACCTTTGTTTAGGACATTAGGTTACTTCATTGGGCACATCCAATTGGAATGAGTACATGACATACTGCACCAACTTTATGTACATAGTAAAGACTAGACAGTTTTGGTGCTATTGTCGGGGATGGTGTCAAGCTAGGAGAGTCTCTAGGTTTTTTTTAGAAGTTCTTTCTTGTTTTTCTAGAGCCATAGTTTTTATTCAAAGGACTTAGGATTGTTAGAATTTTACAAGTACCAAAAACAATGAATTTCAAATCCAGAAGCACAATAACCAATAGCCAATATCATTTCCAACAAGTTTGGAAATCAATGAAGACATGTTCTCTAGCATCATAGAGGAATTTTGTTCATGTATTGATGACAAGGTGTTGGTTTATGAGAAGGAAAATTAAGACAACCTTGTTTTGCAAAATGAAGAAATTAACATACACAAGGTTGTTCGGCCAGATGAATGTGATGTTTAAATAACTACTCCTACTTCAAGAAGAAAGTTGTCATAAAGCCAAAATTAGTCCTCTCATGCTAAAATGTAAACACGATATTGATGAAGAAAAGTTTCAGGATGACTTAAAGAAGTTTTTCTTAAATTTGGATGCTAAACTAGCATCTTTCATAGAGAAAAATCATGAGCAACAAGAGCAAAGTGTGGAAATTTTTATGTTTTTGTCAAATCAATCACACAAAATGGATTCTATATCTTAACAAGATGATGAAGAAGCATCCCATCAACACAAATTCAAAAAGGAGGGTTCTAAATTTGTTCTTTCATGAGGATTTCCCATCAGACATCTAGCTGAGATGAAGCCAAACAAAGCATCACAAATTATGTTTGCACCCAAGTATGAAAACACAATTGAAGATTAAACTAAATTTCCAGTTACAGCTGAAGAAGAATGGCTTCAACTCTCTTATCCACTTCAAAAGAATAGTATGTATTGTTAATATGAAGTTGTAAGTGAGTTTGTTAGTGTCTTTTCAAAAGTACTACAAGTGTTTATTATGTTCCTATTGATATTGTAACTCTTTTTGGTTGCACATAAGCATGTGAAGAATTGTAAGTTGATAAGAAAGGGCAAATATTTCACAAAACCAATGCATGGTTTTATTCGATTAAGTCTTGTTTGTTGGCTACTGTAGGCCTTAGAATAGGTTTTTCATTCAATAAGTGTTATTTCACAATGTTTTAGATGTCTTTTTTTCTTCAATTGTTCATGCATAGTTAGTTAGGTGTTGTCTAATGGAGTTGTTTCCCCAATTTGTCTTGTTTGAATGACTTTCAAATGTGTTCATAACTAGTTAGTTGTTCATGTTTCAAGGTCATTTATTTTTCAAAGTTGTGAGCCAACTATGTCTTCAATTTTGAAAGAGAGTCTTTGCATATATTGTCAAAAACAATTCCATTAGGTAGTTGGGTCTTTATGGAATCAAATATGTCTATCCAAATGATGTGGTCTAGTTGATCTACTCATGTTCTATTTAATTATAAATAAATGGCATATAAAGTTGTATTAAAAGTCATTGGAAGGAGAGAAATTTCTACAATAATTGTTCAAGCTACCCACAACAACTGTTGTGTGACTAAACAATCAACTTGCATCAACTTCCAAGAAACCTACAACAACTAATGATGATAAATATGCAACCACTCTTAGAGGGACCTGTAAACTTAGCTCTTAGGGACCTGTATTTTCAACTCTTCACCAAAATTGCATCTTTGCACATCACCATATTAGGTACTTATATTTATGGTTTCTGTTTATTTGTAATATTTATCATTTTTAGTTAATTAACTATATATGCATTACAATATGTTAATCAATTGTCAGTTTTATAATTACACGCATCATAATTGATTTATTTTGCCACCCTCATCCATTCATTTTTTATTTGAGAATAAATGACATTTCAGCTAGGGGGAAACATGCATACCTTGTATTGTTGTCCTACACCATAGAAAGATGATCTTGCCATAGCTGTATATATTCATACTTACCTTCTAGATTCATGACTATATTTTCTTCATTTGACATGCTTTTCAATTGATTTCCCTTTTCCAATGTTGCCTCAAAGTGAAAACAGAGAAGAGTATTTAGGGGCAGATGTACCAAACAAGAAAGCACTGTTAAGACATTGGGAAGGAACACCAAAAGATGACAATATTCAAAAGTGATAATAAAGGAGACTAATTCGAGAGCCTTAGTGGATATAAAGGTCACATAACTTTATAGAGATGAGGAATGGATATTAAGTAAAATATCATAATACAAGTGCAAAGAAAAGGAAAAGAGGAAAATAATTTCAAAATCGATAAAGTAGAAGATTGCACTAGGAATTCAAATTATAAAATAGTTCAGAGAATCAATCAACAATGGAAGAAAAATTAAAAATGAATATCATTTGAAGAGATCAAAAAGAGAATAAAGCATGATACATAAAGGAAGGAATCTGAAAATAAGACAATGATGAGAATGAAACATAGTAATGGCAAGACAAAGAGTTTCTACAAATTGAATATACATAACAAAAGAGATGATGGAATAAGATTAAGGAATAATAATAGCCATAAAATCATGGAATTAATATTTTTAAACCCATGTAGTAGCAATACAAAGAGAAGAAAAGGCAATGCCAGTCTTAAAAATAACAAAGGATATGATAGTCATAGAGCTTTCATGTCTGACCATTGTCTATTTCTTACTTGAGGACAAGCAAAATTTTAGTTGGGGGGAGTAGTGAGCCTATAAATTAACCATATTATTCCATGATTTATGAAACTTTACCTCATGTTTATAATGTTCTTCCGAGTCATTTCCAAACATTACCTTGGTTTTGTGAAGCATTAACTAGGATTAATGGTGTTTGATATGCATTTGTATGTCTAGCTACTTAATGTTAAATAATGGTAAAATTTTATAATAAATGGTTATTGTTGAATGTAAATTATTTGGGGAGTATTAACATGTTTTTTTTGAGTTGTTTGATTAATTCATGTAGCTAGAAAGAAGGAGGAACATTCAGGTAATTGACAAATGTAGTTGTTGAATGGAAGTGCTGAAAAAGTTAAAAAACTAGTTTCAGTAAAATGGGCATATCTCATGTGCATGTTTCTTAATAAATTCAGATCTTCAAAATGATTTGGAAAGATTAAAATGAGATATAAAAACCCTTTAAACTATTTGAGTTGATTAGTAATAGTTAATGTGTAAAATTCACCATAAATTTACTATGGCGAACTAGCAAGTTTTCAAGCAACAGTTTAAGATTGAGTTCTAATTCAATTTGGACTCTTCTATCTATTTCTTATCTCATGGATATGAAAGTTATTGAAGACAAGTAATAATGGAGAAACTTGCGGAAACAATAAATTATGAATAATTATTCATTGTGACATGTTTCTCCATATTTTCAATCATAGTTATGTTGTAATAGTTTGAAGAGGATTAGAACTCTCAGCTCATTTTAGTTAAATCTTTATAATTAGTCATGAGATGAGTAAGACATCCCCTTATTGTCATGGTATATGGATATGTGTTGTAATTTATTTTAGGTCTGTAATTAATCTAACTATGAAGCCTCATGTATAACTATGAGAACTTGTTGAGTTGTGAGAAAGAGATCTAGTATCCAGTTAGTGTTAAGTCTTGTTAATGGTATCTTTTTTCAATTAGCAAGTCTAATATCAATCTATGTAATCTCTTTGGTTTGCAATGAAAACATGGTTTTGACAATGAATCTTGTATATTGAATATTGAATGCTAATGACTAATATTGAAGCCACTCAAGAAAGGGCCACTTAAGGAACTGCGACTCCATGGTAGTTTAGATTTTTAATAGTTTAGATTGTTGTGTATTATGCTTTACTTATATAATAGTGAGTTGTTTATGATAGGTTTTGTTTTAGCATATTTAATTATATTAAATTTAGAGCAATTTCCTATTGCCACTGCTATTATAAATAACCAATCACCCATAGCAACTAATCTGTAGTTAGTTTTATTTCCAACGTTGTTATGTTTTCAGTCCAATTTATTATTTTGAGTTTATTTGCTATTTACAATTGATAGAACAACCTAAAAGGCTTCCCTAGTGCATATATATTGCTGATATCATCAAAGAAGATATGTCTATGATTGATAATCAAATGAGCCTCTGCTTAGGACATTAGGTTACTCCAATTAGCACATCTGACTAGGCTGAGTGCATGACATACTGCACCAACTTTATGTAAATTGTAGAGGCCAGACACTTCCCACCCACCCCTACCCAACCTTCTCAACAACCTACCTATGCTTATCAACAACCCCAAGAGGATTTCTTTTCTCCTGTTCAATATGTCCAGTCTCCCAGCCAACATCAAAACATGAAGATATTGGAGGAACTTAGCATAAACGACATGTTATTTGACTTCCAAGAACAAATTAGGATTATCAACTTGGAGCAAGAAAACCGCCAATAGAAAACACAACTTACTTATTAGGCTTAACTTCAATAACAATAGGAGGAAGTGGAAAGGCAACAACATGAGTAATTCCTCACAAAGAAGATCATTATTGCTAGGGAAGAAGAAATTAGGCAACTTGTAGTTGTAGAGATGCAAATCATATAAGAGCAGGGGCAACCCCTAGAGATCCTAGATTTGAAATTCCAAGTTTTAGGTAGGCGGTGCCCTCTAAAACTTCAATTAAACCTCCCAAGTTCAACATTACAAAATTCATAGGCTCTCAGCTCATTGTTCCACAAGGAAGCCCCACTTAGGGGTCCATTTCTAATCTAAGGATCTCAACTATTTGGCCATTTTGTCTTGATACTATTTTACTTTTTGGGGGTGGATCCATTATTTAGAATTTTGACTCATCAGATGAGAAGAGGAAGGAGAAGGTCTGGTCAGCTTGTGATCCTTCACGTTATCCAAAAAAAAATTAGACCTATTGAAACGAGCTATCAAGAATGATCAGTCATATTGTTAGTGCACCCTCCATTTTTTTAAAATCTTAAAATTCTCGCTTCCATTTTACTAGTAGGATTCTTTATTGGTCATACTTTCATTGGTAAAACCTTAAAGGTTCTTGTGTTCTAATTCAACCCAGTGTCACGATTCCAAAGGAGTTGTTATCTATTGGGTGATCGGGTAACAACCAAAAATCGACATTACTCAAAATGCTTGGTTCTTTCTGATGATCGATACCCCCTTATAAGTCGATATCAGGTCATTGGAGATTTCAAATCTCCTTTTGCATGTTCCATAAGCCTCCGAGTTACTAATCGTCATACATTGCATGACTCTCAAGGAACATATCAAATGAAGATCTGCAAGTACCCTCCTTAATGGTTGATTAAATGGCTAAAGGAAAGTAAAGGTGGTGGCACGAGTCCCAACATTTGATATTATCACCTATTGTAGATAAGATTTAATGCACCACCCTTTAAGATGATCGAAGTAATGCACACTATCATTGATAATGTATTTTCTTTGTCAGAATGGTTTTTCCTTGTGATAACCACTTGTTGGTTGTTAACCCCAACTAGAATTGGCCAAATAGCAAACAAGGGGATATTATCCAATGGTTGCATGCCCTCGCATGGAAACAACAATTACCTTATTAGGTAAAATTGCAGAGTAGACTGAAAATCATGAACAATGGTTGCAAGAGGAAATAATTGTGAGAAGAAACCCTCGTAATTATTGCTTAAGACAACAAGAAATATGTTTCTCAAAGGGAAAGCTCCAATGGTACAACCTGATGTCGAACATATGTAGGAGGACATCCTCTTTGATTTGACTGACTTTGCTCGAGAATATATACAAGATGAAGAGGAATTTGCAGTCATTCTCTAGGTATTGATTGAAGAAGAAATAAAGGAAAAGATGATTGAAAATCATATTGCAGGGAGGAATCCAGTACTTGATGAGGAAATAGAAAATTAGGATTATTCATGGTATGGGTTTAGTGTAAAAAATGTTTTTTGACGAGTTTTGCTTTGCTTAGGGTAATTCTTGAAACAATCATTTTCAAGACCATTACTTTCCCAAAATCCGTTACTTTGAAATTGTAAATGGATGTTAGTTAATAAAAGGGGAAATTTTGGGGGAAATTAGGGGGGAATGCAGACTTTATGTTGTTTCTTGGAAGACAATGAGATGTGACTTTAGTTTAGCTACTTTAATACCAAGTAAGGAAATTTCTAAATAGTTTATTTGATATGATTAGACTTTGTGCTACAGTAGATAAATTTGCATTCTTCTTATGTGGATGCTTTTCTATTCAAGTTTCTATGCATTAAGTTATTGAAGTACTTGTTTTTCCTCCCTTATTCATTGTTATGTATTGTTTATCTTTGAATAAATATTGTGTAGTAGTGACTTTGTCTGTGGTTGGTTGGGAAAGTTCTTTTATTATTTGCATGTTACTTCTTTCCTTTTCCTTTTCTTTTAAGGATTTCCGGTTAAAAGTCTCACCTTTTATGCTTTCTGGTTAAAATCATACCATAACAAACCTAAATTTATCTCATAATAGGGAGTTTTACCTCTCAAATTCAGAGGAAAGTTGCAAAGTAATTGCAATTTCTCCAACTGTTGTTAATAGTTTGTTCTCTTGTCTAGGCTAAGGGTCAATGTTGCTACTTTTTGGAGAGAGAAAAATCTATTAACCAAAACATATCAAACCTCCATCCAAGAGATGAGAAAAAGTGAGAAAGAGGATTCATTCATCTTATTTGATGAACTCCCTTATTTTATTGATAATGAAGGAAATACCATGCCTTTGACTATATCAGAAGAGGTCTTGGGTCATCAACAGGAACACGATGTGGCTATTGTTACACATATGGAGGAGGCCACACAAACTAATATTATCAATGTAGACATATGATGGATAGAATGTGCCATGAGCCAAAGTTTATTTTAGTCATTTGGTAAGAAGAAGAAACCAAAGCAAAGAGACAATCTGAAGATTTCAAAAATTCGCATGAAAAGTCTTATACGGAGAAGGTTTCTGCTAATGAGTTGAGTGTTATCATAAGTGATTATGATGTATGTTGGGTCTCCCTTATCCTTGAATGTGATGATGTTGAATATGAATTCTTCATTCAAGGTGAAGATTTTTCTTTTGACATTGGGGACAAGGAAACCAATCTTGAATGTTTCACTTAGGACTAGCATACCAAATTTAATGTTATTAAGCATCGACATATATGTTAAGAAAACAATCCTCTTATTTCTCAACTTAACAATGTACTTGAGCCTGAAAGTTTTCTATTTGATGTGCATGGGGAAGAGCTCACTAATGCAGATCAAGAAAAGGATGAGGTATACTTTTCATCATCGCGTGAGATCAAGAATTTCTCTTTTTGTCTCAACTCATGCTATGAGAAGGTCATTCGTGCCAGTACCAATGCATCTTTATGTGTATTAAACACATTTTATTCTGCAAAGGCTAATTATTTTCACACTAACCTTCTCTCCTTTTATTGGCCCCTTGCTCCTATATGTGCACTTGATGTATCGCCTAATAAATTTGATGCATACATTATATGGTTTCCTTGCAATGGAAAGGTGAATGGTGAAGTGTTATTTCACCACATGAGTTGTATGTATGGTTTGATACATGCATAAGAGAATATTCAATTGTTTCATTTGGGTGGTAAATGCAACTATGGTCAAAGGGAGATCAACTTTTTTTAGAAAAAAATTCTTAAAAAGAGGCAAACACAACAACCGCGTCTTGTTTGTAAATCATGTACATATTAGTTAGGTATTCTTTCTTTTCCAAGATGTGTTGTTGCACATCATGCATTCTTCTTAAGGGAATGTATGCCCTAGTATCCCTATTTTCCTCCAAGTGTAGTCTTGTACATTCCTTTTGCATCTCATTTGTGTTTTGAAGCAGGCCCTATTTTGTTGCAGTTTCCTTTGACTCTATGCCTAGTGGACTAATTACACTTCTAGATTCTACATGCTTACTAGGAAAACATCTCACAGAAGTCACTAAAATGTTTTCATTTTATACCCCTATCAATGATAATCAATCCAAGAAATTAAAATGGGTCTTTCCCTTGGCCATCTATAAAATACCTAGCTCAAAAAGGTAAAAAATCCACCAAGTTATAGTAAGTCAGAATTTGGGTTGGGTTACTAACTGGTTCTCAAAACCTCTCCCAACTCTTCCTTGGGTTTTGTCTTCACTCTTTTTCTTTTTTCGACTAAGTCTCAAGCATTGTTGGAATTTTAACCTAGTTTTAAAACCTTTTTAGGTTTCAAACTAGTTCTCAAAACCGGTTAGAATTATAGAAAGCCTTCCCTTCTGTTTGAAGTTGCATTCATTTCTTCATCCTTCAACTTTTGAACTTGTTTTGAACTTCTTGTCGAGCTTCGAATTGGTTCCAAAAACTAGTTTGACACCTGACAAGGTTCTCAAAGTTAGTTAATTTCTTGCCCCTTCTTTAAACCTTCAAGTTCAAGAGTTCATCTCCTTGTTTTTAGTGAATAGAAGTGGATAGAATCATTGTCGGCTTCCAAATTGGTTCTCACACCCAGTTCAAAGTTTGACTAGAACATGTAATTGCTTCAAAAGGCACCAATTCTTCTTGAGGTAGATTTCAAAGCCTTGTAGGGATGATTTTGGTCTGGGAGGAGGTTTTGAAACCTCTCCCAAAATATTATAGGGTTTTTGAAGTTGATCCAAATGCCAAAAAAAATTACCTTTGAGCCAACGCTTCTTCAAGGGAGATTTCTATGTGGTGATTTCTCATTGACCTATAACTTTAGCATTCAAATTTTGTAAGACTTACATAGAAGATAAAATTTAAGGCCCAATGACCATTTTTGGGGCCCGATAATTGTAGGATGATGTCATTACTCTTTGCCATGCCTACAAACACAATACCTAATTGCACACATGCTTCTTTATAGTTACATGCATCACTTTAGAGAAAAGGACATCAAATTCATGTCAGGGTGGACCCGTTAGAGTTGTCTAGATGTTGTGGGCTCCTTTCTCAACTACATTCACATTTACTTATGCTCATCATTCAGTTATAGAGGACTAATCTTGCACATAAAATGATATCTTTGATCCATTTCCTATCAAATTGTCTTAGTTGACTTACCCTAGTTGATTCAGGGTTAAATTTAAAACTTCATTGTAAAACCATATTTATGCCTGATATATAAAAGGCAAAATATTTAACATTATTTGCGTTCTCCTTTCATATCTCTTGCAAAGATATTTTGCAATGTAACTATAAATATGGCATTGCCTCTATATTAATGAAAGTTATCATTTTACCTCTTTTATGATTTTGATGTCTTGTACAAATTATCTTGCCTCAATGTTTGAATGCATTCTTTTTGTTTCGTCTATGTTTGTATGTTGTGTTAACTATGTTTGCAATATATATCTTTCCTTCATCATCTTCTCAAACCCTAATCTCCATACATACCTCCAAAAACCAACAAGATAAAAATTGTGTAAGCCCTTGCTCCTTTATTGATGTTTTGTGTAGTTATAGGTAGGGAGAAATAACTCTTATCTTGGTGTATCACCTCCTTATAATTTTTGCATTTCTCTTCCCTTTTATCCTACAAGTTGTTAGGATAAATTTAAGGGTAGGTTACTAAGTGTTGGTTTGTTCCAATACTTGCACTTAGATCAAAAAGGAAGTTGGTCTTCTCTGAAGATTCAACTCCCTAGCACAAGGTCCCACACTTTGGGGTTGTTTCCATGTTTCACAAGGTTGTTGAGTTGATAGCTCAACAAGGGTGCAAAATTTTGTGACAACAATTAATCTTAAGTGGGAAAGGAATGGATGGGAGTGAATTGAATTTGGATATAAATTTAAAATTTTAGGGATCAAATATATGATTGTGAGTTTGATCGCAAGTGCAAAGAAATTGTCAAATCAAGATAGGTAACAAATGTATTCAGAAAGGTGTGCAAATGAACATACTTGATGCATAGTTTGGGTGAACCATAGTAAACAACCTCTATTAAAAAATGTGTGGGAGTGTGTGTATGGGGATATAAAAGGTTAGGAGAAAGAGCCCAACTTCACACAATATTGTATCATTTTGTCAATATGTGCTTGTATTAAAACATTCTCTTGAAATGAGAGAAAAATGGGTGGTAAATTGGATGGGTAGGAAAATTGAACCATTAGACCAATATTTAAATGCATAATTTACTTCTACTATTAAAAATTCACATATCATATATACCCCTCCTAATGCAATGGAAGGTTCGACCATAAAGTTGATGAGATATGTTGTAGACACTTAAAATTAATTAAATTAATAATTAATTAATTTAAGCCTTTCCACATAATAATTAATTTAATTGCATTGATCCATTTCCTCTTAAGATTAATTAAATTAAATCTAATTAATCTTATCAATATAGTCCTATTATTAATTTATTGAAATTAATTATTCCCCATTCTTCTAAAGTCACCTTTATCATTTCATTTCTTCTAAACCCTACTTAGTTAATTAACTTCAATTAACTAAGCTAACCATGTGATTCCTAAAAATCACCTTTTCTAATCCTATCATCTAACCTAATTAATCATACTCAAACCATGCTTATCATTATTCCTCAATTTTAAATTCCTCCACTCATTCTCTCTCCTCATGTCACATCCTCCTAACTTTCCCACTTGCACTCAAATCACTCATCAAGTCACCTAATCAATCTCCCTAATCATTTTCACATCCCTAATCACCTTGATTAGAGACGGGTCAACTCTTTGCCATAATGCTACCCACTTTGATCATTTCAAGGAAATTCAAATTCTTTGAATCTCCCCATACATCCTCTTCCCAAGGAATTTTTAATTCCTTTTCTCATTTCGTTTTCCCACACATATCTTATTTTGGAAATTTTAATTCCTCCTCCATTCCCCCAGGGAATTTTATATTCCTTTTCCTGTTCCCAATATACTTGGGAACTCTTCCCCATATACCTTGAGGAGTGTAGAGATAAGAGATGCATTTATGAAAAATCTCTTGAGTCTCCCACCTTGTCCTCTCAATCCTCTCCTCCTCCTTCTTTCAATATTAGCCCTTCATCTCAAAATAAATCTTGGCCCTCCATTTTGGCCTCCTCCAATCTATAAAGTAGAGTCTCATCTCCTCACAAATAAACCACTTTTCATATAATCTTATGCCGACCTTTCGAATTCCAAATCATCAATCATACCATCCTAATTTCCAAATCTTGCTTCATAATCCAATCCATTATCCATCATGCTTAGTATTTTAATCATATCCTATCTTGTTGTGTAGGGGAGAGAAATCCACAATCCTATCAAAAAGCCAATCCAATCAAGTGGAGAAGGGGCACATTCTTCACTTCATCAAAGGCTCAATCGAAGGAGGTGGCAAAGAATTTAGGTATAATGGTTTTATTTATGCATATTTGAATGTTTTGAATTTTTTTTATGGTTTATACAACTAACCATTATTTTGAATTTAATTTAGTCATCTTCATATGTATCAAAGAATAATAAGGATATGGAACTTTGGAAGGGACCTAGTGTCCTATTTTACTTTCAAAATAGTCCTATATAATTAAAAATTAAATCTACAAGATTAAAATAGTTTTTCTTCTAAAATAGAAGCCTCATGTATAAAACTCCAAGCTTTGAGTTGATTGGGAGAAAGGGGCTAAAAAAATCTTAACCAACTTCTAGTCTTTTATGTTGATGTGACAACTTATATGAAATGTGTACCATCTACTTGTGTATATTTTCCTATAAGGTCTCCAAAATTCCTCACTATTTCTTGAATATTCTCAACAAATAAATAATTTAACAATCCATCAGATCACTTGCTTAGAAAAGACTAAACATTGAGAAAATTTAGGTAATCCTCATATAAAACCATAACCTAAGGATAACAAATTATTTGGTCTAAATAATAGCTATTATAAAAAGAGGACATGTGAGCTCCATGTGGTAATTATGCAATAAGTAGGTATGTGTATCTAGAAGCATATGTTAGTGGAGGGAGAGCCTATTTTTGATATTTTATTTTCTAGCTTTTAAGCAACATATTTATGTGGAAGATTTTTTTAAGTATTTGCTAGTATAGAGGATAAATGAGAATTTCAAGAGAATTTCTTGTTTTGATCTTTTCATCCTTTATTTGTTTCTTAAATTGGCAAGGTTCTCAATTTGTGTAATGACTTATAGGATTACCTTGATTCACAAGCTAGTCTTCATGTACAAATTATTCATATCCAATTGTAGGGAAATAATCACATCTTGGAAATATTTTTGATGGATGAATCAATATTGTATACAATGAAAAATTATGATGACAAACTATTGCAAAACCACAAAGGATCCAACCACAACAAAACCCTTGTTCTACAATAAAACATTCACCATACACCAATTAAGAAACCTAATAACATACAAATTAATAAATGAAATAATAATACCATTCACATGCCAAGTAGGGTTTGATCTCCATTGTCTCCTATTTTCTTTGATCTTGTTTGATATATTCGCTCTTAGATTTTCCATATGCACAAGAGCTCAACAAAGAATGAATTGTGATTTTGAAGTCACTTGATTGCTTGAAGGCTTGATAGACACATTAGGATTAGGATTAAAAGAATAAAAGAATCCTCTTATATAGAAGACACTCTAGAAAATGGAAGGACAAGATTAAGAGGTGAAAGAATAAATGGTCGGCTAGGATTAAAGGGTAGGTAGGAAAAATAATAAAATATGAAGGGGGTAGGTAGAATAATTAAGAAATAAATGACATGTGTCATGAAGGAAAAATAATAATAAATTAATTAAATAAATAAATAAATAATTTAATTAATAGAGGAAGTGGGAAAGGATAATTTAAATAAATAAAAATATTTATTTAAATAGGGAAGGGCTAGAAAAAGATTAATGAATTAATTAAATAAATAAATAATCTATTTAATTAATAGAAGGGTTAGAACAAAATAATTAATAAAATAAAATATTTATTTAATTAGGACAAGAAATTTTAGGTGTCTACATTTTTTCCCCTTTTTGAGACGATGTAGCTTGTCACATTGGCTCAAAGAAGATAAGATGAACTGATACAAAGTTTGCCCCATGACGAGAATGATATGCCCCCTCGAGATATTGGATGATTATTTTTTTTAAATATCACAGACAATCTCTTGATAAGAAAGAAAGGCTAATGAAAGAGTGACAAGGTCACATGGGAAAAAGACCAACTCAAAATGAATGAACAGGAAGTGAGAGACTAACATGGCAGACTAGGGCTACACAACCTATATACAGGCCATGGGGAAAAACATCCTCATTTGCATCCACAACACTCAAGAGATCAGAGTAGAGAAGAGCACTCAGAGAGCTTAAAGAGTAGTCAACAAAGTAGGAGATATGGCAGAGAGGATTCACAACTTCAATCGCATCCGACGGTTTGAGCGAACATAGGACATGGGTGAGTCAGTAATTATGTCAACCTTGCTTAGTAGTTTTGCATTTATTATGCATTTATTTCTCTTTGTAGGTAGATTTAACAAAAATGCGGAAGTGGTGGAAAGTTGTTTCAATGCGTCTAGGTCATGTTAGGGGGTGTCTGTGGTCCGCATGCGTGTATGCATCAAGTATGCACGTGCCTATGACTATAATAAAATCTTTGTGCCATTTGTGTGTGTCTATGTCATAGAGATGCGTTTGGGTTATAAGATTGTACATGTGTGGTAGTGACGCGTTTATGTTGCACAACGCTGTGCCTGTGCTAAGAAAGCACGTTTATGTAGCAAAAACACATTTAGGTAGAGTAAAGGCGTGTCTAGGTAGATAAAATGTGTTTGTCTTAGGAGGCCAAAATTTACAATTTTGTGTTGAGCATACACTTATAATTGGATAAGTTGTTGAGATAAATCACTCAACAGGTGCCCTAGGAAAGACAAACTGAAAACTAGGCTAGAATTGGCAACCATGTGATAGACATGCATTGCCAATTGGATAACCTGCTGAGAGGATTCACTCAATAGGTGACCTATGAAAGACAAACTAAAAAATAGGCTAGAATCAACAACCATGTGATAGACATGCATTGCCATTTGGATAAGCTATTGAGAGGATTCACTCAATAGGTGTCCTTAAGCGGATAGATTTGCTAAGTTGAATATAGGATAAGCCATCAAATTGATAAAATCCAATGAGTTCTCTAGCAAAAATAGGATCAAGTGTAATGTGATAAACATATACACTATAATACGGTGCCATGTTATGGACACAAGCACTAAGATAGAGCCTAATGAGTAGCACCTTGTGATAGACATAGATACCACTAGGATAGGATAAGATAAGATAAGAAACACTATGTGATGAAGATGAGTACTACTAGGATTCAAACGATAGGTTTGATTGGATGCATGAGTATTTACCCCAGATAGAGTCCATAGAGAGATTCCCCATGAATCAGAGGTTATGAATAGACATGACTGTTGATGACCACGCTGCGATCGAGGCTATGGGATTGAGACACATCATGTATATGCTTGATATTTGGGCAAACACAAGACTATTGACTGCTCTTGCAGAGAGATGGCACTCCAAGACATGCACATTTTATTTGTCGATTGGTGAGATGTCAGTCACTTTAGAGGATGTATATAGGATAGCAAGGATACCAATCCATGGGGATCTAGTCATGTATGACAGGGAGGGAGATGCAGATGTGCTACAACAAGTCTGTAGAGACTTGGAGTTAGAGGTGAGGGGAGGACACTTGAGCTAGGAGGTCATGTATACTAATGGACAAACCTTGGTAGTAGTGGTGGGAGGGGTGATTAGCGGGTTCCTATGTCTTGATAGAGCTACACGCAGATTGGCTATAGGGTGGGGTAGTGCACTAGAGATCCTTCT